>NC_041827.1:8156818-8473863 GCF_900964775.1 Scleropages formosus
TTTAGGTTTTGTTGTTAAAATATGTTGTTAGATTTATTGTGATATTGTTCTTCCAAAACCGAATCACATTTGCTGGTCATATTTGACATCATCAGATGCACTAACTAGTATCTCATTTTTGATGTGATTGGAGGTTCAGAACTGGTGTGCATACACCCTTTTCTCCTGTGACTTTGTTATGGCTTTTAGCCTGGGTTGATTCATTTGTCATGAAGAAAATATGAAAACTTGCTCATAAATTCTTTATCAGTGCTGGCATGCGAGGATTTGTGGAATCCCTTAAGAATTTCCTAGGGCACCTAAGACACTGAGAATGAATGGGATTACAGGTGATTTTGTTTCTCTGTGTCCAGTATAGCTTAGAGATGCCATCTTGTTGGCCTGCAAGTATCTTCTACAAGTAGCGTGTTTATAGAACTGCATATGAACACAGTACTTAAGATGAAGAATTTTAACACAAGAGGATCTTAATCTACAGTTTCTGGTGTATTTAAAGATAAACACTATGGGGATCACTCCAGCTGCAATGCATTTACACAAGCTATGACTTGTGCTCTGACATTTAACCGAATGTGCTGATGCCACGTTAATGTGGAGACTTTGGGCAGCGTCTGCAACTCAGGCCAACCCCCCCAGCGTTCCAGAAAATAAACTGCCTGTGCTGAGCTCTGGCAGGATGGTTGCAGATGCACAGTTTCACATGGTGTTAAAACTGCTCACTATGCCTGGTCTTTGCACAGTCTTTCGTCTGCATTCCCATTGTGCGATCAAGCACAGGCAATTCTGTTGTCGCTGGTCAGCGTATGAGTTAAATCACAGTAGCAGTGAAAGAAACGCTGCATGTTCCTACGGTTCAGTTTTTTTTCTGCGGTGGAACCATTTTTATCTTCACTGTAAATAGGTGTAATTGCTGCATATCCTTGCCTGAGTAAGGCGTTGTTATGAAAGATATATATGGCACTCTTATTTAAAAAAGTAGATTACTGCATCACACCCTAGAAATAGACAAGAAATTTTTATATGGTCTTAATGCTTTTCATCATATGATTTTGAGGAATGTCTTCAGTTGAGTTAAATACAGATCTTTTAAAAAGTGTCTTGTGTGCCATGCATGTTTAGGGTCTGTGTGCCCATGGAACCCTGGACATTATCCATCCATCCCATTCACCATGGTGTGGAAGGAGTGACTTTTTTATTTTTCAAAAATGAGTCTTATTGTCCTGTGAAAATACCACATAAGGCTCTGGTACTTACTTTGTTTCTGTGCTCAGATTTTAATTAGAATGAAAAATGGAAACTTGGAAATTCTAATTAAGGTTGGCAGTTCTTTGGGAAAGCTGCTTCTTTCTCTGGATTTTTTTTTTTTGGTACTTACATTCCTTTTGTACTTCTGTTTCTGAGGTAGAGGACAGTCTCTGGTGCGAAGGGCAAAGCACGTACTGCTCAGGCATGATGCTTCTCACAGCCTGGTGAGACAGTAAAGAAAGATTTGTTCCTTATGCACCGTTTGTCTCCACTCTGGTTGTTTTGGACCAAGGTGGGCATCCTGTCTTTAACAACTGCTTCTGGTGTGTCTATTTTTGGCTTTGGCATACATTTTCAGCTGAATCCAAATCTCAGAATGGCTCTGTCTTGTTCCCTCGACAGATGTGCCCAAGATGTGCCGAAGCAAATTCAAAATGCTGTTACACTACCAGCTTTTATTCCACTGCAAAATGAGGAAGCAGATGGAAGGCATTAATCCTGAAATAACTGCAGCCTGAAAAATATGTTTGTCACTGTGCCTTGCTTCCTCCCGTTGAAACTCTTTTTGGAAAGACCAGAATAACGGCTCACTTGCTGCCCAACACAAGAACCCTGGATCAGTACGTGGGATTTCACCGTCCTGGGTCCATGGTATTGTTCAGGACCCTGTTACACTGGCTTGTCTGTACCATTTCACACTTGATGCAACATACAGTAGTGGTGTGTGTGTGTGTGTGTGTGTGTGTGTGTGTGTGTGTGCGCGTGCTGCCTGCTGGGGCTTCATCGTCCCGTGTTCTAGGACTAAAATGAGACAGCAGAAGTTGTCTCAGGGAGTCTGACTCAGAGACCTTGGCCTTGCTGTTGTGAAGAGAAGCCACACCACTGTTGCAGGACAGCTGAGGGTAGCCTGTGGGTGTGTCTCAGGGCTTGTAGCTCATGGTCAGCCCGTAGGGGCATCTGAAGGGAGAGCCGTTTCAGATTTCTTTTCTTTACATAATGATTTCATGCAGGGTTTTAGTCACTGCTGTAGCTCAAGTATTGAAATGCTGGGGCATAATCAGTAATATATGCACTTGAATAATGTTTAAGCTAGTATAAAATGTACTCTGCTCTAAGCTGCACATTTATTTTGGACGGCAAGCAGTGGCGTCTGCAAAGTTATTTACAGCTTTGGAAAGAGCACTCGGAAAATATGACATTTTATTTCTTTAAAGGGTCCCCCAGTTTATAGAAGACTTTGATGTGGAAATGGCGAGTAGAGCAGTTTTCCAGTAGCCAGTCTTTATCTGTGCTTTTCCTGACTTGAACAGCCCCTGGAGAAAATCATACAAGAGTGGGGCTCAATTGTGGCACGGGTTAAAATATGAAGGCCAAGTTATTATGGGCAGAACTTTGCTGGCCTTGGAAAGTTGGAGTTGATACGAACACAAGAAGAGAGACTATGCTTTTTGGTGTAGATGACTAAATTTATCTACGAGTTGGACAGCCACCCTCCAAGCTACTTTGTATGTCTGATTAATTGCGTTTATTGCATTCGGAACATTAGGATTTCATTTACAATCAAATGAAAATCACCAAGATGGAGTTAACTGAATAAGATGCTAAAATTTGAAATGAGAAAACCTTTTCCATGAGTTCCATGTAAATTCTGGATGTTATTTTCGACTTTGTGTTTTTTTGTGACAAGTGACGATAGCTAGTAAACAGAGCGACAGCTGGCGTAGTACTCAGGGCTTTTGTCTTGCTATGTCAAGGTCCCTGGGTCAAATACTCACTCCTGTCCTGAATTGTCACCTAAGAATACCCTGCAGAAATAAATGGATACCTTATAATACATTTTTTGTCTAGTCTTGTTGGTGTTATTGGACAAATTTTTGAGTGTATATTTTAAGAATGCTGTATATAGTGGTCCCGATTTACGATGGGGTTACGTTCCCCGAAACCCATCGTAAGTCAAAAATATTCTAAGTCGAAAATGCATTTAATTCACCTAATACACTCTGCTGCTTGACAAACTGGGAGATGCGGATTGCTGTCGCTGCCTAGCATCGTGAGACGGTATCGCTCTGCATATCGCTTGCCCGGGAAAAAATCAAAATTCAAAGTACGGTTTCTACTGAATGTCTATTGCCAGTTCGCCGTCAAAAAAAATCCTAAGTCAAACTATTGTAAATCGGGGACCGCCTGTATATTTACAAGAACACCAACAGATTTTGGAAATTCCTGAGTAGCTGATTTGAATAACTGCCTTGAAAGAATGGCGCTCTTCTCAAAGGACAGGAGTAGACCTTTGGGTTCCAGCATTACAAATATTAAAAAATGCACAGTGCCATAGTTAACCTTTTGACTGATGTATTCTACACTCATTTAAAACATAATACAAGCAGAGAATAAATACTGCAAAAAGTTGTCAGAGAGCCATTTTTGGTTCCTCTATTAAGTTACAGCCAAGGGAGCAATATTGTCACCTGTGTACTGTACATTTCTCTGCTGCAAGACATCTCCTGGTTTCCCTCCCAAGTCTGTCTGCTTTCCTTTCTTTCTGTCAGGTGTGCGTGTGCATGTGTACACTGGAGCCCTGTCCTCTTTCCTCCTCTGTTGCAGCTTGGCTCTGGGACAATGCTTGAACTACTGTGCCCTGGAGGACAGGCCCTGTTTGTCTCACCACCTCCTCACTGAGGTCCGTCTCCTCGCTGGGAGTGGGAGGAGTACACATTCCGCTCTCATAGATCCAACCGCTCACACGGGCCAGCCTCCCACTTCAGATTGTCTGAATGCATTTGTCATCCTTTGTGTGCTTCGGGATTCTATGCATTTTCCCTGTTAATGTCCCTCTTTTTAAACCTCATTTGTTTCTCCTCACCTGTTTTTCCTCATCTTTGTAATTTCTCCCCAAATATTTAGTTTTGTTTGCTTACGCCAATGTATGTGGACATGCATACTACGATGTTCATTCATGTGTTTGTTCAACTGTCAATATGTATGCATCGGTGAGTCTTGACAGAGCATATGTATGTGACTAGCTTAGTTGTCCACATGGATGGGACAGTTAGATTTTCAAGTAAAACTGAGTCTTTATTTAAAACGAGGAAGCTGAAATTTGGGGAAAAGGCAGTCAATAAAAACAACTCCTCAACTAAATCCCACTTTGAATTTGTGACAGATTTACTAGGTATCCTTTCCTTCGAACAGTATGTTCCAGTCCTCTCAGTTTTCATGCAAGCTGCCTCATATTCCATTCTTATTGACCACTTAACTGGAGACAGCTGGACTTTATTATCCTGGAAGAGTACAGTGGAGGGGATTATTGATTATTTTGTTTAATCGCCTCTTAAACAGAATTCTGGTATAGATTTGTTTGCCTACACTTTATGATAAACATTTTTCGATTTATAATAGCTATGCAAATTTGTAATCTACAGTTGTTGCAAAGAATTAATGTTGCTGGGCTCATTACATTTTCCCATGTGACACATCCTAGGCCTATGGTCATCTCAGGCCACATAAACAATGTTTGTGGAAGGGGTGGAGTGAGCTTGGATATTGCTCACTGAGGAATTTCTGAAGTGACAGCATTAAAATGGTCTAGTGCAGGTAAAATGGCCTATGTTGTGAATATGTGTCAAGATCACGCTCAAAAAAAAAAAAAAAAAAACTGAAAACATTTTGTACTATTATGCAGTAATATTCTTCCTCCCCCACTAACTATAAATGTGTTTTCCTTATCCGTTTGCATCAACAATCATACACAGTGCAGTTTTGCCAATGTCAAGATCACTGTAATTGTATGTGACAGGATATGTATAAGTAAATGTACAATCCATAAGGAAATGAAGTCATGTATTGCCACCCAAATTAAGAAAAAGGCAAAGAGATTCAGGAATACCAAGTTCCTACCTCAACACTCTGTCTTCAGAGATGTTTGCAAGGATAAGGAATGAAAACAAGTGGTTTTTCTTTCCTGTTTCTGAATGCAATATGTTTAATTTGTCTTTTCAGAGTTCTATGAACCTGCCCCCAGACAAAGCCAGACTCCTGCGTCAGTATGACAGTGAGAAGAAGTGGGATCTCATTTGTGACCAGGTCTTTTGCATGTTACCATCACCATGAGGTGTGGTCAGTGGAAACATCAAGTTGAACACTGGAAAAAAAAAGACTTGAACTCATTCTAAAATTGGTTTGATTTTCTCCCTGTATGTTTGTAGGAACGATTTCAAGTGAAAAACCCCCCTCATACATACATTGAAAAACTACAGAGGTACTTGGATACAGGAATTACAAGAAAGGTAAGGTTTTAGGCATCTATAATTTCATCTTTTTTGTTCCAGGGTCAATGTGTTGTCACTGTTATACTGAATCCAGCAGTTACTCTCATTCTTTTCCTTTTTAGTGAACACCTTATATGCTGGGTAGTTACACAGGATTGGGAAAATGAAGACATTTAAAATGCATTGTTGAGGTCCTCCTCCCTGTTTATAAGGGACTGGGACATGGAGGTTAGGTGGACCCACAAGATTTTGTTGTGTTTAAAACGGTGATGGCAAAAATTCACATTTATGCTGACTGTAGATTATATAGACTGAAATACAAAACAGAGATAAAGGTTGTAGATACACAAGGTTAAACCTCAATTTCCTTGCCTATTTTGCCAAAAACCCTATCAAAAATATATAGTCTTCAACTTCTGAAGAAAACTGGAAGTCTGTTAGTTGGTTTTACATTTGTTTGTAAATTCAACCACATTGTCTCAATCTATAAACACATTATAATATGAAAATCTCTGGATTTATTCACTATCTGGTTATGCAAAAAGTTCTGATAAAGCAATAAAAACAGCATGGTTTATGATCTTGTCTCCCCACCTCTTGCAATTGGGCCTATGGCAACTAGAAATCGTTTCCGACATGCTCAGTTTAGTTCTTTGGCACCATTTTCTTACCAGGTTAATATATCTGTGCTGCAGAGAGACCTTACCAGGCTTATATTTACAATGCAGTCTATGTGTGTACACAAAAAAATAACCAAACAGAAAATCACAATCTATGCTTTACCTGTTTGTCAGTAATAATGTATTTGAGATATTTAGTTGTGTGTTTTGTTCAGAACTATTCACATTTGGCCAGTTATTCATAATACCCGGCTGGGAGTAAACGTGGGTCCTCTGACAGGCCATACAATGCTTATTATATACTGTATAATGTCATTATAATGTTAACGAGATGCATAACTAACAATAATTTGTTCCTGTCTTTTTAAAATAAATGCAACGGCAGTACTTGGAAATAACTCTCTTGTCGTGTTTCAGAAATTTAGGCGACGAGTTCACGAATCCACCAAAGTGCTGCAAGAACTGGAGATTTCACTGAGGACCAATCACATCGGGTTAGAGACTGCTGATTGTCTATCCAGGGAGCGTTAGTCTCTCACATGTGTTGTGAGGAATGACTGATGGCATGCTGTTTACTTTGCACTTGTGCCCCAATAGTACAAGTCTTAGAAACTGACATTGTAGAGAGCCCAGCATCCAAACAAAGCTCTTATTAGTCATTCTCATTTGGCAGATCCCGAGGGTTTCACCAGGGGCAGAGGCCCATTACACGTGTCACTGGCTGTTTGCCTGTGTCAAATATGTTTTGGATAGCAGGAGGGAGCAAGGAATGAATCAGCCAGATTGTGCTGTGTGCTTCCATTCCTCGGCACACAACGAGAGTACACCCGTTTCTGTTGTGCCTGCAACAGAGGGCACTGGAAAGCTTGATGCCCAGAGCTTTGCTGCCCACCTCTCCTGCCATGTCAGTGGGCAGCAAGCTTGGCTTCGCAGAAGGGGACAGAGGGACAGATGTGTCTGTGCAACAAAGGAACCTGTGAAAGACGCGTGAAGGGACACAGCAGTCAGAGGCTTGAGTTCCTCATTTGTGTGGAACTCAGATGCATAGTTGAGCTGCTACTGCACCGTCTATCGTTTAGTAGTCCATTTTTCGAAATGTAGATCTCTTGTTGAGAGAATTACTCCACATTTTGAGCATTGGTTCTTACTACTTGGCCATTGAGGTTACAGTTAGTGTTCTCCCCCTGCTGCTACTTCCCATTCACGTTGATGACAAACACACTTCTGCAGTTCTCTTTCCCAGTTTGTCTCTGGCTGAATAAAGAACAGCCAGTGAACTGCTTAGTGTATGACTTTCTGAACTTTCTCTTTTCTGACAGTTATTCCTCTGTTTACGAGGAGGACCTGAATAGAATGGGGGATCTCAGACAGGAAGCTGATGATCAGATGAAACACCCTCAACAAAATTCAGTATTTCTATTCTCATTGTTTTCCATTGCCCTTCCTGCTCATCCCGTGCCAGTCCATTCTCTGGGTGTCGTTTCCTGTATGTCCGCACCGAGTGGAGCTGGGAAATCTGACACCCGCAGATAGGACTGGGCTGTTTTGGGAAGCACTTCTCTGCAGTTCCCGGGAGTTTCTGTTGAGTTCGTCATTGAATGCTCAAGATTTTGGCTCACAGTCACTCTCTGAAAGGCTGAATAAGCCTAGTCTTTTTCAGTCGCAAACCTCCCATTGTCAAAATGGAAATTCCCCAGCTCTCGATTTTTTCTCCCCCCATAGAATTTGAAATAAAATGGAAAATTATACTGCCTGCTTTTTGTTTTCCTTGTATTCCACAGCCTTAACAGTATTTTTTTTTCATCACAGAAAGCAGTCGACTTTAGAGATAATGGTCCTGGCAGATAATAAGGAAATACCCTATCTTAATTATCACATTTACAATTATTCATTAAGCAGACACTTTTCTCCAAAGTGATGCATATCTCGGGGGGGGGGAGATACAAAGAGTGCATTACGCTAGCAGAAGGAGAGACTTGGGTGCAGATGCGTGATACTAAAGTTGCTACAGAACACTATCCAGCTTTTTACATCTATGCACTTGTCACTGTCACTAAAATATAGGCCACAGAAATAAATAAAATGATCTCCTGATTAAGCATTTCTTAATTGTCTTTATCATGATCTATAATTTGCTCTGAAACACCCTACAGAGACTGGAAGAGGCCAATGGAGTGTCAGTGTTCTCATTGTTAGTTTAGCTCAATCTTGGCTGTTGTGGCTGTCCCAGGTGGGTTCGTGAGTTCCTCAACGATGACAACCGTGGCTTAGATGTGCTGGTGGAGTACCTGTCTTTCACCCAGTGTGTGCTCAGGTGAGTGTCCTTGTTTGAGGAGCAACAACAGCAAGGAATAATTTGGAGAGATCCCACTCGGTGTGTAGAGATGAGTTCTCTTGTTTTAAGAGGAGAGATGAGCTGTTCAGTACCGAATGATGAATGAGCAAATGATTTGTGTGCCGACACTACCAGTGCCTCAACATAAGGATTAAAAGGCAGGAATTTGATGATGGCAGCACAGGGGCCAGGTTTGCTGTGGTGGTTTTGAGTTGCATGTTGCTCTTTTCTGCAGCGCTGTGCCGCACTGTGCTGTAGTTTGTGTGCCGAGTGGTACTGATTTGACTCTGCTCCATATATGACACTAAAGCTCTAATGTCGCATGCTGTAACCCCTTTGCCTTTTGCCATGCAACTTTGCTAAACAGGGCTTTCCCCTGTGTCCCGCTTTTCCGTGTGCGTATGTTTGTATGTCGGCCACCCAGGTTGCATTTGGAGGGGGTGGAGAATGGGGAGGAAGGGTCACTAGACAAAGGCAAGTCCTGGAGCAGGTCCACTGAGGGTCTGCACCGGATCTCCTGCAGGGCCTTGTGCAACACGCTGGCCGAGTCTGTATCCCCTGGTATGTACACCCCCCCAACTCCACCCCACTTGCGCTCAGCTTCTGCTCCCCAATCACTAACTGCCCCCCACTTTGAATGTAGGCTTTTGGCTCATGTAAGTACATGCTTTATTGTTCGAATGTCCGCGGGGTGGTCAAATTAGGGTGGACGCCCGGGTTTGGCCAAAGGCCTGGGAACTTTGTCCACCTGGATCTCCTTTCTTCACCAGATGGTTTCCTCAAATGTTTGACTTTGCTCAGCTAATGTGGCCAGAAAACAACGTATGATTGTCTTGGGCAGCTCATGTTTGTTAGTGGTCAAGAGGGGCATGTCATTTATTATTTACTTGTTGACCTAGCAATATGAGGTTTATCAAACTAAAGCTAAATTATGAGCAAAAATTTTTTGCTTATTGATGGTGAGTAGAAATGACAAGTAACTTGGACCTGTTGATCAGGAGGTGTCGGCATAGTAGTATTTGAAAAGTCCTGGTTACATCAGTCATTTTATTTCAATACAACAATTGGACAATCGCGTTCCTTTCTGACCTTAGTTCTTTAGGAATCTGCATTAGGGCCAGTAAGTGTACTTTTCTGAAAGCCTCTGATTCTGATTTGACTCCAGTCCTCTGTAACTGTAGACGTGCATCAGTGACAGATGAAGCCGTGACCTTTTCGGTCATGGTTCCTCATAAAGATATGAACATCTACTTCCATCGCCTTGTGCGTCTTATGTGTACTGACTTGTTACTTCTAATAAGGTCTAAATCCTACAATAATTCTGGCTATGACAAAGAAATGTGTGTGCTAGAGTTTCAGTTGTTAATGTACCATTAAGTTAGCCATGTGCTGGTTTCATGAAGTACTTGGTCACATGGCACTGCTGCAGATACTGTATGTCCTCAGTGGCGATTATCACATTAAAACATTAACTAAAACACATTAAAACATTGGCAGATGTGTGTTTAGTTAGAGAAAGGAAATGCACATGATATAGAAGAAATTATCATGACACCCATAGCCCATTTGTAAGTGCAGACAGAAATCAGATGCCATGTTTATACCATACGGGGCTTTTCTCAGTGTATGGCGGAAAACATTGTGTACTTTGGATGTTCCGGTTCAAAATGCGAAAGTGAAATCAAAGCTCCGCTGACACACATTACAAGGGTAGTGACAGGTGTTATGCTTCACAGGAGGACTTCTCTTAAGTGACCCTTGTGTTCTGTTGCAGCAAAGCGGCCAAAAGCTCTCAGCTTCTCAGCCAGAAAGATGATGTACACGTTTGCATCATGTGTCTGAGAGCTGTCATGAACTACCAGGTAAACTTTCCCAACGTTGGGAACACGTGTGTGCTTGAGCATGAAATCTATGGGCATCCAGTATGTTTCCGCAACTCTCTCTGGTGGATGTAAAGTGTACTGCAAGCTCGCTGCTCCTTGGCCGCGTCATACCTGCTTCCTACTGTACACAGTCAAAACTAACCAGACTAACACAAGATGTGTAAACACCTGCAATTCTGACATTTAAAATGATAGCTGTTTAAATTCGCTATTAGTGAATTGTTTTTTCCTGCTAAGTGATAAAATGTGTGTTTTTAAAGAATGCCACTTTTCAGATTTCAGTAATAATCTCTCCCATTTATATCCTCCGTAGTATGGCTTCAATCTGGTCATGTCTCATCCACAAGCTGTTAACGAAATTGCACTTAGCTTGAACAATAAGAACTTCAGGTAGGTTTGGGCCATCCTGTTTCATTACACGTAATTATCGTACAACAGGGTCTCGGTGGACTTTATATATTTCTTCCCGCTGTTAGTCCTAGAAATAACTTTTAAACTGCAAGAGATCCATGTTGTTCTATTGCAGACACTGTATCCTGTTTACCTGCTTCTTATAAAAGTAATGAAACAAGTGCTCAAGGAAGATTAGCACATCTTCTGTCCATTAGTCTGCAATGTTTTGCATTTTGCTGAAAATCCAAATATTTGACATGCAGTAGTTTGTGTTGTAGAAAAGAATTTGGAGTATGTTTTTATTGTGAGACACGTGCCAATCACTTGGATTAATATTTGATTAATCTGATTAAGATTCTGTTTAAAATAATTCTTGTGTCTCATGAAAGATCTGATTTGAAGGGATTGCTTTCCTCATAATTCCTGTAATGTGTGAATGCTGAAGTTCTGCAGCTGCTGTTCTTCATTTCAGAACAAAGGCTCTGGTCTTGGAGCTCCTGGCAGCAGTGTGCCTGGTCCGAGGTGGACACGAAATCATTCTGTCTGCATTTGACCACTTCAAACGGGTATGGAAAGACCCACGTGTGACTGCAGATGCAGGAAAGGGTGCCCCCAAAGGGCGTGATGTGCGTCTAGTGGTGGTTCCTGTTGTTCCGTCAGCTGCTGGTGATAGGCGTGTGTGAGACGGAGCTGCTGCATTTAGCCAAATCTCGTGGACTCGGAACATGATTCTCGCACGACATCGGCTGAGAAATACTGTTTGTGTGTGCGAGTGAACTGTGAGGGGTGGGCTGTACCCCTTGTGGGTTTTTAAAGGACTACCAGATGTAAAGAGAACTTGCAGAGTGATAAAGATCAGACCTTGTCTCCAGTGGGCCCCTGTTCTTGCATGACTATCTTGATAGAGGTCGATGTTCACTGCTCCACTATATAGGTCCCAAACAGCTTGAATTTGCAGTCAATTAGGCGTTCTGTTATGTCTGACTGAGTGTAGTGGTTATTGCTGCTTCCTTTAAACCCAAAGGTTGCAGGTTTGATTCCCACCTCCGGCTGTAGTACCCTTGAGCAAGGTACTTACCCTAAATTGCACCAGGAAAATTACCCAGCTGTGCAAATGGATCAATAATTGCAAGTTCTCTTTAGAGAAACATGTCAGCAAAGTGAATAAATGTAAAACTGCCCAAATATAATGTCTCCAAGTACTTTTCATACACCTCATTCTACATTTGCAAATTAGAAGTCAGTAAGTGATGTTGGTGTTGCACTGATGATGTTACGTATAATACTTTCAATGGATATAAAAAGTGTTCAGGTTTTCTTTTAATATTACTGTCCTTTCGTAATGCAACCTGGGAATGTGAATGCAAACTTTTTCCTGAAAATAGTACTATGGCCTGCATTCTGCTCAAGGACAAGGAAAGGTTAAGGTCAAGGAAGACCAAACATCTGGTCCAAATGTGGAATTCTGGGCCCTTTTCTTGGTTAAATGACCTGTTTGTTTTTACTCTCGCTGCAATGTGTGGGAGTGCAGCTATATCTTGTGCTCTCTCTCCCTCCTCCTTTCTCATATTGCCCTCCCATGAACTCCTGTAATTAGGAGTAGACTACAGCCTGAGTGGTGCGTTCATGCTTCTAAGTACAGTCACAGGGACAGGTTGTAATCAGAGGCTTTGTTGTCTTTCCACAAATACTCTTCATTTTAGAGTCTGCTTAAGATAGATGTGTCACCAGCAATGCAATGAAATGTACATAAATGCTTTAGTAGTAGATATCTTGAGATGTGACTTTACTTGTACTTAGGCCTTACTTGGAACTACTGCTGGGATTAACACGCACTCTCCTTTCTCAGGTATGCAAGGAGAAGCATCGCTTTGAGAGGTTGATGGACTGTTTCCGCTCCGAGGATGGGAACATCGACTTCATGGTGAGAAAAGACGCAAGATATGGTGACTCTCGTGTCTGCATCCATTGCGGAAGAGATGCTCCTGGTGTTCTCAAGTACTTCTTTTCGACATGTGTCTCCAGGTTGCCTGCATGCAGTTCATCAACATTGTCGTCCACTCGGTGGAGGACATGAACTTCCGCGTCCATTTGCAATATGAATTCACTAAGCTGGGCCTGGATGACCTTTTGGAGGTGAGCATGAGCTCGGGCATCAACGACCCAGACAGCGCTTGGTTAATGAAGGACCGTTAACATTGCTTTGCCGGATCACACATCAGTCAACAAATGAACGTGTTATTTCTGTCTCCAGCAATATCTGTGACATTTTCAGCATGTTTGTAGAAAATACCCATGTAATGTAGCATGTCTTATAAAGTGCTGTTATACACTAAATGTTATGATGCAGAATATTTCATTAGTTACTGAATACTTTTTTTGAGTTACCTGAAAGTGAAGGGCCATCTCCCGTTATCGGCTCCTACTTTATTCCTGAAAAGGGAGTGAATATAGAAAAGCTGGATAAGAAATTTACATATTCCATGATTCCTTAGGGGAAAAGTTGTGTTCCAAGCCCTTCCAAAGTTCACAACACCCTAAATGATGCCTAATATGATAAGGAAAAAGTTGTGTAACACATTTAAATATGTAGAATGAATTATAATTAATAACACTGCTATATATAAAATGTAACTCGTAACGCAAAAGATCATATTCTGATGTTCTCTCACAAATTGAGTCAATAATGTGGAGACTGAGTAATGGGGATGAATGTAGTTATGCTGCTGGAAAAATATAAAATTAAATTATTAAACACTGCAAGTGTTATTTTCATAATTTTCAGAGAAGGTTATTAATATTTTGCTGGCAATGAGTGCAAAAATTATGAAGGATTTCAAGCAATTTAACTTCTCTGGGTTTTGATGCAAGTCAGCTGAAGTCTCCTTTTCTAGTGACACGTTTTCGTCTCATTTTCTCACCCACAGAAGTGCAGACATACGGAGAGCGACAAGTTGTCGGTGCAGATCCAGGCCTACCTGGAGAACATGTTTGATGTTGGGGGGCTGCTCGAGGATGCTGAGACCAAAAATGTGGCTTTGGAGAAGGTTGAGGAGCTGGAGGAAAAGCTCTCACATGTATGATCCCTCTAATTTCCTCTCTGTGTACTGGCAAGTGCCTGCTTGTTTACATGTTTACAGAACATTTGTATAGACAGGTGCACACAAGTGTATTATAAACATTGCAAAAGAAAAGGCTAGAGGGTGCATTAAACTTTCAGCCCACTGCAGTGAACTTAGAATGGCAACTGGGTTGTTGTCTCCCAGTGCCTGGGTGGTGTGACATCACAAGGGTTCGATCCCTGCTCAGTCTGTGTGGAGTTTGCTTGCTTTTTCATGTTTTTATGGGTTTCCTCCTACAGTCCAAAGACATGTTTCAAGTGAGCCAGTGACTCTAAATTTTCAGTAGTGTATATGAGAGTATGTTTCACTGGTGTGTGGATGAGTGGCTCACTGTAGGTAGTGTACTGTAGTATACTGTATGTAACAGAGTACATCACCTTGGGGGAAAATGTGTGTGCTGATACTACTACAGTACATAGTGTTAATTGGACGTCACTTTGGAGAAGAGTGTCTGCTAAATGGTTAAATTTATTTTGAAATCATTCATCCATCCAGTATAAATAACTGCTTGTCCAATGCAGGATCACGGTGGTCCAGAGCCTGTTCCAGAATCATAGGGTGTGAGGAAGTGTACACCCTGGATGGGATGCCAAGCTATTGCAGGGCAATTACGTGCATTCGCTCACACTGACACACACTCCAGGAGAGTATAGAGTCACCGTTCTGCCTAAAACGCATGTTTTGGACCGTGGGAAGAATTGGCACTCCTGGAGGAAACTTGTGCAAACACAGCGTGAAGGTGCAGATTTTGCACAGACTGAGCTGTGATGTCAAAATTAAGCATGTTTATTTTTCATATTTTCGAATGCTAAGATGTTTGAAATTGAGTCCTCGGTCCCCAGATGTTCATGTTCAGCTTTAAAAAAGCAAAAAAAAAAATAAAAAAATTCCACAGCCAATTACCAGAAATGAAACTGACCACCTTTGTGTACAGGGTGTCACTGTCAGGACTGGCCATTATATTAGGTTCTCATCTCGCAGGAGTTGTTTGACTCCCAAGATCTTTTTGTTTGGTAACAACATGATCTATTCTTCTTCCACGCTGCTCGGCTTGTGCTAGTCATCCTGCCTCCAACATTCTGTGGCACTGTTGTCATGGAAAGGTCATTCAGAACCATGTCATCAGTATGGGGGTGAGAAAGTCACCATGGGTCTCAGGCCTTAGGAATTTTGAGGGAGGTGAGAAGAAATGCTGCCTTACTGACTTGGAAACATTCATAGTCCTGTGGAATCCAAAAGTGAAAGTAGAATTCACCGCTTCACTTGCTGTGTCATCCTGCTATGCGTCTCTAGTGTCTTATTGATGGAGTCGATAGAGGGAGGGGGAGGGGGGGGAGAGGTGGAGCGAGGGAGAAGTGGAGGGCGTGGATTTGATGCTGATGTTTCTGTTGTCGAGATTGACTCCACGATATTGTGGGGCCTGTTTTTTTATTATTCCTTTTCTTCTTTGTTTTCTCTGCTCCCTGCTGTGCCCTAGCTTTCCTTTCTCTTCTTACTCGAGATTCTGATCATTCCTCCTTTTCCTCCTCTTCCTCTCTTTTCTTGCTCTGCGCTCCATAGTGTCAGGCTTGTTGACCTTCTCGCCCGTTCTGACAGGTGACGGAGAAGCTGCTGGTTGTGGAAAATGAGACCATCATGAAAGTGGCCGAGCTGGAGAAGCAGCTGCTCCAGAAAGACAAAGAGCTGGTTGCCATCACGGTAGGATGCAGGCTTTTCATTGGCCCCTCCCTCCTCACTCTTGCTTGAACGATCTAACCAATAAGCCAAGGCACCATGCTGGGTTACGATCAGTTCACACAATACCTAGCAGTAAATTAAGACCACCAGTTAATGTCTTCCAGGACTCCAGCTGGACCTTTGAACTTAAGAATGGTTTTCAAGCTCCAACTGATGAATAATTGTAATTAGCATTTCTTATGTGTTTTTATTTTATATACAGTACAGTAAAATAAGAACATGTTTTTGGTTATAAATCAACTCTAAACCCTAACTCCCCACTCGCTAAATATGCTACGTAAACTGTTTTGTCTGTGCCTAAGAGCGCCGTGCCTATAGTCGGCATAAACGTCATATTACTTATTTGAAGTTGCATGATTGCATTTTCCAGTGGAGGTGTGTGTACTAAAGCCTATGCTGTGTACACTAATCCAGGCTTCATGGGTCAGGGGGTGTTGGGGGTTTCATCACAGCCGACCTCTTAATGCTCAATTTTGATTGGTTTTTACTGAATGTTTTGAGATTCAAATCATATTACTCTGAATGCATTATTGGGAACTCGCTGTAATTTTATGGCTGTTAAATCAAACTAGCCAAATGTTTCAGGACACTCGTTTTAATAAAATATGTTCCCTTCATGTGCGAAAAGAAGGCGGCACATGCTGGATTACCACTCGCTCACGCACTTTTACTAACCACTCATCCCAGTCAGGGTCATAGCAGTCTGGACTCCAGAATCACTGGGCTCAAGGATAAGGGGGATACACCCTGGATGGGGGGGCACCAGGCCAACAGTGTAGCCACTCACACATTCGCACACTACAGGCAGTCTGGGATCAGTACTTTACCTCAACTGCATGTCTATAGAATGAGGGAGGAAACATGCAATCTGAGCTGGATTCAAACCTACTTCCAAACAGCGCTGGTACTGTAAGGCTGCTTCACCACCATACTACACTGCTAAATTGCTATTTTATGTAATTTAGGTTATCAATGCTTTTTAGCTCTGAGTAATTACTCAAGTCATTATTTCTTGATAGTTATTGAGTATTACTCAGAAGCTTTAGCAACTAGTAAAGAAAAGGCTTGTTGAATATTTGAGATAATTTGTTGCCATTAATTTTCATGGTTCAAAGTAGGGGCAGCTGGTAGTGTAGTAGTGGTTAAAGCGGCTGCTTTTAGATTCAAATTTGCAGGTTCAGATCTCAACTCTGCCTGTTGTACCCTTGAGCAAGGTACTTTCCCTAAGTTTCTCTAGGAAAATTACCCAGCTGTATAAATGGGTGAATAATTCAGTTGCTTTGAAGAAATGTGTTGAGTAAATGTAGGTAAACAGTGATGCTTCTTTACCGTAACATCTTTTCACAGTTATTTTACTTATGCTTGTCTTAAATTCTTTTAAGGATGTTTAAAACAGCACAGTGAATTCCTAATGAAGGTATTTAGCTTAAACATGAATTGTGCAAAGCAAAATCACAATGAGTGTTGAGCTGGGAAAAACCAGCAAGCGTACCCTGTGGGCCGTTGGGTAGTCTGTCCATGGTCCACAGTGAAGTGGCACTGTCTTTGATGACAGTCCTTGGCCCTCTCTTATTTTGTTGCCGTTCCATGTGCCAAGCAGGAGACATTTGACTCGGCCACCTCCCAAGTGCACACGCTTAGACAGATGATCAAGGAGAAGGATACTTCCTACCAGCAGCACTGCGATGTGGAGAAGCAGCTGCAGGAGCTGGAGCAGCAAGGCGCCCTCCACCTGCCCCCTCAGCATGCGAAGACCCCTAGTCAGGATGTCAGCAGGGTTCTGGGGGTCTGCTCCTCTGCTGCTGCTGAAGCTCCACCACCAGCCCCACCCCTTCTTCCCCCTCCTCCTCCACCCTTACCGTCCACTTCAGGTATTCTTGGTAGCCACCTTTGTTGGTTAGGGTTGCACACTGAAACAGTTGGGAGGCTTAAAATTTGGGAGTAGTACATATTGAAGCAGAAGTTATTCAGTCCTTTCGCTTTGCTTTTTCTAGATGTCAAAAAGCAGGTTAGTTTCAAAATAGTCATAATTGCAAAAGAACCAGCCACAAAAGAGGGGTGTTCTGTCTGAATCTGCTAAAGGGTAAATGCCAGGAAAAGCCCTTCCGTTACACAAGATGAGAAGACTGGTGTTAAAAGAATGGCTGTTAAACTCCAGATATCTCTATATCTGTCTGTCGCCATCTCTAAATGACGACGCCACTTTGTCTTCAGGTGATAGCATTACGAGCCGAGTCCCTCCACCTGTGGCCCCACCTTTGCCTGGAACATCACCATGTGTTGTCCTCAGTCCTGGACTATCTGGTGAGAATGTTCATAACTCGGTCTTTTGCTTTTCTCTGCATCGACTACGACAACTTATCATTTCAACAGTAGTCCACCATTCACCATTTTTACATGTGAGCTTTACCTGGCTGTATGGTGAAATCACATGGCACTTTTGTTATGCTTTGCGTGTGCAAAAATGTATAATTTATTAATTAATAATTAAGATTAGAGCTTTTTTTTCTTATTTCCCATGCTTATGAATGAGGATCATCTTAGAAGAATATTTATAAATTCCTACACTGGCAAGAAGTAGATCTTTGTTTCTTCCTTGGTTGACCTTTATAAAGTGTAATGCTGAAATTTTACCACTATTATTTACAGTATCATTTTTGAAAATAAAAATTTGAAAGTGCTGACTCAAGCAATGGTTTGAGGTATTCACACACCCAGGTAAATGTTCTAATGAGCTCAAATGTGAAGAAAGATACCTTAAATGAAAGGACGCTGGGTTTAATGATGTGTTTTTGGTTTTAAGCCATTAGAATAAAGAAGCCTATTAAGACCAAATTCCGTCTGCCTGTGTTCAACTGGACTGCACTTAAACCCAACCAAATTAAAGGCACTGTGTTCAGTGAGATTGACGATGAGAGAGTACTAAAGGTGAGTGAGAGATGCCATTTCCGACATTGTTTCATCTCACCTCTCAGTGATCCCATCCCTTCCTATGTAATGAAAGAGCATAACAGGTTGAGTTGAACCTTGTAGTTGTAATCATTGAGTAAGTGGGAAAAGAGATGGCTCCTGGCCCTCATGGAACATATGTACTGTGATCTTTCCTTTGTCCTAGGAGCTGGATCTGGACAAATTTGAAGAGCTTTTCAAAACTAAAGCTCAAGGCTCTGCAATGGACGTTTCCTGTGTTAAGAGCAAGGTGTCCCACAAAGGCAAAAACAAGGTCACCCTACTAGACGTCAATCGGTCCAAGAACTTAGCTATTACGCTGCATAAGGCTGGAAAAACCACAGAGGAGATCTGCAGGGCCATCCAGACGTGAGTCACTTCATCCTAGCGTTATGCTGGAAGTACTTTTTCGTCAACTTGGACCAACTCGGCATTCTGAAACGTCTGCAGGTTTGATCTGAAGGCGCTTCCCGTGGACTTTGTGGAGTGCCTGATGCGTTTCCTACCAACGGAGGCAGAGAGCAAGCTGCTGCGGCAGTATGAGCGAGAGCGGCGCCCATTGGAGCAACTGGCCGAGGAGGACCGCTTCATGCTGCACTTCAACAAGATCGAGAGGCTCACACAGAGGATGACCATCATGGCCTTTGTGGGCAACTTTGCTGACAACGTCAGCATGCTGATGCCGGTATTTGAACCTGACCACGGCCCCCCCCGAATGTGCTTCCTCTGCCCCTCTCCATTTCTCACTTTAGGAGAAGACTAGTGTCTCCCCCCCTTCCTGTTTTCACTCCCTCACTGTTTCTGTCACTTGAGGACAGTGGGACTGAGTCAGCAGAGCTCTGACCCTGAGCATGTTTGTTTTTTTTTTTTTTTTTTCCTCTCTAATCAAAAGAAACTTTATCTTTGAAAGTTGTTTCCTTATACAGAATTTCTTTTTTTTTTTTTTTTTTTTGGTTATTTTCATATTTTGAAGTTTATTTGGAATGTAGATATAAGTGTTGAATGGAAACTAAGTTGTTGTTTTATATTTACATTTATTAATTTAGCAGATATTTTTCTCCAGAACGACATACAGGTTGTAAATTTTTGCATTTTGCAACAGGTGGAGGGAGCGCTTTAGATGCACATTGTCAAAGCACAGTCTGATACCACCTTTTTGTCAATAGAACTTATAGAATCAAGTGATAGGAAATACAGTTAGATTGTGGCATACAGTGTGATGTAAACTTTTGGAGCTGTTAGGAGAACTGGAGAGGAAGTGGGTCCCGAAGAGAGCCTTCTTGAACGCTTCAAGGGTTCTGCAGTTCCAAGGGAGTTGGGGAGCTCATCCCACCCAGTCAGCGCTAAAACCAAGGATGTGTGAACTTCTGATTCTGCACTGTGTTATATGTGGGCAGTTTTAAAGGCTAAAGGGAGGCAACCAGAGGAGAGTAAGAAGAAAGGGAAGGAGAAGGGGGCGGCGCGAGATTTCGCTTCCAGTAGGGCTTGAACTTTGCTGGGACGTCTGGCATGAAGGAGGGAAGTTGAGATGTTAATGTTGAGAACCTTTTGGGAATGGAATCAGCTGTTAGACTGCAATGACAGTGACAGCGTTTAGTGTGGCTGCTACAATGTCAGATGTTCTTGGACATGGGCAACGGTTCTCGCCTAACAACAGTGACCTCCCGCAGGTACGCTCCCTTGTCTCTGCACGACGACACCCCCGCAGTCAGAAGCAGACTAACGTATGCGAACTTAGAACCAAAGCCGTTTCCGAATGACCACAAAGCCGGGGTGCGCTTGTGCCAAAACCTCGTCTAGACATCGCAGCACTTCCCAGTTTCTGAATGTAGTGGCAAATTTGTGGACAGTTAGTGTGCAGCTCACAGAAACTGACGATCCACTGCTGCTCACTGGTAGAGAAGTGGTTTGGTATCACCCTGCATGGGCAGATCTTGTACCTACTGTTGACACATTAAAACCTGTCTCCCCTCCAGCAACTCAACGCCATCATAGCAGCGTCTGTCTCTGTGAAGGCCTCCTCCAAACTCAAGAGAATGCTCGAGGTAAGATCATTGCTTAAGCTCATTATACTTTTTTTTTTTTTTTTTTTTTACAAACCATTAGTCACCTCATTCTCCAGTGGGAAACATTATGCTTTTCTGTGCTCTGTATCCAAGACATTCCTCTTATTCATCTGTTATTAATTCAGTCTCCCACAGGTTCATGTGAATGTTTATCCATGCGCTAAAATGCCTTTATTGATGCAGATTATTTTAGCTCTGGGGAACTACATGAACAGCAGTAAAAGAGGATCGGTGTATGGGTTTAAACTGCAAAGCTTGGATTTGGTAAGTCATGGGCTTCGTACAAATTAAATGCCGTTTCACAGTCATGTCACACTTATCGAATGTGTAGTTTATATTTAGGATGAACTTGTAAAAAGACACAAAGCCTTATGAAACCGTACACATGCATTTGAAAAGTAAGTTATTTAAAAAGCATAAAATGCACTCGCATGAGTTCTGGAATAGCAGGACACCCTTCTGAATGTTTTTAGAAAGTGTTGAATGATGATACTTGTGATAAATTGGAACCGTTTGGCCCTGAGCCCTCGCTCCGTGCATGTGGACACATTTGCATTTTCTTGGATTACTGTCTGTGTGCTGTGTTCTGCAGGAAGCCACAGGAAATTCGGTCTGTCTCTTTTAGTGCACTTGGGGTCCATTTAGGTGACATAAGTTGATGGAAAGAAAGCAACCAATTTAGCACAGATCACATATGTCCGGTACCGTGTTCCGATAACGCCCTTCCTAACTAACTAACACGTAACAGAAACTCAGTTGGACCGAGTGGTACTGATACCTCTGACACAATCGATTTCACTGCCCTGTGTGAAAGATCTAATCATCCTGATGTATTTCTACCCTCAGCTGCTGGACACCAAGTCCACCGACAGGATGATCACACTCCTCCACTACATTGCTCTGGTCGTGAAGGAGAAGTACCCAGAACTGGCCAACTTCTTCAACGAGCTGCACTTTGTTGAGAAGGCCGCTACAGGTTAGGGCACATGAACACCGTGATCCTCTTGGAGTATATTTTATTAATAAGCAACTCATTTTCATCATATTATTTGAAGAAAAATTAAACGGGATTACAGGCCTTTGTGCTTACAAGGTTCTGTTGATGCATGTGGATCCGTAGTGTCCCTGGAGAATGTACTGCTGGATGTGCGCGAGCTCGGCCAGGGAATGGAGCTGATTCGCCGCGAGTGCGGTCTCCACGACCAGGCAGTCCTCAGGACCTTTCTGCAGAGCAGCGAACCCCAACTTGTCACTCTGCAGAAAGATTCCAAGATGGCAGAGGTGCTCGTCCTCAGCGGGACGCTTTCTACCAGAAAAAGAACCTGTCGCGCTTCACTGAAAGATGCAACGATTGCACCTCCATCAGAAAACCCGGTCGTGCGGCTACACTCATGTACATTTACTCATTTAGTAGCATTTACAGTGCTTACATACGCTACTGTAAACAGCATACAGTCACTCCCCCATCTTAGTGATGTAACACATTGTGGGCAGAAACTCACCAGAATATGGGGAGCACATGCAAACACGACTCGGGTTGTGCTTTCGGGCTAGATCTAAGTGCCATACCATGTTTTACTTACTGCAGGAGGACAATGTTCCTCCAGACAGTGAAAATGTGCAGTTTTACTGACACTGCAAATGTTTATTGTACGTATTTTAAGATCGTTACAAATCCTCTTCTGTACACAGGAGGCCTTCAGCAACGTGGTGCTCTACTTTGGCGAGAACCCAAAGACGACGCCCCCATCTGTCTTCTTCCCTGTGTTTGTGCGTTTTGTCAAGTCTTACAAGGTGAGAAGAAACATGGGGGACATGAGGTCTCTTGCCACTTCCCTTTTGTTTCCTTCCCAGCCTTTCCTCTAACACGCTGGCAGCAGTACAGGAAGCCATTTCACACTCTGTGCACTGAGTGTCAAGGTGCTGCTGCTATGGAAGTTGAGTCTCGGGCAAGAGTGTGCGTGTCATTTCCTTCCAGAGCGTCTCAGAAGTCAAGCAACAGGAAAGCTCAACCGCCCACTTTTAAAAGCACTGGCCACCATTTGACTCACAAACAGCCCGGCCCAGTGGGCTGTGGGCGGAGGCAGCCGCAGGGTGGGACTGAGGCCAGAGACAGCAGGGCTTTTACCAGAAAAGGGGGTTTATTATCAGCCGAAGCAGACAGACACAGGCCCTTCTAGGCTAAAGCAGGATGAGTGCAAATCAAAACTCGAACCCCCCCCGGTGCTCAAGTCAGCTGCCTGGCTTGGATTTCATGAATCAGTTTAGCAGAACACCCCACTCCCCCCCACCTCTGTAACAACAGGGACCCATATCAGAAGCCCCGGAAGCATTAGCAGAATGTGACTGTTGGCTAAGAAAGTGCAGGTTTCAGGTTCAAGTCTCAGGAAGGCACCTGCACCCTTCAGCAGAGACTCCAGCTGACACACATCCCTCTGTGCTGCAGGAAGCGGTGGAGGACAACGAACAGAGGAAGAAACGCGAAGAAGCCGTGCGGGAGCGGCAGCTGGCTCAGGAGGCCAAGCAGCAGGACAGCAGCGTGAGTCACCGAGCACACAATACTGAACGCTTGAGAGTTTAGGGTTCCGGTGCTGTCGATAAAACATTTCGACCCAGTTACCGTTGGCTCCTGTAGGTGGGTGGATGTGGGTGGCAGAAGGCCCAGAAATTGATGGGATATTCTAGAACACAGCTACACATCCACCATACAGACAATAGCTTAAGGTGTAAAGTCACTCACTCGTTCAGTCTCGTCAACCACTAGTCTGGAGTCTATCCCCGCGGGACAGGGCTAGGAGGGGGACACCCTGGACAAGAAGCTGGTCCGTCACAGGGTGGCGATAGTCAGTTTAGGGTCATTAATTAACCTGAAACATGTCTTTGGACTGTGGGAAGAAACAGGCAAACAAGTTTGCATTGAAGCGACTGAGCTCAATTCAAACGGCTTCCTGCTGCCCCAAATTCATTATAGAATGCCAGTGCACAACAGTGTGGAATTTGCATGTTCTCTCCCTTTTGGAATGAGTTTCCTCTAGGTGCTCTGAATTCATCCCTGTACATTGCCTGTAGTGTGTGTGTGTGCTTGATGACCCTGTGGATAAGCAGAAGAGTTCTGCAGCAGTAAGTGTGTGAACTGTGAGAACTGTGCAGGGCAGATATACTTAGTCCCTCATGCAGAAACGCACCTAAATGCATTTCCACCTTGACTCCTGCCGCCCATTGCGTTTTGGGTTCTCGCTCCCACAGGCTCACAAGAAGAGGCAGCAGCAACAGGAGCTGATAGCTGAGCTGCGCAGGCGGCAGGCCAAGGACCACAGGCCCGTGTACGAGGGCAAAGACGGCACCATTGAAGACATCATCACAGGTGGGTCCACCGTGCACACGGGCGCTCGTCCCAGAACCCGTTAACAGGGAGAATTCTGCAGAACACGTGTATTTCAGCTACAATCCATAAAGTCCTCCCACATGAGTGAAGAAGCAACAGCAGTGACCGTGCGTTCCTGCCCATTCGTTGCGTCCCGCTACCTGTGACACCTAGCACACTAAAGGCTCTACTGAAACTCGACCACCTGGTTGTGGCGCTAGTGATCGCGGTCCTCGCTTAGCGCTCCTCTCCTTGAATATAATGGCCATGAGGGACAATCAACTTTTCTCCAGCTGTACAGGCTGCCTGGACTAGGCAGCACATTGTAGACGTGTCACTGATGCATTTTCCCTGAAAATGAAAGTAAACGTTGATACAGATTTCTCCTTGTGACTGCATTCTGCCACTTGGGTTAACCACGTTCCTCCTCTTGCTGGCCTACAGATCTCCGGAACCAGCCGTTCCTGCGTGCTGATGCAGTGATCAGGAGTGGCTGGAAGCGCCCATGAGTCTATAAAGCCCTGCTCCTGTGCATTTGGTGAGACTGTAAATATGATGTACAGATTAATCCAGTTTTATATTTATTGGTTGATTCCTGGGTGTTCAGACACTACACTGGAACACAAATTGCCGAAAGCTCTTCTACGTTTCACACGACTGCAACCTGCTGCGTTAAGTGTCCTGAGAAAATTGAGTCTTAAGATGATGCCCTGCCACCAGCAGATGGGGTGAAAGGAGTCAGGCAGCACAGAACTGTTTTTCCTAGAGTGTGTTATGAGAAGCAAGAATCTAATCCTGGTATTGCAGCAAACGTGTTCCTTCGCTTAAATGTCTCACCAAGGAACTGAGATGTCATCCAAGCCATATCCTTGTGGACTGCTTTGTAAGGAGGTAGTTTTTTTAAAAATCCAAACACACACAACTGCTAAAGACTTGTTCTCAACAACCTAAAGGCTTTTGGCACATTTTGTAAAGTCTCTGTAATCCTACATTTGTTTCAACATTACCTTAATACTGTAAAGCAGGCACATACCTTAAATATGCCTTATAATCAGAAACAGGTATGTATGGTTTTTTTTTTAGTACAGTACAAAAGTTGGAGTTATGACAGTTAACTACAAGCACGTATTCAGTATATATGAATAGGAGTCATTTTAGTGGAGCATAAATCCAACAACAACCCTTTAGAACTAAGCAAACTGGCCCTTAAACACCATCCAATTCCAAAATGCTCCTTCAGTGATTGGAAATACTGGTAAGGGGAAAAATGTCAGTACAATTCCGTACAGCATATCTTGGAACTGACTGTGCTGTTTGTTGTTTTTTTTTTTTTTAAAAAATACATGTTTACAACTTAAGGGGGGTGGGTGGAATAAAAATCAACATTCTTTAGCAAAGAAAAGCTCATCTACATTACACGTGTGAAACAAATATGTACATTCTCTGTAATAACCAGTGTCATAAATAAAAGGACTATACATGTACCTGAAAAACAGATGTGTGAATGCTGTTCTGCTTATTTTCCACAGTCTGCTTTTACCAAGAAAAGCAAGTCGGTATAACAATGTACTTCTTCTAAAACATGTTTTAAGTACACCGTGTTGGAGGATAAAGTTTTTCCAGGTCAAGCTCTAAGGGGGAGAGAGAAGAAACTCCAGTTGCTCTGCTGTATAGACCCACAACTACAGCTTTAAGAGACTTAGACACAAACACACACACTCACAGTCTGAGGTCGCGGAGAACCGGAGCATAACCCGGTAGGAGGGGGAGGGGGACAGCCGGTCCGTCGCAAGGCACCCCGAGCAGGACCTGGCCAAATGCACCGCGCCACTGCATGCCCCACAAATTTGGACAGTGTACACTAAATTTCAGGGAAAAAAAAAATCTACAATTGGAGATTTCACATCAACTGCAAAACATTTATCCTGCCAGCATAACAGATGATCTGGTCACAAAACATATCAATGAAACTAATTTGTACTAATTAGTAAGTACGCTTGAACAAATACAAGATAACTGGTTCATGCTAGTTCATTTTGTTATATTACATTAAATATGTATTCAGCAACTCTTTACCAGTGTTTATAAATATTTTCTACACGCTACATTTACTTGAAACCATGTATAAAACCGCTGTGTGACAAAGTTGTACAAAACATTCATCAAGGTTTAATTCAGCAAAGTACCAACTCTATGTGCTCGGATTCCCACAGTGAAAAATTCTCGTTGCAGCTTAGAAGAGTCGCAGAGTCAGTGAAACAGACTGAAAACGATGCTTTTTTTTCTGTACATTTTAAAAAAATTTTATTTATAACAATATTTGTTTAGTTTGTAAAGTACTCCAGCAAAAAAAAAAACAAAAAAAAATATTAAACATTATTCTTTCCAGAAGAAAGGCTGAGCCACCATGCATTTTCTACTATAAAAGCTATTTGTCATTCTTTATTAAAAAATAAAATGAAGTGTATGATTTTGAAAAAGTTTTTAAAAAGTAAAATGATTGTACTCTTTCTCAATGAAAAAAGGCAAAAGAGCTGAAATAATCAAATTCACAATTGCATGAATACTGATACGCTGTGTTGGGTAAGCAAAAGGATTGGTTATTCTAGTTATTTTTTGTTTCACATGCATTAAAATATGGCTGATCACCTCTGACAGAAGCAGCATCTCAACGGCACAAGAAAGTGTCTGAGCACGGGAACGTATCGAGAGACGGAGAGCAGCATCGGTAGCAGGCTAAACGGAAAGAACCAAGACGGACGAGCAGTCGAGATGACGAGGAACTGGGCTGTGGGGGCGGGACCGCGGGAATGCACTTTGAATTAATGTTACCGTTTTATAAGCAGAGTTAGTTCATTTAAAGTAGAACAACCACACAGAAGTGACACACGTTCCTCCAGCCCTTAAACGCTTACAACACGAGATGAAAACGCGAAAACGAAGCAAGCTTGACATTTTCCCCGCTGCCACAATCCTAGGGCACCGACCTCCCGAAAACAGCCGTGTACCGAAGCCCGTGCCCCCCCGTAGCGTTCGCAAACGCGCACGGGCACGCAAGACGTGGGCCGTTTCCCGACTCCCCCCGATGGACTCTGCGGAGCCACTTCTTTCCAGCTGTAGACCCATCCTACCGGCCCGGAAGCATCAGAGCGCTGGAATGTTTTACAGACGTGTACAGAGTCCTCGGAATTCTCTCTCAATAATTCATTCAATTCCTTAAAAAAAAAAAAAAAATTGCTATTTTTACCTCTCTTGAGCCCTAAAAATTTTTAAATGCTAAACAAATATAAATTGTCTTCTTGTATTAAGTGTATTTTTGTGTTCTTGTGGATATTTTCAAGACTCTATAAACTTTATACTGTATATATATATGTGTGTGTGTGTGTGTGTGTGTGTGTCATTTTAGTCTGTGTAAGGACAAAAACACAATCATTCTCGAACATAATTCTCTGAGAAAATAACATGGAAATACTGAAGACGGCACCCTGCCAAAGAAATGTACATGTGCTAATTTGCTCGAACCACTTTCACTCTAACCCTCTACACACGTTCAAGAGCGCGACACACACGGGGTAACAAGGACCCGTACTAAACCATCATTTGTACCGACTAATTGACTTACCCTGTCCTGTCCATGTTGCCAAACAACACGCACTTGGCACTACTGAAATGGAACAATGTTTTTTTTCTATACAATTCATACAAAAATAAAAATTAAAATTGTTCCAATGTTGTTCTCTCTCCATGTTTTTTCCATTTCATTTTGCACAGAGGTAGTGGCTATTTGGGTAAAGGGGAGGGGTGAAAAATAAAAGTTTTTTTTTCAAAAAAAAGAAAAGAAAAAAAATCTTAGAAAAATGTTTTTCTTTGACCAGAGGAATTGTAAAAGAACAAAATATAATACTGCAATCACATACAAAAGTAGTCCTTCATTTTGTACATTTTATACAGTGTTTGCGCTTTTTTGTTGCTTTTTTCCTTAAAAGGCAAAAATGGGGTTGCAGTGGGGTGTGGTGGGAGGGCGAGCGCTGGCACTTGGCTAATAGCAGGGGGCGTCAGTCTATGCCAGCGGCTCCCCCATGTCCTCGTCCGCCCTCGACAGCAGCTCCTTCTTCTCGTCCGTACTGGCCAGCGAGTTGCGGCTGTTGTGGGCGCCCATGTACAGGGTGGCGTACACTGGGTTCGTGAAGTTGGTGGGCTGCAGGAGGACATCGCAGACACGAAAGAAAGGACCAGCCATGACTACACACTGCCAATGCGATCAGGTCACATGCCAGCAAAGCACCCGAAGCTAATGACATGACACGACACCTAAGTCAGGCCTTCGAGCGGAACAACAGTTTGGGGAGAAACGCACGAGACGAGGCAAGCGCATAAATGCTGTCACGCTGTCACTTTACACACTTTGCTTTTCTTTAAAAACAAGCGATGCAATGCCTTCCTTTCTGAACGGCCAGAGCCACGTTCGAACAATTCCGAGGCTACGCTTTTTCGTCATCCTGTACGCCGACTGCTTTCAACGGCTACCTTTAAGTTCCGCGCACCCATACGACAATCGATCAGCATCGTTTCGCTCCACCGTCATCCGCCGGGCCTTTCGTTCAGACCGTTACCGTGCGCGGGAGGGTCACCTTGTCAGGATCCAGAGTGAAATCCGCGTCCAGGAGCTCCCCGGCGTCGTCGTCGGGCTCTCCTTCGTAGCTCTTGTACGCCGGATTGCCGATCTCCACGTTCAGGGCGCCGTTGGTCATCCTCTGGTGCTGGAAGCCTTTGGCCCTGAAAGGCACGAAGACAGGTTTGTAGACGCCTCCCCGATGGAAAACGGCGCAGCTCCCACCCACATAGCCCAGAGCAGGGACCACGGTCACAGCACAGGGACACGCCCACAGTCACCGAACCCAAGAAGCCCGGACTGACGCCACAAACAGGCATTGAGGCAAACCCAGCGCACACCAACACACAGTCCCTGCAGTGTATCTACATGACCTCTCAATGTTTCTTGCTCAGCAGGAAGTTTAATCGAATCTGAGCGGCACCTGAACTAAATAGGATGGCGGTGATCATAAACCACTGTTTGCTGCATAAAATGAGCACTACGCCGTACAGGACCGAAACAAAGCGATCCAATCTTCATAGTCACACGCTGACACTGCATTGACGAATAAAATGGAAGATGTCCATCTTGGTGAATGCTGGATTTTTGCTCTGCATTTTCCAAAAGCCCATTGGAACAATGCAGGTTCACTACCAGGCAAGGAAAGATGGGGGGGGGGACGGGAGACGACGACAGGACAGCTCTCTCCATTTTGTACCATCCAATCTATTTATGCTCATCGGCAGATCAAAGCCGGTCTTCCTGGAGGAGCATCTGAAACAAACAGTCACCCAACCTGACCATGAGGGCAGGAAGGGGTGGGGTGGGGTGGGGTGGGGTGGGGGTGGTAAGAGGGGCAGGCACAATGCTACAATACTACAGACCAGCAACACGGACCATTGGACACACTGAGATACAACTCAGGAAAGTAGAGATGATGAACAGGATGTCAGCCGATAAGTCAAGGGCACGAACAGCGGATGGAGAATGAAACCCTGACAACCGTTACCGCGAGTGTCTGGAGCAGGATTTGCCCGGCCTTACAGACCTGAGGGACAGGAAAGATGCAGTTACACAAAGACGAGAGAGCAAGGCCTTTACACGACCTCTAGAGACAAAGATAAGTACAGGAGAGAGAGAGAAGGCCACAGGAGAGAAAGGAAAGAGGGAGAGAGACATTTCCACAGAGGGAGGAGAGCTTCTGGTGAACTTCTTCAAGCCTTCCTTCACTAACCCACTCATCCTTCTGCGGTACCACAAGATGGCGCCAACGACCAGCAGGGCTACAAGTAAGAGCAGGAGCACCGGGATGACGATCGACGCGGTTCCTGCGGACACACAGGCGAAGGAAAGGTGAAGGGCTCGCACGCGATGCGGTTTTGCACTCGGTCAGTAAATGCTGGAAACCACACGCCACCTGCCAAAGAGAAACTTACTGCTGCCGGAATCCTGCGAGTTCACCGAGGACACCGCCGCCTCGCAGCGAAGCCCCTGCCAGCCGGAGGTGCACCTGTTCACAGACGAACCGTTAGGGACTCTGACGTAGTGGAGAGAGAGAGAGAGAGAGAGAGAGAGAGAGAGAGAGAGAGAGAGAGAGAGAGAGAGAGAGAGAGAGAGAGCGCTCTGCTTACTGGCATTCTGGCAGCTGTGTCTGCGGGTTGATTGAGCACTGGCCATTGGCACAGTACCCGTCACAGGTGTAACAGCTGGGCTGGATCTTGCCATTGGGGCACCTGGAGAGCAGGAGGACAGGACAGTTTGACGGGTTGAGGTACACCATGCGGAAGCATCCCGTTACCACCACCTCCTCGAAACGCGCTTAGCGGCGGTCTGCCACGCCACATACGTTCATATCGTAGCAGCGGAGCTCAGCGAGAGGCGACCGACCTGCAGGTGACCTCCCCGGTGGGCTTGTGGCTGTTGGTAGGGATACACTTGCCGTCCTTGCAGTAGTGGCACTTGTCCACTTCACAGGTGTCGCCGCTAAACTTCGGCGGGCAGCGGCACTGCTTAACCCCGTTGTCCGCCAGAAGACACGTACCGCCGTTATTACAGTACCCTTCACATTTCCCTGGGTGAGAGAGGAGGAGGAGGAAAAACATATAAAAGACAGCTACACATCACTGACAGACAACACAAAAGCAACAAACGCGTTCCTTCCAAAAGGACGTCACGCCAGCACGAAGCGGGGCCGAGTCAGAGCTCCGGGGTCACGGCACTTACTGTACTGGCACTTGTCGCCTATGAAGTCTGCCGGGCAGCGGCACGTGGGCTGGTTGCCCTGGTTCACCGAGCAGTTGCCACCATTCTGACAGTAATTCTTGCACGTGCGCTGGTCGCAGCGCGGACCGGTAAACCCAGGCACGCAGCGACAAGTGGGGGATCCTGGGGCGACAGGCAACAAAAATGAGGGAAGGGAGGGAGGGAGGGAGGGCTAAGACAGAGCGAGTCACGGAGAGAATTAGCCCGATCGAGTGGCGCCGGCGCTTTCGAAATGCGCCACGAAAAAAAGAATTGCATTCGCTTTGTGGTTTAAGGAAACACATTTTTGTGCGTTGTGCTCAGCACCTGGGGACAGCGGCATTACGTCGGTGGTGTTGGTGTACGCGAGCTGCGGTACCTCTCGCGGAGGCGGTGCAGGTTCCTCCGTTGTGGCAGTAATCCCGGCACTGGTCCACCTCGCACCTCTCTCCTCGGAAGTTAGGCTGGCAGTGGCACTTGGGCTGCTTGTGGGTGTTTAGGAAGCAGCTGCCCCCGTTGAGGCACTGCACGTTGCAAGGGCCGGCAGGGGGGGCTGGGGGGGGAAGAGAACCGCAACCTCGGTCAACAGAGCGTCTCGGGCCACGCGGTCCGATTCGGTCAGATGGACTCCGGGAGGGGGGGGGGGGGACACGTGCGCGTTCCTTATGCCTAAATTAACGAGCACTCACGCATGGGGGACCGAGTTGGGGAGGGCACCTCCACGCAGGTGCCGTTGTCCGGCGTGCGACCGTTGGGACACGTGCATACCGGCCCGCTAGGGCTCAGCAGACACAGCCACTCGCACTTCTTCCTGTCACAAGGATTGGTCACTGGAACACAGGGCACAACGTGTCAGGGTTTAACGTCGCACAGATGCTAAACGGCTAAGGGGTGCAGGGCACCGAGGAGAACTTTCACTATGGTGCAAACAAGGTGAGACCAATGGGCAGCTGCCATTCGAATCCACTGCGCTGCTCCTCTGCAACGACAACTGCATTAATGACACATGCCACATTCTCTGAATTTTTACGTTGTGCTGTTCGCCTGTGTTTTACACTACGCTGCTTCACCAGTCTTCTACACTTTTATTCAGAAAAATTATAACGAAGTACCCCAAAATTTCCCCAACAGTGGCAAAGTTCGAATCACAGAGTTAGAGGCGGACACTCACTCTCCGGCTGCTTGTAGCGGTGGTAAAGGACGATGTCGGTGGCGTGGTTGATGCCGGTGGTGAGATTCTCCATGGGCCCCTTTCCGAATTTGTTCACACGGAACACAAAGTTGTTGATGTACGTGACACCGTAGATGTAGTCCTCAAAGATGTCGATGCTGAAGGGGTGGTAGAGGTCTGAGCAGGAAGGGGATAATGTATATCAGAATGTGCTCCCTCCCCTCGTACGTGGGCACCCACAACGATAATACAATTACATTCGTTCTCAGAGACATGCGATAGAGCGCAGCCCTGCCCAAAGGCAGACACGAGAAGCACACTGAACTGTTCTTGATGCTGCTGACAGCCACCACCGGTTCGGTGCCGTTGAGTCGCACGCTGCCGATCACAGACAGCTTCGCGTCAGCCCAGTATAAGCGCTCGTTGAAGTAATCGACAGCCAGGCCTGTGGGAAAGAACGAGGGACAGAGGAAGAGGAAAAAGACACAAAATCAGCACGACCCATCATGTTCCAGTGCTTGTTTAAGGTTTGCAAGACTAACTGCCAACTAGTCATTCGGTTGGGACGGTCTGCACCCAACTGGGATTTTGTGGCAGACATCACTGAGACACACCTGTGGGCCACTGGATGTTGTCCTGCACCAGAGTCTCTCTCATAGTACCATCCATGGCTGCGGTCTCAATTTTGGGGTGATTACCCCAGTCTGCCCAGTACATTTTCCTGAAGAGACAAGCATTAGAGAATGATGTTATATTAAAGGGGTAATTTAGCATGAATTTTCTGCTGAGACTGTATGGTATAATATTGCAACATGACAATAAGGAGTCAAACTTCTAAGCTTGCATGGACAACACTAGTAATTCCACTGGCGTACAATCAAGTTGCTTTTCTTGGTCATATCATCTAAGGGATCAAGGAAGAAAACAGCTAAGAAAACTCATTGTGCTCCTATTCCGCCTGCATAATCTTACTCTTTCCTGGCCAACCCTCCGAACGGCAACAGAGGTGAATGTCCCCTACGATTAACTGACCCTCTCTGTGGATCCACCACTATGGCATAGGGCTCGTCGATCATGCCTGAGATAAGAGTCTTGCGATGCTGCCCGTTTATTTGGGCCACCTCTATCACATCCCGGCCAGAATCCGTCCAGTATATATTGCCTGCGACCCAGTCGATCGCAATGCCTCTGGGCATCTTGAGACCTGGGATCTGCATGAATAAACAAAGCAGAGAATTAGTAAAAACGACGACAGCGAACATCTCTGTCAATATACAACACTGAACTTGATTTGTGTGGGACATTAGGAAGCAGAGATCTTTGACAAAATAAGTACAAATTTAATATTTACATTCATCGTTTCACAGGATACACCTCAAGAAGCCTGATTCTGTATGGTAGAGTAACGGTCCTGACTGTTACGTGGTGGACGGCCACCCATGTACGCTTTCGACCTAAATGTATTACGCTGCAGGACAGCCCAGCCCTGTTGTGCAGGACGAGAATTTGCCACTAAAATAACGTGCGGGTTTACGCGAAGCCCCTACATCTAAATCCGTGACCCGAGTGTCCGCCTGCCGCCGGTCGCGGTGAGAGTTGGATGTGGACATGGAGCTCCGCGAGACCGGCAGCTCATAGGAGGAGATGCGCCCTGTGTGCCAGTTGGTCCAGAAGATCTTGTTGGATTTGATGTGCAAGTCCATGGCGTCAATGCGGACGTTGGCGTCGCCCTGGAAAGTCTGCTCATACACCCAGTTGGGCACACCGGGGTCCAGGCTACGGATCTCGTTGTCGTCAGCAATGTACAGCACTTGCCCATTGCTGTTGAAGTCTAAGAGGAAAGAATTGTTGACAGAACATACAACACTCTACTCTCGATAACAGTATTTAAAACAACGAAGCAGCAAGCTTATTCTCGTGTTTACACAAGCTTATCATTCCATATTTGCTGAAGCGGCCAACACAAGGAAGGTACTGGACATCGAATCTGAGATGACTGGAGAGCGTGTGAAAGAACAGCTAGCACTCACTGTCAGCCTTGCAGGTATCGTTGATCTTGGTGAAGTATTTGTGGCAAGTGCACTTGTAGGAGCCTTTTGTGTTGTTGCAGATGTGCGAACACACTCCGAACCGTTTGCATTCGTTTTTATCTACGGCAAATAACAAAATGTACAAATTACAAGATGCGCAAATGGCAAAATGTTGGCAGTTAGGCCTGCGCTTGTGTTGCAATGCAGCCTTACCCTCGCAGCTGTTGTCTCCAGCTTTCTGGGAGCCAGGCTTGCAGGTACAGAAAGAGTCGCTGCCATTGGTGACACAGTGGGCCTCCTCCACACACATGGTAGCATTGTTGCGGCAGTTATTGTGTACGGTGTCTGCAGGAGGTATTCAAAGACACCTGCTTGAATCTCATTCAACGCCCATTTAAGCGGCCGGATGCTCAGTTTGAGGCGAATCGTACTCTGCGAGGCTTTTGCCACCGGTACCTTTCTTGCAGCCAATCTCGTCGGAACCATAGTCCTCACAGTCGTTGAAGAAGTTGCAGCGTAGGTTGGAGCTGATGCACTTGCCATTACTGCACAGGAACTCATCCTTCTCACAGGTGGGAGTGGGTGAGGGTACCTCTGTGGAAATTCACACAAGCATTTAAAGCCTTGAAAAAAAAACATAGAAGGTAATTTAAATAAAAAAAAAAAAAAAGTGAAATGAGAAAAACAAGACTTGAGAGCGCAGACTTACTGACGTAAACCAAATCCTAGTATAAGGGCAGCACTGATGCTCGTGGGTTTTCCGTAACCGGAGCGAAGTAGACTCGAGAGGTGCGGACCGTAACGCGAACCGAGACTTTCTACAAGGAGTGCCCAGAAGGCCCGCGATAACTCACGGCAGTTCAGCTCGTCCGTGTTGTCTCCACAGTTGTCAATGCCATCGCACTGCTTGCCAATCCACAGGCAGACACGCTGGTTTTGGCACTGGAACTGTCTGCTGGGTGGACACTGGAACGTCACTGAGGAAAGAGAATGGTCGTGAAGACAAGGGGCACGAACCACGGAGGATCTTCAGAACTAACGAAAGGTAAAAGGAACTCACGGCACATCTCCGGGTCCTCATCAGAGTTGTCCCCGCAGTCATCCTCCCCATCACATTTCCAGGCCAGTGGCTTGCACAGCGTGTTGTTGCACTGAAACTCGTCCATGGGGCAGTGTCGACCCACTAACAGAGGGCACAGAAGGTGAAAAGTCAGAGGTTAATCTTCCAACATGTCTCTTCAATAAGCCTTTAGAAAAAAAAAAAGGATAAAACCATTACAAATAAGAGGAAACTACTCAGGTTTTTCTACGTGTTTAGATAAAAGGATTCAATCAGTCAAAAGAAATATTTCAGCCCTGTATTACTGTTTACAAGAGCAACTCAATGCAAGTTTTTAAAAAAAAAAAAAAAAAAAAAACAGGAAGCTGAAAACAATTCAGATTGTGCATTTATGTATGAGCAAAATTAGCTATAATATTTACATATGATTGAGTTTCTGAACAAGAATGAGGTATGAATATTTCCTTAAACACCCTGAAGTACCTTTGCTGATTACAGAAGCTTGTGACCTGTGTGTGAAATGGGCACCTAACCCTGGGACTCACACAGGTGTAAACGGACCCACCGACGCTGTCCTGGTTTTAGGGCAGAGAACAAAAACCACCAGGGGGTCGAATCAATGTTAACTCCTCACCGCCACTGTCACACTTGTCTTCATCGCTGCCATCCATGCAGTCGGCATCACCATCACAGCGCCAGCGGAAAGGGATGCAGTGGCCATTCTTGCACTGGAAGTGGTCGTTCTCACATTTCAGGTCACAGCCGTTCTGAGGGGACACGCAGACAATAACTAACAGACTCAGATGTGTGTGTGTTGAAAACTTATGAAAAGAATTTAAAAGTGACTGTTTCACGGCTGTGCAATTCAGCGCTTAGAGAGAAAAAGGCTACTTTTCCTGCTATAATGGTTCAACTGATTCTCCATCCAGTGTTCAACACTGCCCTCTACCAAGTCTCCCTTCAGAATGGCAAAATCTTCGGAACCCTATTAGAAGAGCCGCACCATAGGCAACCGTGACACCTTCCCCTGGAACCTCACCTCATCGGAGCCATCAGAGCAGTCATGGTCGCCATCACATTTCCACCGCCCGGCAATGCAGCGACCATTTGTGCAGGCAAACTCACTTTCTGAGCACTTTCGAGGAACTAGAGAGCAGAAGGAAAGACGGCAGGAGTGAGGGAGAGAGCGATGGGAATGCGTGTAGGTGCACAAGTACCAGCCATAAATTCCATCACAAAAATAAAATTCCATCATGAAAAATGCACAGCGGTTCATCAGCTTTCATTACTGTGCAGTCTCTTGAAAGTGACACATATGCAACTGAATACAAGTGTCATGAGTTTGCTAACAAAAAGGTGTCAGCGGTTTCGTTTTGTAAGTGGAGGCACATCTAAGCCGTCTCCCATACCCAAAATCTCTGCATAAAGGACTGAGAACCCAGAAACCATCAGGCCAGCAAAGAACTGCTCAGACAACCCTGTCACTTAGCCAGCGGAGATGGAGAACTCCTCAAAAGCCACCAATTCCATAAACCCAATAAACATTTCCAGCACACCAGTCCAACATACAGAGATTTTTTGAGTTTACTGATTTCACTCTGACTTTTGGCACGTTGGCCCATTTAGTTCCCGGAAAAGCATTGAGCAGCAGAGGGGGGGGGAAGACCACATCAAGGGGAATGGGGAAGCAGCAGGGAGCAAGCTAAAGGACATAAGGTGTGTGGCAGAAAAGCATGCACACGGTCTTATTAATCAACAAACGGGCTTCACGCTCACCAATACCATCCAAGAATTCTCCCTGCAATCTGGGCCAACCAGCTAAAGCTGATCAGTTCACCAATGAAAATAAGTGATGAGTCAAACAGTGCCCCAGAAATAAAAATTTTTTACATTCATTTTCATCCAATTGCAAAACCTGTTTTTATCCCTTGCAGTTAATCTAAAATGTATCGGCACATACATACTGACATAATTCTGCATTAAAGCAAATATTTTAATCTCATTTGAAATTTGGACTACTGCCCATGTCTGCATCTTGTACATTTTTGTGTATTGTGTTTCTCATGTCACATCAATACACGGACTTCCAGTGCCAGAAAACACCTCTCTTATGAGTGGAATGTCAGCAACGGTTGGAATAAACAGAAGACCAGGATAAAAACACTAATAATAAGTATTGTGAGAGTCATATAAGAACTTGCAGCCATTAGTCCATGACTGAGGGTAGACAGAGCGTTCTCACACCGACAGCCTCTTTGTGCTACATGTTCAGTGTAGGGGGAAGCACAAAGTCCTTGCAGGTACACAGCGGGCATTTACGTCACCATGCAACATTGTCAGGGCACTGGGAGACAGGGACAGGGATGGGGGGGACAAGTGGCTGCATTCATGATTAATTCACAATGCTTTACATAATTCATTTGCTAAGGAAACCTCTTTCTGCAGGATGAATTACAAAAGCATCCTTTTACTCTGCATATAAAGCTAACCCTTAACACCAACATGATCTTAAGCTTTTCAAGTATGTGTAGTATAAATACTGCACAACAGTCAAATGTAAACATGGAAGCAAAGAATCATAGATTCATACGGTGTTACGGAGCTTGGTGTACCGTTATGCAATGTAATTGTTTTAAGACTCTTGTTCTCTCAGAACAGGTCGACAGTGTATAGTGTAGATCGGTAGTTCTTAATTTAAAATTATATGACTAAAACTGAAAATATAGACTACACCAATCTTTTGCCTAACAGGTTATTCATTTCAAAAACTCCCACTGTGAGGATGGAATCAAATTAGTATTATTTCTAATAGGAAAAAATGGTTTCCTCCATCAAAAGATGGCTCACCTAAAATTCATGAAAAACCAAAATAATGGTAGTTCTACTATTTCAGGAATGCCTAGTAAAATAGTTTTCCACGATGCTGAAAACCATTGTAAGATGCTGCAATTGCTCCAGGAAAACCAGTGGTGACTAAATGAAATCTGTCATTTCACACATGAGCACATAAAAATAGAGGGATTACACTGGTAAACATTTACATTTATTCATTTAGCAGCTCAGAAGTAGCAAATGAACAGAGAGCTACAGTGACTTACCCATTAATCCAGCTGGATAAATTTGACTCAAGCAATTCAAGGCAAGTACCTCGGCTCAAGGGTACGACAGCAAGCAACGGGATTTGAACTGCTAGCCTCTAAATCAAGACGGAAGCTCCAATCACTATACCCGTCGCCCCAAACACACAAACTAATCGAGGAGAATCAAGAGTAGAGGTGAACTGTATTTAATTTAATCTAGAATATTTATTCGGAATCAGTTATTCAGACAGCAAACCCTGTGGAGGTCCTGCAAAATCTGATTCTTTTCTTGAAGGTCATGTTTGCTGAGGATGCACAGCAGAGTGTATTGAGTTTGCACAGTGTGTTCTTAATGAAGACACAAAGGACCGTAACGCACCTTCCAACTCTGTAACAGCAGTACCTTTTTAAGCTCATTTAGACTGAAAGATCCTGTAAGGAGATTAAATAAGGAACTCAGAGGGTTTGGTGAGCTGGGCTCTAGCGCTTCCTACACCTTATAGCGGAACATAAATAGTAAATGTAATCTGCTCATTCATAATCACTCATTTCCAAAAAAAGCTTTGGAAACATCAGTGTTAAGGAATTCAAGTACCGCGAACCCTTAAACGACGCGCGGGTTAGGGACGCCGACCCCCTGCAAAGTCGGAGATGTAGCTTTTGACTCCCCAAAAATACTAATAGCCTACTCTTGACCTTACTGATAACGTAGTCGATTAACACATATTTTGTATGTCATGTATTATATACTGTATTCTTACAATAAAGCTACAGAAAAGAAAATGTTAAGAAAATCATAAGGAAGATAAAATACATTTACAGTACTTATTTACCAATACGGTAAGTTTACGTCATCTGTTTACAACATTGTCTGTCTGTACAGACATCAGCATTGTCTTATATGATACAAAACACTGTTGATGTTATACGTATTACTAACACTAAGCATCAAAAAAAAAAAAAAAATTTTCCAATATATTTACTGAGAAAAAGTGGACCCACACAGTTCAAACCTTTGTTGTTCAAGGGTGAATAGTATTATTCAGCCTTATAGTAATTACTTCCGCCCATAAATTTCACGCCTGCTGTTCCTGACTCAGTTTCCTTTTCACAAGATACCGTTTGCGCTGCTTCTATCTTAGACGATCACTTTTTGCTCATGTAATGACAGTTTGGCACTAAGTGCCATCAGGTGAAAAGATCCATAATGTATTGTGCACCTTTATGCCCTTCTTGCACCCAGAATCCCAATGTTTTGTTATAGGTCCTGCAGTGTTCACTTCAATACAATAAAGAATAAAATGTATTTCAGCCACCAAATAACCCTCATCAGAGGCCAAACACATTTTGTCCCTTCAGCCCTTTGCATCAAGCCCTCAAGATCAGGAGTATTTTACAGTAGTGATTAAGGCAGTATAGTATTTATTATATATGCACATAATATAGCATTTTACACAATTAATGTGTGATCAAATATGCAGTGAAGACAGACACTGGGACCAGGAAGTACCAAATAGAGGAATGCTGGCCAACACAGATGATGAGCGCAGGCATAATTTAATAACTCCACCTAGAGGTCACCGGAATTGGAATTTACTCTCCCAGTAAAGCCTTAGGAAATGTCGGCTACACCAGCCAGGGTGGGGGAGGGTAATGAGGGTTTGTTACGGGCAGGGTGGAAGCAGGGTAGTTTTGAAAGTGGAGACCTACCTCTTAACTCATACCAACAGGCCAGTGTGAAATGAAGCATAAACATAAGATGCAGTGAAATGAGTCAATGGTCATGAAAAATAAAATTCCACAATGCCAACAAAATCTCACACAGGCGTATACTATGTACTTTTCATGAAAATTCTAAAGTGACCCATAAGAATACAAGACACTTTTGTACAATCGTTGTACCCACCATCTTCATTCCTGCACAGTGCAAGGTCAATAACAAAAACAGTCAAGTTGAGACTATTTTCCACCGACATATGAGACGAGTAATGGGAGAAGATGAGAAAGGTGGGGTGACTGCCCCCCCAGGTTAGCGGTGTGATTCCAAGTTCCGGAGTCAGACTCAAATGTATAAATCAGACACGGTACTGACAGACATCTGTATCTGGTTCTCATATTTAAATGAGTAATGACTGCAAGGTAGGTGATACGTATACATTCTGTGCTGCTTCATGCTTACTGAGGAGCAATGCTGTCAAGCCCCAGAGGGCAAGATGAGGATCGTGGAAACAGTAATTGTTGGCAAGGTGGGATGCACTGCGGTCTATAGGAGAACAGACACCTACCACATTTGTCCTCGTCCGAGTTGTCCCCGCAGTCGTTGTCGTAATCGCACTGCCAGCGGCCGGGGACACAGCGGTTGTTCTTACAGCGGAACTGGTAGGGCTCACAGGTCCGCTCATCTGCCCACGCAGGGAAACGAGAAACAACCTCCTCAACTGAGGTCATCTAACACACAACTAAAGACAACAAGACGATACCTCACAAACAAGAGAGGTGCAACATTTGAAAGTAGCAATGACTCGGAATATAGTCCATCTGTTAGCGAATGGACTAAGTTTTAAGTATCCAGAACAAGTGGGGAGACTATTCCTCTACTCCTCACCGCACTCCTCCTTGGGTTCATCCGAGGAGTCCCCACAGTCATCCTCGCCGTCACACTTCCAACGTGCAGGAATGCAGCGACCAGAGTCCTTGCAGCGGAACTCATCAACTCCACAGGTCATTTGGGCTGGGGGGGGCAGAGAGTGAAAAGCAGGAGTGTGACATTGAGTCATATACACAACAGATGAAAGGAAGGGCCAGAAGGCAGGCAAGAGACGTACTGCAGTTGGCGGGTTCGTCAGAGCCATCAACACAGTCATTGTCCCGGTCGCACACCCACACACGTGGGATGCAGCGCTTAGTGATGGTACACTGGAACTGATTTGGAGCACAGGTGACCTCAGCTGTAGGGTGAGAGACAAGCAATGGCACCACTTATTACTACAGTGAAGAAAAACAAGGGGACAGTGGACATACAGCAAAGAGAAATGTTAAGATGGAATAAAACTGGTAGAAAGATCCACAGAGACAAACAGCTTTGAGTGCATTTGTCAATATTATTTTTCTTGTACGGCCAAGTGAACAGTACAGCAGGTTTGAATTACCCTCCCATAAGCAAAATGGAATCATAAAGAATCTGTCTTGAGCTGAGTAAGTGACTCACGGCAGTCTCGTTCGTCCTCTCCATCCCCGCAGTTGTCCTGGCCGTTGCAACGGAAGATTCCGGGAATGCAGCGGCTGGGCTGCGTGCACTTGAACTGGCTGGGTAGACACACGTGGATGTCTGGAGCACAGAGAGACACGTGGTTATTACAGCACATCAAAAGAAAGAAAGGATAATCCAGGGGGATTGATGGAAAGGCAGACCGTCCGCAATTAAGACCGCTGTTTGACGGCTATAAAAGAAAGCTTGCAACATGGCTATAGAACACAACAGCACTTCCAAGCTGTGTTTACAGTACTCCTATGACATACAGAGGAAGTAATGTAAAAGCTGACAAATGTGAGTTTGGGACCTGTTTTCGTTGAGTGACTTAAACCTGCTTAAGCAATTACTGAACATGAATGATACAGGGTGGTGGGAGGCCTACCACAGTTGGCCTCATCAGAGTTGTCCTGGCAGTCATTATCTCCATCACAGATATAGGCTGGGTTGGTGCAGGTACCGGTGCCACACTGGAACTGGCCTGGCCTGCACTTAAACTCGGCTGCAAGCAGGGCAGAACATAGCGCATCAAGTTTGCGGGACAGCAGTTGCAAGACAGACAACATGTAACACCAAGCTTCTTATAAATTCTGACACTGGAAAACTCCACTTACACCTTTACCATTTTACTGAAACAGTAATCACAGCAAATCACAGTAGAAGGCCTTGTGTGTTCAACGGGGGCTTTTGGAGATCCAGAAGCAGACAGACGCCGGACTTGCCTGATGTTACACCAAGTATTTCCGTCTCGTTCGAACTTAAATTTTCAACATAGCTTCCAGTTCTGTACGAATGCATGTTTTGTTTTCAATGATTACAATACGTGTAATGTCCGACGGTGACATATCTGAATGCGGTCCACGCCCGCGCCCCCCCCACTCACGGCAGTCGGCAGGCTCATCGGAACGGTCGCCACAGTCATCTTCTGTATCGCACTTCCACCAGAAGGGGATGCACTTGTCATTCTTGCATACAAACTGAAATGAGGCATGAAGAGAGGTGTGAGGTGACTGGCAGAGTCCGAGATAACAAGGCACTGATGTCACTGCGGAACCACTGAGATTATCAGGAAGTGATGCGATTATGACACAAGGAGAAAAAAAGACTTAAAAACCTAGCTTTGCGAGAGGTAAAAGGTCTCCGTGTGGAAAGTCTGATCCCACAGTGTCTCTCACCTGACTGGCTGTGCAGTTGGACATGCAGTGACGCCCATCGTTGGCCAAGTAGAAGTTGGTGGGGCAGGCACACTTATAACCCCCACCTGGGGACAGCAGGCACAAGTTGCTACAGCCCCCGTTGTCTGTCTGGCAGGGGTGGTTTTGCACTGTGACGGGACACAACATACAGGTTAAGTCAGATGTTAAGGGCCAGTAAGAGCACACAGGCTGCTGCTGAACAGAAAGTGCTGTAAATTCAGGGCCAGTAGAGACCGTGGAGTCACACAAACTTCCTATAGTTCTTTTTCTTATACTCCCCCCTTCTATATCTTCTTTCACACACTTTGTCTTTTATATAATATTGTGTAGTATGTATATTTATTATATTCTTTACTCTGGGTGGCACAGTGGCACAGCAGGTTTGGCTAGGTCCCGCTTTCTGGTGGGTCTGGGGTTTGAGTCCCGCTTGGGGTGCCTTGTGATGGACTGGCATCCCATCCTGGGTGTGTCCCCTTCCCCTCCAGCCTTGCACCCTGTGTTGCCGGGTTAGGAGCTGGTTCGCCCCGACCCCGCTTGGGACAAGCGGTTTCAGTGTGTGTGTGTGTATATATTTATTCTTTACTCCTACTTCTAATGTGCTAGAAATTATTAGGGACACTGTGTGCCACAGGGACAGGACATCGTGTGAAAATGCTAGGGGGTGAAGGAGTTGTTTTGCAGAAGAGGCTGGAATTACTGAAGGTTTTGGGTTGGTGCTTGTAGAAGCTAATCTCGTCAGGGCCACCGTGGGCTGTGAAAATGAATAATATAAATAGAACTCTGTGGCTGCAGTGTGAGACTTGGGTGGTTCAGAATGGAAGGGTAACGTCTGAAAGCACAATAAACCTCTTGAACCCGTCATCATCTAACCTCTTGGACCTGAATCTAGTCATTGTCTGACTCCCAAAAAAAAAAAAAAAAACCCAGACCAGAGTTGCATAAATACCTCATAAGAGACCATACAGAAAGTGATACAGCATAACATCTACATATCTCAGTAAAAACATATGGTTAATTACACACCTTATGTGGGGCATAAAGAGAAAAATACTGTTAACAGAATAAATAATTAAGCAGCCATGATTTCACAACAGCCAGCCAGGTAGAAAAAATCCATTTCAAAAAAATAAATGGTTGATTGGCCAGTAAAGTGGTTATTATACAAAATATGACAGTGCTCTGTAGTGTGTTTCAAATCAGCCTTCTGGCAAATTCAGTTCCTCTGGGAGGATTGTAATTGTGATGCTCCACCGGTCTCCTTCGCACTCACCCTCAGGCTGGCGGTAGGGGTGGTAGATGTGGATGTCCATGGGCCGGTGCAAGGTACTGATGAGCATGGTCTTGTTGGTGCCAAGGGTCTTGTGGGCTCTGTTGATGGACTTGGTTTCCCAGTCAGTCCAGTAGATGTACTCCTCGAACAGGGTCATGGCAAAAATGTGGGGGATATCCTGGTTCAGCACTGCTGACAAACAAGCCCAGCAAAAAAGAAGTGGATGACATTAAACAGCATCATGCAACATCATGAGATCTACTGTTAAAATACTGATTATTTTAATATTAACTTTATACATTTTTTTGTAGAAAACTGTAGGAGTTCATTTCTAAATTTATTAATTATGAAAATTAATGCAAACTTTTTTCCAAATGACTGATGCAGCTTGAACTTACTCAGCGGAAAATTTCACAACACCCACTGCCAGCTGCTCAACAATTAGCTGCAACAGTCCTCTCAATCAAAGTTGTTAAGATTCTGAGGTTGGTCTCTGCCCTGTGCAATTCAAACCCAACCCTCATAAGATGCAAATGTGGAACATATGACCTTCAGGGCTTGACGGAGCTTGCTTGGGGCTCCAACACGTGCACTAAGACACATGGAGATATTCCATATGCCTGCACTGCTAGACAGACACTGACAGTCTCAGTCTAGGGGTTAGGGCATTGTGTCAGCATGTGGAACTCAATGATTAAGACAGACACTAGAGCAGCGGCTACCAAGCAGGTACCAACACACGGGAAGGGCCAGACCTGTGTGGCGATTGCTGCCGTCCAAGCTGGCGAACTCAATGTAATCCTCACGGGCATCAGCCCAATAGATGCGGTCATTGATGAAATCCAGCGTCAGGCCATTGGGCCAGGTGATTCGGTCCTGGATGATGACGCTGCGGTTGGTGCCATCCATGCCAATCCGTCCAATGTGAGGGTTGTCACCCCAGTCAGACCAGTATAGGTACCTACAGAACGTTGACAACACAGTTATGAAGCCTAAAGGGAGGAACTGACTTTTTCTAAATAACTGGTAAGATATACAAAACAGATGTTCATTCTGCAATTCTAAAGTTCTCCAGAAAGTGCGGGATTAAACACCAATGAAGATGTGTCATGAAAATTAAGATGAAATTAATAAATAAAGAACAGGAGTAATGAGAAGCTGAACTGGCAGAATAGAGGTGGAACAGTCTTCTCACCCATTCCTCACATCCACAGCCACCGCTCGTGGCTCCCTCAGGCCTGTGTTGACCAGAACTGTCCTGAAGGCTCCACTCAGTTTGGACACCTCGATGGTGTCACGGCCCTTGTCGCACCAGTACAAGTTTCCACCCACCCAGTCCACTGCCAGTCCATCAGGGTTGCTGAGAGAGGTGCGGTGCAGCACCTGGACAGGATCCAATCACAGCAGCTGGTGAACTTAGGAATACAGATGAATTTTCCCCTACATTACCATCCCCTGCTGAGCACTGAAGTTCACCTCAGTGCCTGCTGCATTTCAGGGTGGAACTTGAACCTTTTCACTCAGCACATGTGTGTGGCAGCTGCACTGACCTGCACGTTGCTGCCATTGATGTGCATGCGTCGGATCATGCTACCCTGTGTGGTTACATCTGTCCAGTAAATCATCTGCTCTCTGTAGTCAAAGTCCAAAGCCACTGCATTGTTCAGGCCCTGCATCCCGAAAACACAAAGAAAACTTCACTGCCTCCCTATTGGCTCAGTAGATTAACTACACCCTGAGCAATGCCGTAAGGGGGCAACCAATAAGTGCCACATTTAAACAAATTAAAATGTAGTCTAATTCAATTTCATGAAACTATTTTATTAATTAGCATTTGCTTGAGCCAGTGGGCCTCACCTGCTTTAACAGAGTGTAGTTTGTGCCATCCAGGTTCAGCTTCCGCAGATAGTAGCGGTTAGCAAAAATCAAGAAGGGCTCTTCGTCTACGAGGAGAGAAGAGCCCACAAATGGCAGGTGAAACAAATTGTCTGACCACAGTGAAAAACCACCAAGCAAGCTTCAACCAGTGAGCTGCCAAGGGGCAATGCTGTAGGTCAGTTGCTGCTGCAGAGTGCACTGCAGTCTGTCTCTGGCAGCAAGTGCAACAGGCTCAGCGGGAGGCTGTCTCTGTAGCCTTACCTGAGGTGGACTTGCAAGAATTTGGGTCTTCTGGTCGTGGCTCAAAGCCCTCCACACAAAGGCAGTGAAAGCTGCCATAGGTGTTAATGCAGCGCTGGGAACACGGGTAGGTGGTCCTGCACTCATCGATGTCCACACAAGTCTTCCCATCCTTCTTCAGCTGAAAGCCAGGATGGCACCGGCACTGTAGTGGGGCAAGAGATTTTTACACCATTGAGCCTATTTTATAACATGGGATATTTAGTGATGCAAATGAGGAAACCTCTCGAGAGACAAAGCAAAGCAACAAACCCATTCCTAAGAATTAACCCAGAAACCATTTGGTCGCAAGTTTCTTGAAAGTATGACGCCGTGAGATGGTGGGATTTCCGTTTCTTTCACTCAAACAAAATGATGTGCTGAGTCAATATGACCTGCGCACCCCCAAGAACCTGATGTGCCCCCACCTTGTATCCAATCTTGAGGTCCTCGCACTGCTGCGAACAGCCGCTCAGCTTGCTGTTCAGACACTCGTTAACAAAGCAGTTGAGCTCATCTGAACCATCGCCACAGTCATCGTTGTTGTTGCAAAGCAGCGTCTCATTGACACAGTTGCCATTCTTGCACAAGTATGCTGTGTCATTGCATTTTTTTTCTGCATCCAGGAAAGAGGAAACAACTTGAGGGACAAACTTGTCAAGGATGCTCGTATCTGTTCGGACATCAAACTATTTTTGCAGAAGGCATTCACTGCTTGATCCTATTGCCTGCAATATATTTCCAGCTGACCCATAATCTAACATTTTCAATAAATCTTCACACTTGACCTTAGTTGTAAAATACAGAACTTTATTTTTAAACACACAGCAACATTTGTTAACGCTCTAGTTCAACTTTTTATGATAATGATGTTGTGTACAGGTAATGTCCTGTACTGCATAGGTGTTTGAACTGCTTGGGCTCTCGGACCTGGTCCGGTGCAGCGGGAGTTCTGGGGAGCTTCATCTGAGCGATCGTGGCAATCGAACTCCCCATCACACTCCCAAGTCTTGTGGATGAGACAGCGCCCGTTGGCACAACGAAACTCTGTGGGCCCACATGTCGGGTACTCTGCAAAAAACGCACATGGAAACAGTACTGAGTGAATCAACACAAACTCATTCTGGCAGCATAACCTGACTGTGCTCCGGGAATCCGTTTGACACAACTCACCACACTCCATCGATTCATCTGATCCATCGGTGCAGTCATTGTCATGGTCACACACAAAGTGTTTGGGGATGCACTGTCTGTTCTGGCACATGAACTCCGCCTCATCACATGTATTGTTGAACACTGATACAGACAAATATAGAGCGGACAAAACAAATCAGTAACATCAATGCAATATAGTGTCACTAGAACTAGGAAGTACAACCATATAACATCGGTACTGAAATCGCTGCATTGGCTCCCAGTTACATTTAGAGTTGATTATAAAATCCTACTTTTGACCTATAAGGCAGTACATGGCATTGCCCCTGCTTACTTTTGTGAGATTATTGATTCCTATATCCCAGGACGATATCTTTGTTCATTAGATGCAGGTTACCTTAAAGTACCTGTGATCAATAAGTCCTCAGCAGGAGGGCGTGCCTTCAGCTATAGAGCACCTAAACTGTGGAACAGTGTACCACTTACTGTCAGAAATGTCCTGTCTGTATCAGTCTTCAAACCCAGACTAAAGATTTACCTGTTCACTGGGGCGTACCACCATGAAATTTAATTATGCTTGGCTGTGTTTCAGTTTTTCCCACCTCTGTATCAAAACATATTAAACTTCTTTAAGTTATGAATCACTAACAATTTCTTCTTCTTGAGCATTTTTTCCCTATAATAAGACCTAAAGAGGCCATGTGTTCAAGGCGCTCTGTTACTGCGTGAGAAGAGAGCGCTCTATGGAAAACAAAGAAAAAAAAAAAAAACTAAATTAAATAAATTGAATAGAGGAGTTAACATCACTGCCTTCAAGGATATCCAGAGAAAAAAGTGGCATGAGGAAATTTGGGCTGGATGTAAAGTGCACCAAATGTTATCCAGCACTCCTGTTTGAACTGTGCCTCTTGCACATTCCGGTGATTTGCCTAATTTAAGAAGACCACAAACAACAGGATAACATCTCGCGTGTGAAAACAGACTCGTTAAAATGGAAATCTCTAAATGTCCCACTCACCACATCCAGCCTTGGGGCTCTCGTCTGCTCCATCAGGACAGTCTTTATCCCCATCGCACTTCCAGCGCTGTGGGACACACACATGAGAACCAGGACAGTGGAAGGCCTCGGGGCTGCAGGTTTTATTTTCTGTGGGGACACGTGAACATCAAGTTGATCAATAGGTGTCCTTCAAAGTGTGGAACTGGCAAACACCAGTACACACACGAGAAAACTCACTGCATTTGCTGTCCTCATCAGTGCCATCCCCACAGTCGTCCGCACCATCACACACCCAGCGGTTGGAGATGCAACGGTGGTTACCACACTCAAACTGGCTTGGGGAACAGAACTTGTCTGGAGGTGAAGGGCGAGCATCAGAGAAAATGTCAAAACTCACAACTCAGTCGTTCCAGTAATCCATAATCCAGATTTCAGCGCTCCAAACAGTAACACAGAGACAGAGCAACCTGTATTGTGAACGAAGCACATTGTACATTCAAAAAAAAAAAAAAAAAAAAAAAATCTTCAGGGAATTGAGGGAAAAGAAGAGGAAAAGTTAGCCTAAAGGGTCTGGCACCCTGCATGCATGTGCAGCTTAAAGTTATGCCTCTAAGAGAAAAGACTGCCAGACAAAAAGTTAACTGGCCACAAAGAGAACATGCTTAAGGTAGCAATCTTAAGAGGACTACCGATAGCTACGAGAAAGTGGCGCAGTCCATTAATACTGACCACAGTTGGTTTCATCGGCTCCATTCTCGCAGTCATCCTCCTTGTCGCAGGTCCAGCTCATGGGGATACAACGGCCACTGGGGCAGGCAAAGAAGTTCACTGGGCACTTGGTCTTCTTCTTGTCTGTTTGAAAGACATGGACAGTCAGGGCAGGACATAGCACGTGTGACAGGAGTCAATACTAGCCTAGCCTTTGCAACAGGGCCCCCTAGAGAAGACACCAGCAGTTTCACATTTCTTCTGTGTTAAACCCTCTGAATGATCTAGGAACGTTCAAGCAGATAGCAGTGCGTCTTGAAGTAGATACAATGAGATGTTCAGGTAGTCTGTGTGCGCCGTATCACCTGGGCAGTTCCTCTCATCCGAGAAGTCCCCACAGTCATTAGAGCCATCGCAAGCCCAGGATGCCGCATAACAGAGCGTAGTCATCTCACACTTCTGGAACATCACACCCTTCACTCCGAGACGGAAGTAACTGGAGCAGTCAGTAGCAGCTGAAAGTGGATCGGAAGACAGCACTTAGTAAAGGTTGTTCCATAATTCTTCAAACTGTTCATTCTTTCAGCACTGTGTTGATACAATGGTCGAAACATTTAACTTAGAAATCATCATTTAAATTGTCAACACATAAAGAAGTGTCACCGATTCATCAGTGCCCTGAAAAACAAAACAAACTTTTCTGTAAATGAATTCACTGACCAGTGCGAATACCACAATAATGCAAAGACATGGGTTATTGATTGTTTAACTTTTCCATTACTACTGGTTGATAACAGCACATTGGAACACACTGCAAATGTAATTTACTAATAGCCACATAGCTGTATATGGACAACAATGGAGCAGAGGAGCACCTCCTTCTCTCTATCAGTAGAAAGAGCAGCTAAGACACTGTGCCATGAAAGAGAAATGACATTGTCTTCTTTTGCTCAGGTATACGTACAGCAGTTCATCTCATCACTGGCATCCTCGCAGTCCACAACCTGGTTGCAGCGGCTAGAATTAGAGATGCAGACTCCATTGCGGCACTGGAACTCCTCTGTTGTTCTGCACAAAGTTGCTGAGAAAGGCAAGATGACAATGACATTAGGCTTACTCAGTAGGACGAGTTGTTGCCAAATGCCAAACAGGTCAACTCCTTACCGTTGCAGGGAAGCTCATCAGAGTTGTCTCCACAGTCGTCCACTCCATTGCACCAGAAGTTGTGGCCGATGCAACGACTGTTCATACAGCGCCTGTAACCTTTCTTGCACATTCGGTTTGCTGCAGGCGAAAGTGAATGAGAACACAACCTTTGGTACATCTGCAGTTGTTAAAGAAAACCTAGGAAGTCACAACAAGGATAAATAAATTCTCAAACAACGATCTCTCTAGAACAGAATTACTTCTAGGTCACAGACCCCTTCAAAAGCTTTGATGAAAGCTAAGGACCCCTCCAAGAAAATTGTCCATAAATTTGGAGAAAAATACTGCACTCTAATTAATCAACTAATCAATTTACTCAATAAAACCATCATTGCACCAAAAAATTCACATAAATTACACTATAGATACTAAACTCCTCCGTGAACCGCCACCTTATCGTGGTGGAGGGGTTTGAGTGCCTGAATGAGTCCAGGAGCTATGTTGTCTGGGGCTACATGCCCCTGGTAGGGTCTCCCATGGCAGACAGGTCCTGGATGACAGACGAGACAAAGCGCGGTTCAAAAACCCCTTATGACAAAAAAATCAAGGCGTCCGTTTACCCCGCCCGGTATGGGGTCACCGGGGCCCCACCCTGGAGCCAGGCCTGGGGGGGGGGCTCGCATGCGAGCGCCTGGTGGCCAGGTCTATGCCCACGGGGCCTGGCCGGGCTCAGCCCGAAGCCACAACGTGGAGCCGCTCTTCGGTGGGCTCACCACCTGCCGGAGAAACCATAAGGGGCCGGTGCGTTGTGATTTGGGCGGTGGTCGGGGCCGAGTGCCCGGCCGACCCAAACCTCGGGCGCCAACTCTGGTTTTTGGGACTTGGAATGTCACCTCACTGGCGGGGAAGGAGCCTGAGCTGGTGCGGGAAGTTGAGAGATACCGTCTAGATATAGTCGGGCTCACTTCCACTCACAGCTTGGGTTCTGGAACCACTCTACTCGACCGAGGGTGGACTCTCCACTATTCTGGCGTTGCCCAAGGTGAGAGGCGGCGGGCTGGTGTGGGCTTATTAATAGCCCCCCAGTTCAGCCGCCATGTGTTGGAGTCTACCCCGGTGAATGAGAGGGTCATCTCCCTACGCCTTCGGGTCAGGGAACGGTCTCTCACTGTCGTTTGTGCTTATGCGCCTAGCGGCAGTGTAGAGTACCCGGCCTTTTTAGAGTCCCTGGGGGGCGTGCTGGAAAGCGCTCCCACTGGGGACTCTGTCGTTCTACTGGGGGACTTTAACGCCCACGTGGGCAGCGACAGTGATACCTGGAGGGGCGTGATTGGGAGGAACGGCCTCCCTGATCTGAACCCGAGCGGTGAGTTGTTATTGGATTTCTGTGCTAGTCGCGGTTTATCCATAACGAACACCATGTTCATGCATAAGGGTGTCCACCAGTGCACTTGGCACCAGGACACCCTAGGTCGGAGGTCGATGATCGACTTTGTAGTCGTTTCTTCTGACCTTCGGCCATATGTTTTGGACACTCGGGTGAAGAGAGGGGCTGAGCTGTCAACTGATCACCACCTGGTGGTGAGTTGGATTCGATGGCGGGGGAAAAAGCTGGACAGACCTGGCAGGCCCAAACGCATAGTGAGGGTCTGTTGGGAACGTTTGGCGGAGGCCCCTGTCAGAGAGGTCTTCAACTCCCACCTCCGACAGAGCTTCAACCAGGTCCCGAGGGAGGTGGGGGACATTGAGTCTGAATGGACTATGTTCCGCTCCTCCATTGTCGGTGCGGCTGTTCGGAGCTGCGGCCATAAGGTCTCCGGTGCCTGTCGCGGCGGCAATCCCCGAACACGGTGGTGGACACCGGAAGTAAGGGATGCCGTCAAGCTGAAGAAGGAGTTCTATCGGGCCTGGCTGGCTCATGGGACTCCTGAAGCAGCTGACGGGTACCGACGGGCCAAACGGAGCGCGGCTCTGGCAGTCGCCGCGGCAAAAACTCGGGCTTGGGAGGAGTTCGGTGAGGCCATGGAGGAAGACTTTCGGTCGGCCTCAAAGAGATTCTGGCAAACCGTCCGGCGACTCAGAGGGGGGAAGCGGTGTTCCACGAACACTGTTTACAGTGGAAGTGGTGCGCTGCTGACCTCAGCTGAGGATGTTCTCGGGCGGTGGAAGGAGTACTTTGAGGATCTCCTCAATCCCTCCGACACGCCTTCCGTAGAGGAAGCTGAGGCTGGGGACTCGGAGGGGGACTCGTCCATTACCCTGGCTGAAGTTGCTGAGGTAGTCAAAAAACTCCTTGGTGGCAAGGCTCCGGGGGTGGATGAGATCCGCCCCGAGTTTCTCAAGTCTCTGGATGTTGTGGGGCTGTCTTGGCTGACACGCCTCTGCAGCATCGCGTGGAGTTCGGGAACGGTGCCTCTGGACTGGCAGACCGGGGTGGTGGTCCCTCTTTTTAAGAAGGGGGACCGGAGATTGTGTTCCAACTACAGGGGGATCACACTCCTTAGCCTCCCTGGGAAAGTCTATGCCAGGGTACTGGAAAGGAGAATCCGACCGATAGTCGAACCTCGGATTCAGGAGGAGCAATGCGGTTTTCGCCCTGGCCGTGGAACACTGGACCAGCTCTATACCCTCACTAGGGTGTTGGAGGGTTCGTGGGAGTTTGCCCAACCAGTCCATATGTGTTTTGTGGACCTGGAGAAGGCATTCGACCGTGTCCCTCGTGGCATCCTGTGGGGGGTGCTTCGGGATTATGGGGTTCGGGGCTCGTTGCTACGGGCTGTTCGTTCCCTGTATGACCGGAGCAGGAGCTTGGTTCGCATTGCCGGCAGTAAGTCAGACCTGTTCCCGGTGCATGTTGGACTCCGCCAGGGCTGCCCTTTGTCACCGATTCTGTTCATTATTTTTATGGACAGAATTTCTAGGCGCAGTCAGGGAACGGAGGGTGTCTGCTTTGGTGGCCGCGAGATCTCGTCTCTGCTTTTTGCGGACGATGTGGTCCTGTTGGCTTCATCAGGTCAAGACTTGCAGCGTGCACTGGGGAGGTTTGCAGCCGAGTGCGAAGCGGTGGGGATGAGAATCAGCACCTCCAAATCCGAGGCCATGGTTCTCAGTCGGAAAAAGGTGGATTGCTCCCTCCGGGTTAGGGGGGAGTTGCTCCCTCAAGTGGAGGAGTTTAAGTATCTTGGGGTCTTGTTCACGAGTGAGGGAAAAATGGAGCGGCAGGTCGACAGACGGATCGGTGCGGCGTCTGCAGTAATGCGGTCATTGTACCGGTCTGTTGTGGTGAAGAGGGAGCTGAGTCGTAAGGCGAAGCTCTCAATTTACCGGTCGATCTACGTTCCTACCCTCACCTATGGTCATGAACTCTGGATCATGACCGAAAGAATGAGATCGCGGATACAAGCGGCAGAAATGAGTTTCCTCCGCAGAGTGGCTGGGCGCACCCTTAGGGATAGGGTGAGGAGCTCAGTCACCCGGGAGGAGCTCGGAGTAGAGCCGCTGCTCCTCCGCATCGAGAGGAGCCAGTTGAGGTGGCTCGGGCATCTGTTCCGGATGCCTCCTGGACGCCTCCCTGGGGAGGTGCTCCGGGCTTGTCCCACTGGGAGGAGGCCTCGGGGCAGACCCAGGACACGTTGGAGAGACTATGTCTCCCGGCTGGCCTGGGAACGCCTTGGGGTTCCCCCAGAGGAACTGGAGGAGGTGTGCGGGGAGAGGGAGGTCTGGAGTACTCTGCTCGGACTGCTGCCCCCGCGACCCGGCCCCGGATAAAAGCGGAGGAAGATGGATGGATGGATGGATAGATACTAATGGAATCTTCCCCCCCCCCCCCCCCTTACTCCTATTCAGTTATTCTCTTAGTGCTTCACAGACCTCCTAGACCCAATGCACAAACCTCCAAGAGGTCTTTGGTCCTCAGGTTAGTAACCCCTACTTCAGAGAAATATAAGTACTACAGCTACAGGGTAAGTGAATTTTTCCTGTGTGCAGCAGTTATCTGACCAAGGCAGTGGGCTGCTTCAAGATCCTTCACGTTAAATAAACTGTGAGGGATTTTATAAGCACATATATGTTGGCACAATGCAAAATACCCACAACTGGACCAATAGGTACAAGGACACACGAGCCTACAGCAACTTACCGCAGTAGGACTGCTTCTCATCCGACTTGTCCTTGCAGTGAGCCATGCCATCGCAGGTCAAGCTATAGTTGATGCAGTCACCATTTCCACATTCAAACTCATCAACGCTGTTACATGTTGTGTTCCGAGCTGCCAAAAAAGGGGAATAGGTTTTAAACTGAGCTGGTGCTCCATTTTAAAATTTATCGTAATCGAAAAATAAAGGCTCTATTATTAGTTTTCCAACTATACTCTACTAGCAAAGTAAGCCACTTTAAGTAAAATGACTCCACCCAGTACTGCCTTCCTCACCTACGCAGGTGTTATCCTCCATCAGCTTACGCTCCCCACGGCAGCTGCAGTTGACGCGGCCATCAGAAGTTAGTAGACAGAGGTCTTGACAGCCGCCGTTGTTGACACGACAGGGAGAGAACTCACCTGTGGAACAGCAGGACAAGAGGAGAACCTGGTTAACTTCAAGACCATTGCTTTCCTCTGAAAGACTGCCTTAAGATGTGGGTCCTGATCCTAACGGCTTGTTAAGCGGCAAGAAATTCTGAAGGGATCCATGCACATGATTTTAGCTCTGGAATCATAAATCTCCTTGGTTGAGCAGAAAAGAAAGGAGGAGAAGAAGGGAAGAAAAAAAGAAAAATATTCCCCTTGCGCAGGACCACCGGAGCAGAAATGACTCCCGCCTGCAAGGCTGCAGTGATGACATATGGCGCTGTTCCTCACCTGCCAGCGAGCCTGTCCTCATCCCAATTAGCCACACCATGGCAAAAATTCAACAGATTCCTCACCTAGCACCTAGTACAACTTTGTCAACTAAAAAGACAGAAAATTACTTCCCTGTAAGTATTTGTGGCCACAGAACCCTGGGATAGACCATGGAGGAATGCCCACACTGATGAAAACCAGCAAAACAGACCCAAGAAAAAACCCCAAACAAAGACATCTCTGGCATTTAGGGAAGGAGGGTACAAAAACATCTTTAAATGTCAAGGTTGTTTCTGGTCCCAGGTGCCAGGAATACCTGCAGCTCTTTGGCCCTGTCAGATTGGTTCTGCCACTTAATTACCCAGATTTACCCGCTGGTGGGTCATCATGAGATAGTGGAAAGAGGCAGTCTGGCCCCTTTTAGTGGACAGATTCACTACATTCATTTAGGGACTGTAGGGAACCATTATCAAGCTGTTATAATCCCTTTGCCTCATTCTGACCTGTTAAATCTGACTGTATCATGAGAAAGGTAACAAAAGTGCTGTTTGGAGCTTGCAAAAAGCCTGTGTTTACTGTGGTGATTCTCTTGCCCACTGCTGATTACTCCATACTTGCCTCAAGAATGACCCTCCTCCCCTTTCCATGCTTCCACTGAGGGGGGGAGGAAGAGAGAGAGAGGGGAAAAAAAAAAAAAAAAAAAAAAAAACTTACAGCTGTTGGTGTCGTTGGCCACGGCAACAATGCCCATCGGCTGCTGGGGGATGTCTGCACGCAGCACCTTCATGTCTCCTCCCACATACTTGTCTGCCCGCAGTACAGCCCTTCGTACCCAGTCAGTCCAGAAGATGTAGTCACCATATACTGCCAGCCCGAATGGGTGCACAGGCTCATTTTTGAGGACCACCTAGAGGAAACAAGAGCGCTTTAGAGACTGAGTGGAACCCTCAGTACACAGCCAGGTCATGGGGTGGGCCTTGAATGAGGAAAACCAACTGACATAGCGGTGGCTCCCGTCGTACTCGCAGCGCTCGATCTTGTCCAGTGTAGCATCTGAGAAATACAGCTTCTCGGCACGGTGGTCAATGGCCAGGCCGTTGGGGGTTCGTATGTCACTGCCGATGATTACCAGCACATTGCCTCCTGCCAGTGTAGCACGCATGATGCTAGGGGACTGCTCATTCCAGTTGGTCCAGAACATCAGGCTGTGAGGGAGGGAAGGGGGGGGGGGGGGGTCACGGTGAAAGGTGGAGAGTGTTGAGTCACATGAGTGAAAATGTATTACACTGCTGAACCAAAAAAAGAAAAAAAAAAAAAATTGCAAACCATCACCTTATTAAACATTGACGAACGCCAACCTTAATTCGCAAGCACACACAATACTTCATTTATACAACTGAATGATTTTTACCAGGGCAAATCAGGGTAAGTAAATTGCTGAAAGGGACTAGAGCAGTAAGGGACAGCAGAGTGGGGCTTGGAACTATAAACTTCTAAGATACTGGCTGCATAACAGGCAGGATAACCTCATACATTACGGAAAAACAAACCACAGACATGCTGACATTCACATGGTTTCCAGAAACATCTACTCATCTGCAGTACTCACTTCTGACACTCATCTAGCACAAAGGCGCGGGGGTGGTCGTCCCCAGACATGGTCACCACGGTTTCACGGTTGTAAGCACCCCAGCGGCTCTGGTCCGCCGTGTGCCGGGTGATGGTGGAAGTAGTGTAACTGGTCCAGTAAAGTGTGTCCCAGCCCCGATGATAGGCCAGCCCCTCCACGGAACCCACATCTGGTAAATAAAGGTTTTGAGAATGCAAACCATCATCAAAACGATTTCAGGGGCTTCTGACAACAATTTAAATACAAAATGCCTGTCTTGGACCATAGAAATCCACAGGGAGGAAGCAGTCACGACAGATGTTTACTGTAAAACAAACCAAAATGAAGGATGCGCAATACTTTCATCATGCATGATGTGTAAGGGGCATGTTTGTTAATACTCTGAGAAAGACAGACCTCCCAGTAAGTGAGCTAATGGAGCAGAACAAAGCAACGGTCTCATTTTCAAACACGATAATAGACTACGAACGTTCTGTCATCCTCTTTTCAAGTAACCAGACAGTAACTTAACAGGCTATGCCATTGCTGTCTGACCATCCATTTGTTTTGGACTGTTCGTGGGTGAAGAGGATGGTGTCGGGGGGTATTACAAGGGGAACAGACTGTCCACTGGAGGGGAAAAAAAAAAAAAAAAAAAAGAAAAAAAAAAAGCACTTGCCAGGCCCACTGGCACAAGGGAACAGAGATCCTCTCCACCTTCCTCTCATTTTGTGGTCGAACGCAGATGTAAGCTGATGCTGAACTCAAACATTCTTTAATGGAATTACTTTGCTGAAACACCTGCAAAGTCAGCTCCGGCAGACACACAGACTTAGGTTGAAGACTTTAAACCTAGAGTCATAGGGACTGCCAACACCACACAAAATGTAGGCATTTTGCTATTTAATTACGTTATAACCCCAACAGCTGCAGTAAACCTGAGCCTGGCAATCAAGCCACAAAATGTTAATCTTTTAAGCAGTAACGTAAACGTGAGCTGACGGAGGCATCCGGCGAACAACCAATATCTTGCATTTTGGTGTCACATGACACCAAAGTAGCTTCTCTAGTTTTTGGTTTCTCTGTCAGCATCTGAGATCACTTAAAATTGCAATGTCACTTCAACCTTTCATTACAGCAGCCAATGTTTAGAGCAAAATTTACAATCTCTTGAGAGGCTTCCACTCTACCTCCGCACATGGTGTCATCACAGTTGAGTAACTTTATGGCCGCAATATCTCTATGATAAAAGGACTGTGCACTCCAGGTAAGCATTAGCACTTGGGTAAAAGTTCAGTAATTATCTTTTCTCAGAAGTAGGAAGGGTGGGGAGAGATAGACTCCACAGTAATAAACTGTGCTTTGCATGGTAAGGGATATTATTGAAGCCAGTCCTAAGCACTGTAAAAGGCAGGGCTCCAGTCTTGATTTATTAGACCAGCTCTGAGCTGTTAGCCTTGAAATCAGAGCTGTTAATATTTAAAATGGGTCAAGGAAATTTATCGTAACAGGACTACTGAAAAAGTAAGCAAACAGTCAAAGTATAAATCAAACAATGGTTAATGAGTAAAGCCCTCAGAGGACAGCATGGGAACAAACAGAAGCCCTGTTGGGAGAAGAATCAGCACACCATCCAAAGACACGGGAGAACGGTGCAAGAAGCAGTTCTGACAGCTGCCACCTTCACGAACGTGCTAAAGGACTTTGCAAAAGGTGCCATCAGGTGAGGAGCCGGATACTGTTTCAAGGTTCGACAATCCTTCCTTGAAGCCCAGGAGACACCATTTATGTGACTTTGCTGTTCACGTGCCTAGATGGAATTGATCTGCTGAATGACCACCACCTGGAACCTGATTGAAAGGAATATTATTTAGAGATGGTGCTGTTGTGAACATAAGTTAACAGAATCCTTTCTATGGTGACTGGCTTTTGTAGATGGGAAGTCCTTAAGGGAAGATGAGTACTGGTGTGGAGAACACGACATGTAGCATTTCTTCTCGACTCACCTCTTTCTGAGGATATGTAAAACTGGAATCTCTCTGAAATCAAAGGAGCAGCAAGACTATTGCGAATACAGGACTAATCTCTAAAGTGATCTGAAAAACTTCCTGCTGGACACCCAGGGGTATTTGGATTTTGTCAGTTTCTTGTAAATGAGACTGGCGTCTTTGCACCTGGACTGTTTAACCTCCAGAAAATGAACAAGCTAAAGGAAAGGATACAAACATCACGGAATGCCAAGAGAAACTGTGCTAAAGACAATGATTATGGTTTTTTTTTTTTTTTTTTTTTAATCTCTGCAACGGTGTACAGACCATCACTGTGACTGTGAGGCTCCATGCTAGTCCCATACGGCTACTTTCTGTTAAATACTACACCATTACCTGGGAAAGAATGACTAAATGATAAGCACAAGGAAAAATGGTCTGAGGGCTCAGCTCTAAATTTAAAATAGTGACGTGTGACAGTACTACTGTGACACTGCAATATATTCATGATCATTTATGCCACACAGCAGAGAAAAACCACTTGTTACTGTAATCAGTAATAATCATTTAAAAACCCTTTGAAGGAGTGGTTGTCCCATGGATGATGTGGAAGGACCGACAGCGAACAGTACAGTGGGGAAGGAGGAAGAAGGGTGTATGGAGTGTGTATTGGTGCCTGTGCTAGAAGCCTTGATCCTAGTGACAGGGCTTATGGGTCACTCACTCGTGCTCATCATCTTGGTCAGACGACAGCGGGGAGGGAGACGGCGGCCAAATGGCACAGACACACTTCTCCTCGCCCTCAGTGTGGCTGACCTGCTGCTGCTACTCTGTCTGCCCTTCCACACGGCTGCCACTGCACTGAACCGCTGGCCCTTTGGCATCTACTTGTGCAAGGCAGTCAGCTTTCTGGGAGCAGCCTGCTCCTCTGCCAGCGCCTTCACCCTAGCTGCACTTGCAGTCACCCGCTTCCTGACAGTCGTTTACCCCACCTGGGCCTACCGCTCACAGATGCAGCGCTGGCTCAGACTAGTGGTGTCGGGTCTCTGGGTGCCTGCTATCGCCCTGGCAGCCCCTCAGTTCGCCTTCCGTGCTTTGGGCCCTACAACTCAGCTGCACTGCTTTGCTTTCTTGTCTGACATCAGCCAACTAGTCTACGGCATCGTCCACTTCCTCATCGCTTTTGCCCTGCCACTAGCCATTATTGTCACAATGTACAGTAAGATCTACTTCTTTCTGCATCGCACACGTAGGGAGGGCAGGGCACCTCAGCTTGAGCGCTACCAGAACCAAGTGACACGCACCTCAGGCCTGCTGGTGTTGGCCTTCACCCTGTGCTGGCTGCCGTCCTATGTGCTCATGTTCGTCATGCTGGGTCGTAACACAGCTAACGTGCCCCACTATGGACCAGTTGCCATCTTGGCCCGTCTGCTGGCCATCTCCTCTACTGTGGCCAACCCCATCCTCTATGTCTTCATGTCCCACAAGTTCCGTGCTGACCTTCTGAATGTGGTCAAGGGTATATGGTGTGGGATCCATGGGGACTGCAGTTGTTGTAGGGGCCGTGGCACCTACCATACCAGAAAAAGGAATGGCACAGACCCTGTAGAGCTGGAACCTTCTGCAAAGCCCTAGAGGGGGCAGAGAAGCTTCCATGCCTCACTTTTCTACTGAGACATACAAGTTTAACCACTGTAAAAGAATCGTGTCCTGGCACAGCACAGACCCGTTCATTTCAATACCTCATAGGATCTGCTTTAAAAAAAAAAAAAAAGGAAAATGCTGATCTGTAAAGCACTGGAAAATTTCTGCGGGCTTTTGATTGCAATGAAAGTACTTTGAAATAAAAAGAAAAATGAGAATTTTGAGGCCATCAGAGGGTACTTTGAGGACACAGAAAACCATGAAGCTGAAGAAAGCCACACTCCACATCGAAACATATTTATGGGGAATCGTAAACAGAATTTCTTTGGTTCGTGTTACTAGTTTAATCACAGCAGCATTTACTTCACTCGTTTACTTATTTTAACTGTGTAAATTTAAATATAAATGCTGTTTGGTTCCATTCTGGAAAGAGAGGGGGGGAAAAAAAAAAAAAAAAAAAAAAACAGGGTCCTATTCTTCATTTTGACTGGATAAGAGAAACTTTTAATGTGGAAAAAAAATCTCTCTCTACCTACAAAGAAAAACAAAGTCCTGGTTCTCCTCTCATGTGCAATGAGTTGAACAGCTGAAAGTGATTTTCATTTTTTGCTTTTGAACATTCCCAGCAACATGCTCATTAGAGGCAATGCAGTTCCAGAGGGCTGTGCTTTCAGTATTGTCTGTGTTTGTTGTAAGCCCTTGCGTGTGATGGGGGTGGAAGGGAACATGAAAATCCATAAATACGGAGAGAGCCCGAGCTGTCTGAATTCAGAGGTGACCATGAAACAGTGTGGTTTAAAGAAAAAAAAAGCTGTTTTCTGAGTGGGCTGAGGGAAGCCATGTCTACCCAGAACTTCTCCACCTTCAGTCTGATTGTAGAAAGCAGCAGGGGAAGAACAAAACTACTGGTTGAAATAAAACTGGCCAGAATAAAGGTATGTTTCCTAGAACTGGAGGCTGAAGCAGTTTCTTGAAAAACCATCCCTCCTGTTAACCTCACAAGCATACACATTCTTGTTGTTGCAAAATCACTGCATCATAAAGCTGGAGAGTGGGAAGTGAGCACTACTCAGAACGAAAGTGAAGAAGAGAGGCTGTATACAAGAACACTCCCATGGATATATCGCAATCTCTTTTATCACTCCTTAGGAATGCCTGCTAAACATCACTGATGGGGTTATGGAGAACAAACAGAGGTCAGTCACACTGTTTTCAGGTCTTACGGAGGCAGGGCTGGTAATGGTGAAGATGAGGGTTGGGAAATGGAAGAAAGTACCGTATAAGAAGTGCACTCTGATCCTGATGTTGGACTTTTTGGAAACGAACTCTCACAGTTTTGGAGCCCAGGCAAAGAGGAAATGTCTAATACTCACTCTCCACCACAGTCTTGCGGTCGGAACCGTCGTCATTGATCTGCTGGATGTTTCCAAAATGGATGTCGCTGAAGAATATGCGATTGGCACCCTTGCCTCCGCCACCACGGTAGTCAAATGTGAGCGCAATGACATTCTTCATGTGCTCGGGGTCTTCAAATGGCTTTATGGGTGCATTGAGATTGCTTTCGTCCGAAAGGTGCACACTCTTCAGGATGGTTCGCTCCGAATAAAGCAGGTAGCCATCATAATCGCGGCAGCTGCGCCCATCCTCTGCCAGCATCCCATGAGCACAGGCACAAGTGCGCTCTCCATTGCCTCGGTAAAGGCAGAGCTGCTGGCAGCCGCCATTGTTGTCCTTACAAATGTTTGTACCTGAAAGGAAGACGAATGCTCAGTGGTTTCATTTGACTGTGACTTCAACATACAGTAAAACATTTAAAACCTTGGACTCCTGGTCTTTTTCAGCCATGGTTGTTCAGATACTATAAAAACTTACATGCGAATACAACAAAATCAAGTTAGCGTTGCCTCAATGACAAGTATGAAATTTCTTCGGATTGCTGTTTACATTGGCTTTAATATCGTTTCCATGAAAAACTAATTTCTGGAGAGAAATTAATAAAAATACTTAATTGAAAAAGAAACATGTCGAGACACAAACGGATTCTAAGATACCTTAAAAAATGTTATAAATTTGATCAAAATAAAAGTATCCAAGCAAAAAACAAACAGTTGGAAGCTGGATAAGAACACTAGGTGCCCCCACCCTGTTGTCTGGCTCGGTTGAAAACCTTGATGTCTTTCAGTTGCACCCCAATGCCTGTCCTCAAAGACACAGAGTCTGTGGCATTGTCTTTGTTTCCCCTCTTGATAGAACCGTTGGCGTGAGTCCTATCCCAAAGGAGGGAAGGCAGATAAGCAGTCAGCGGAGGTCAGCACCATATTCTGAACAGCACTGGGTTACTAGCTCACGGCATGCTAGCAAGAGCATGCTCAAGTTCAGCCAAATGTAAAGCCTCCTGGGAAACTATCATAAGCCACAAGAGTATTATTTTGTTTTGCAAAAGACAATTATACGTTACTGGATATAGAGTTTGGCTGTGTCCAAGTTAATGAGGAAGTAACAATAGTTACATGAAGTCAAGGCTTGTGTCCTATGTCTACGGCATTATTCATTAGAATGGGGGGGACTTTATAAAGCTCAACAACACAATGAGAAGAGCTACAGAAAGTGAGACATGACAGAGGTTGTAATCAGTCACCTGTCACTCCAGTAAATGTAGTTCTCAAACACAGACACTGAGAACATGTCCATGTTGTTGTTAGCCAGCACTATCTCCCTGTTCTCCCCTGTCTCCAGGTCAATGCGCTCAATCTTATCTGTCCGGGCATCGCACCAGTACAGCAGGCCCTCCTGAACACAAAGAGTGCATGGAAAGACTTCATTTTAAGCAAAAATGGGAGAAAACATTAACAGTGCCTGCTGTGGTGGTCAGTGCTATGGGGTGGTGCGTACATTTATGTATGTACAGTGTGCATTCATGTGAACATTTCCCTAGGGATATGCTGTGATCACTTGGGCAGAACTGACGTGTTGCAATGGATGTTTGTGTGGTGCACCTGGTAGTCAATGGATATGCCGTTGGGCCAGCTGATGCTGACGTTGACCAAAACAGTCCTTTGGGAGCCATCAAGCCGAGATCTCTCGATGCGTGGGTACTGACCCCATTCTGTCCAGAACAGGTACCTGTGGATGGGGGAGAGGTGTGGGTAAAGAAAAGAGCAGTTCAGAGAAAGTCTCAGTGTAAGGTTCATTTTGCCTTGGCATTATTGCAAGCCCCAGACTCTCACCCTTTCTCTGGGTGCACAGTGATCGCACGTGGCTTGTCCAGACCCTGAGAGATCACAACGTATCGGAAGGAGCCGTTCAGCCTTGCCACCTCAATCACATCGAAGCCCTGGTCAGTCCAGTAGATGTTTCCTGTAGAAACAAGGACAGCTGGTCTCATATATACATTAGAGGTAAAGTCTCATTCTGTTATAAGTACTTCTGTCTTTTTTTAGTGGCCTTGTAACAGCATTTTTTTTCCATTTGTGATTTACATCTGCCATGCTGTTGAGCAGAAATTCTACTCTATGTCAAGATTGAAAACCAATTAGTAAGTAACCCTAGCACTTCCTCCAGAAACTTCAGTTTCAGATCAAGTAGCAATAAAAGACGAGGAAAAAGTTCTCAGCATCCCAGCCTTCATGTGTCAAACATGAGAATAATAATGTTAATAGAGAGAGAAGAAAACAGCATGCCGGTGTGTTTGTTTTCCAGCCTCCCACTCTTGACTGCATTCTCACATTATGGAAACAAATTGTCACGCTCAGTTGTATCACCAAGGCCCTGCACAAGTGACATCCAAGTTTTCAGTTCCCAATATTACAAACACACATTGTCTGAAATTGCTTGTCCTGAGCAGGGTCGCGGCGAGCCGGAACCTAACCCAGCAGCACAGGGCGCAAGGCTGGAGGGGGAGGGGGACACATCCAGGACAGGACGCCAGTCCATCACAGGGCACCCCAAGCGGGACTCGAACCCCACCAGAGAGCACGACCCGGCCAAACCACTGCGCCCCCGCGCCCCCCTCCCAGTATTACAGCGGGAGCATTTCAAAGTAATGGTTCATACAAGTTGTGTCCCTTTGTGTGCTGTAACCCACCGGCAATCCAGTCCACTGCAATGCCCTCAACGCGGCCAATGCCATTGGTCACTACATCCTCACGCCATGTCTGGTCGCGCTTGGCACGGCTTATGGTGCTCAGGCCCATGTCCACCCAATAGATTGTGTCATTGTCTGCAGACCAGGGAGAATATTTTGTTACTGGTGTGCCAGGCTCCACTAACAGACATGTCTACAGCACTGAACAAGGTACACCTGAACACAGTGACACTGCAACACTCACCAGCGTGGAAATCAATGCCAACTGCAAGGGAGGTCCCAGATACAGGCACTAAGGCATCTGACTTGTCCGAGGGATCCAGAGGAATGCCGCGGATTCCCTCGTGTACTGAATACAAGAGGAACGAACCCACACCTACAAAAGAACATGAGCATCTGATCTCAGATGTCTGTCAATCCTTCAGCCATCAAGCTACTCAATTAAAAGAACCCTTAGAGCTTCATGTTGGGAAGAGGTTGAGTGTTTCATAGCCTTAGGACAAGTTCTGGAAAAGTGCAATCTATCTCAAATGTGCTAGATATGCACTTTATATTTCACAGAAAACACCTTGCCAGCATTGTACCAGAATTAATGAATGGCAAATGATAAAGTAAAACATTTCTTGAGACCCATGGAAAGTGCCTTTGGGAAAAGAGTAGCTGGGGATAGCGGAAGTTTCGTGATGGATCAGAAATAAAAGAAGATGACGACGATAACGCTGTGCAGATAAGCGAGCAGTAGGAGATCAAATCGTCAAGGGTCATACCTTCACATGATTGCTGGCCGCTCCTCAGGCTGTAGCCAGCTGTGCACATGCAGGCTCGGGTGGTGGGCGAGGTGGGCAGGCACAGCTGAGAACAGTCACCATTGTTGTTGCTGCACAGGTTGGTACCTGGGAAATGCATAGGCACGCAGGCACGCACACAAAATGAGCTTGTGATGTCAACAAACACAGGATTAGTTACTTTGAAAGGCTCAAAAATTCATGCTGAATGATACTCTTTCTGGAACTGTTACAGCAGCTCTCTGACAGATGCAGAGACATCAACACAGGGTTCCCCCCCCCTCACCTTTCTGTACTGTCTCATTATAGATCTTCATGTGCATCATGGGAGAAGTGGTATTCCTCAGCACCTTCCAGTTGCCCCCATCCTTTTTGTCACAGGTTCCTATTCGATCGGAACCCTGGTCGGCCCACCACAGCTTATCACCTGCACATAGAATTGATCTATTATACCTCAGGCTACATATTTCTCAAGGGAAAGAGCCAGAATTGACCAGCTTCAACTCGTAATGAAATGAAAAACTGACTACTTGTAAAATTTCAGGGAAGAAACTATCATTAAACAACTGCAAATGAAACATTTTATTGCAAGTATGAGAGTATGTGAAAGAAGCAAGCTCCTATGTCTTACCCATGATAGCTAGAGCTGTAGCCTTGGTCAGCTTGCCCTTAACTCCTTCAAGGATTTCTAAGGCACTGCCATCCAGCTTGCACCGGTTGATGGTGCTGTTCCCAGAGCTAATCCAGTACAGGTACCCAGTGTCAAAGTCAATGGATAAACCTGGGAACAATTCATAAGGGAGTTTGGGTTGTGTGCTTCCGTCCACCAGGGGGTGATGATGTACAGTAACACCAACAGATAATGTGCTGCACGAGACCAGAGACAAAGCCCCTCTCCTGGAAATGAGTCCTGAACAGTGGGCCTCCCACACTCACCCACTGGGCCTTTCTGACTGACGAAGAGGATGCTGTGGTTGCTGCCATCCGTGTTAGCGATGCTAATGTTGTCTCCATCGGTCCAGTACAGCTTCCTGAAGTAAAAGCACACATCTCTTACTCAGGTCTTTCTCATAGTATCTCACTGTTTCCACCTTGATTTTGCCTTTATGGTCTTGTTCTCATCTTGCTCATCAGAAAAACTAAAAGGAATCACTTCTAAGAGTTATTCCACACACACAGCTATGTAGGCTGACACACCATCTGCCTCTACTGCTCAGCTCTGCATTTGTCACATTGAGATGAAACAACCCCCTCCCAGCTGTGTGGGGAGATGAAAGAAGGCACCAATGTAAATATTCACACCGGTAATTGCTGCACTTTAGCCAAAGGTTAGAAGTCAAGGGTCATCTGCTTTACCTCCCTGCTGTGAGCATGCACACAACAAACTTTTTGAGAGCAATGAAATTGAATCCTTCCATTTAAAACATACACAAGAGAGGTGTAAGTAACCCTTAAATACCAGGTTTGCAGCTAGGGCTTCCAGAACAACATAGTCAACATTCAAAGAATGATAAGAAAAATAGCATAATATAAAAGTATGTTATAAGCTACATTTACATTTATTCATTTAGCAGATGCTTTTTTTCAAAGCGATGTACACCTCACAGTAAAATGAGCGCATTACATCAAAAGAGAGAAAGACTTAGATGCAGACGCGCGATTCTAAAGCAGTTACTTCCCACCGTATGAATCAATGCACATCATACGAGTAGCTGCATAAAAGTTTATCACTTATGATCACAAAATTCTTGAGCACAATCATTTATATATTAATATGCACTGAAGAGGTCCTGGGAGAAGTGAGTCTGGAAAAGGTGAGTTTTAAGAACCTTCTTAAATGAAGAGAGAGAATCAGCAGTTCTGAGTGAGAGGGGGAGGTCATTACCACATCAGAGCCAGAACAGAGAACCTTTGTGCTTTTGATGTTGGATTTTCTGTGTGTTACCATCAAGGGGACCAATGCAGAGAGACAAGGAGAGGAAATACGTGGGAACACTTCAGGAGGTGAAACAACTTGTGCAGCAGCATTCTGTATTAGCTGTAGAGGTTTGATGGCAGTAGCTGGAAGGCCAGATAGGAAGAAGTTGCAGTAGTCCAGGTGGGATATCACCATAGTGTGAACAAGAAGTTGCGCAGAGTCGGTTGTTAGATAGGGACAGATCCTATGGCTGTAATGCAGGATGTATATGCAGGTCTGAGTTGTGACTTCAATGTGCTGAGAGAAAGACAGATTTGAGTCAATCATTACTCCTAGACTATTAGCCGAGGCAGCAGGCAAAATGAGAGAGTTGTCAAGTTTTATAGAGGATCTGCAAAGTGAAGGATCTCTGCTTTTGAGAGGTTTTGTTGTAGGTGGTAATCAGACATCCAAGCAGAGATGTCCAATAGGCAGGCAGTGATGAGTGAGGAGATGTCTGTAGCTCCAGATGGAAAGGAGAGGAAGACCTGGGTATCATCGGAGTAGCAGCGGTAGGTGAATCCACGAGAGGCAATGACAGGGCCAGGGGGCCCATTACCAAGCCCTGTGAGACAGTAGTTGAAAGGCTGAAGGGATGATCAGGAACCCCATCAAACCACTTAGTAGGATCTGTTTGATACGAAGGTCTCAAATGAAACAAAAAAAAAACCTACTGTGAGAAAAGCATTTTAAATAACGCGAAAAACATGTTTATGTCTATACACACGACAGTGAAATTGCAGACCCTGATTACTTGCAATAATATAGCCTTACTGTCACTGTCTGTCCAATGCAGGGGGGGAATGTGTGTGTAAAGCTGAAACCCCCAAAAAAACCTCTAAATCTAGTGAAACTCTGGGTATTGCTTGGGAATCAGGCACCACTTCTCTTCACACTTTGGCTCCATCCCTTTCTTAACTTTCTCTTGACATAAAAAATGAGAGGAATCAATACTTGAAGTCAACTGTAGTCCATTTAGCTGACTCACTGACCACAGAGCCATCCCCACCCCTGATTCATTCCAAGTGCCGCAGTAGAGGCGGAACTGGCTGCGGCACAAGTCTAGCATCTGCTTTTCATTTCACCCCTACCCCAGCCCAGTGCTAGGACGGCCTGGACCGGAAACATTTTTTCGTTTAAGTAGGCCTCAGAAAAAAGTAAAAGACAACAACAAAGAATTTTTAAAGAAAATACCACCCCCCCATGCTTCCCCCCTTCTCCCGCAAAGGACTGTTAGTAATTTAGGAAACGGCACGGTGGGCCTGCAGGGAGTATCTCCCAGCCACCAATTCCTTACTGGATCTAAGAGCTTGCCTTGCCAGTTCTGTGGAGGGGGGCTGGTGGGACAAATGTAGATACGTCAATACTGTCAGCCTGGGAAAGACAACATCTGCTGGGGTGGAAACAGCATAGACCTGAGCAGCAGACGCTCATATAACATCCATCTTAAATCCAAACAGTCCTGTCACTGGCACTTCAACTGTAATTCCAGACAGGGGATGCAGCTCTGAGACAAACTCCCTAGTTCAGGTTAGCAAATGCATATCTCAGGACTCAGAGGTAAGCCCAGACCCCACTCACCCAAGAATTGGGTGTATGACCAGGCAATGTGGCTTGTCCAGACCCTGGATGACTGCATTCTTGAAAGAGCCATCCAGACGTGCCACATTGATCTGCTTCTTGTTGGCGTCGTAGCTAGTCCAGAAGAGGTTGCGAGAGACCCAGTCCACAGCTAGCCCATGAGCATTTGGGAGGTCTGAAAGGATAAAAGTAAGTACTGTTATTTCAAATACAACATGCAATGTTTCAGGTATACAGTATGAATCGGAGCACAAAAAGCATACCAGCAGACACCACTGTTTCTACCCCGGTGCCATTAATGAAGGCTCGCTTGATGGTCTGTGTGCGCACATCTGACCAGTAGATGCGATGCTCGAGCGCATCGTAGTCCACTACCGTCACGTTGTCGATGTCCGGCACCGTAAAGGAGATGATATAGTTGTAGTAAGGGTTATCCAGGTCCACTCCTCGAATCTCAATTTGACGGGCATACAGCAGGAACTGCCGTGACTCTGAAAAGGGAACCAATGATAAAATGAAGTTTAAGAATAGACATTCTCTATAACACCTTCCTCTGTATGCAGCCCTGATTTTGGAGACTCTCAAAAGTCTTATAATGCCCCATATTCTAATATTTATTAATCATAGTCCTAAACAGGACTGGTAGATTTTCTTCATTTATGTAGCTCATTATTGAAACCAAATGACTCCAAACCATAATGTCAAGCTAGTGATCACAGCTGATAATGAGTGGATTAGGAACAGTAAAAATCCCATTAAAAGCAGAGAAATCCCAATAACACCACTAATAATAATACTGATTTAATGTGTCATTTCTATTAGAAAACCTTGACCCGATTCTAAATGAATGGAAGCTCTGGATCCAGCCAGACGTACAGTTTTCATTAATGCTACACTTCACCTGTGGGGCTCTCCATTCCAATTACTCATGGATCCACAAAGCTGTAATTGAAGTTGTGCACCAGAATACTAAACAGTCAAAGCTGCACTGGGCAAAAGCCAGACAGGGAACATCTCCCGATGCCCCATTCCATAGTGCTGCCTCTACAGAGCACTCCCTTTGCACGTACAAGAAACATTTTTTTCCATGACCGTAGCCGCTGCTGACCCAAGCCCAGAGGAAAGAGATGGGGACAGCAGGATGCATACCAGGATGAATGACCAAGACCTTGTAGATTAGTCACTCAAGATAAAAGGATGATGAATCATATAGGCAACACTTAATCCCCAATAACACGCTAACCTTTTGGAAGAGAGCATCTGCCCCTCAAAGGGAAATGGACTGCTGGCTGCAATCAAACCATGTTGGACAAACAGGATTCTTACAAGGGAACTATCTGGAGTGTTCCCTAACAACAGTCCTCCCCCTCGCTATGAAACACTGTTTGGTGGTGTCAAACCATAAGTGCGAGGATGTAAAAAGTGTTGAGATGGGTGGGAGGCTCAGCAGCAGAGGAGGATTGAGGGAGGGCCTGATAAGGCCTGAGGATTCAGTTGCCAAGACATCAGTCAGAACGCTGGATTCTGGCCACAAGGGATGCAGCTTCTGCTCTATTATGTAGTGACACTGTTAATTACATGCTTATCATAAATTTATAAAGTTCATGGCAGATAACACAGATACTGATATACATATTTGCTTTACCAATTTCAGAAATTAAACACATTGGTTCCAACCTCTAGCACTGCAGTTCAAGGTTCTCTGTGCTTTAGCTCAGGTAAGAATATCTCTGTATGACTACGCAACTCTGTAGGCAGTATGTGCCATGTGCTGCCTTGTATACTCATGATCTGCGCAGCTTCTCCAAAGAGAACCTCTGAATGCACACCCCTGCACCAATGACTTACCGTAGCAGGTGTGCCTGTCAGGTCCGAGCTTCATGAGGTGAGGACAAGCACAAGAGAAGGTCTGGTTGTAGTTGATCAGACAGAGGTGGGAGCAGGGGCCCTTACCACCATTGGCTGCACATGGGTTGGGAGCTGAGAAGGGAGGAGAGGATTGGGGGAAAAATTTTTAGAACAGCAAGCAGCAGAGAGGCATGGAAAAGTACAGAGAGAAGGTAAGAAGTGATTTCGGATGATCTCTGAACTGAGCTCTCATATGTTGAATGCGAAAGAGCGTGTACAGCTGTATTTGCCGGCTCAAGAAAATAAGCTATGATTAATATACATTTTACATTTATTTATTTAGCAGATGCTTTTCTCCAAAGCAACTTCCAATGAAGTTGCAGAATACAGCTGTATGAAACAGACTTAAACAGATCTGTGCAGGAAGATTCCCTTGTCATGGGAGGGTCTGTTTGGGTATAGTGTAAGAAGCAGCTTTTAATTCAGTACATTCCAATCCCAGCTTCCAACTCTGGAGCCCTGGTGTTTGTTGGCATTTGTTGGGAAACCAAGACCTTTCACATAAATCTGAGTGCCCTTTAAAATGTCAACAGCCCATTCAAAGTAAGGAATAAGCACTGTAGTGAACACATTTTGACAGGAGATGCCAAGCTCAGTACTCTTCTTCGCCTGTGACAGCAATTTTGGAAAGCTGTCCATCAGCGTTCCAGCCCCTCGCCTTTCTTTACACCCCACAGGCAAAGTAAGGGCAGCAAAAGGCAACTGCTGATTGACAGACATGGGGAACAGACTCTGCAAAGCAGAGAACCATGTACACGGTAAAAGACATGTTGCATCATGCTGCTCAAATGACCCATTCTGTTGGGAAAGAAACACAAACTGCAAAAGTAACATTTATCATATACGGCATCAACGAGATATGTAAACTCTCAAAACTGTCTTCGAAGATGCAGCTAGGAGGTCCTACCAGGAGGCTGCCTTGACGGGTGGTACACCTGCAGGTCAAAAGGCTGTGTATTGGTCCTCTGAACAACGGTCACATTATTTCCAGTCCACTTGTTGGCCTTGGCTAGAGTGTTGGTGCGCCAGTCCGTCCAGTACACCTCTCCTCCATACATGGTCACCGCAAAAGGGTGTGACAGGTACTCATGCCCTCGGAGCACTTCGATCAACCCAGAACCATCGTACTGTGCGGAGTAAATGGCATCTGACCTGGGAGACGGCACAGTAGTGGTAATCCACTGGTTACAGAGAAGTCATCACAATTTCATCATAAAAACAAAATGCTTACAGGGTTAATGTTCCTTACCCGGCTGCCTCAATAGGAAGCGCTTACCTGGCATCGATCCACAGGATCCGTCGCTCCAGGTAATCCACAGTTAGCCCATTGGGCCAGCCACCACTTCCCGTTTCTTTGTGGATGGTGCGTCGGCCCTCACCACTCATTGAGGCTGCTTCAATTCTGGGCAAACTGGCATCCCAGTCGGTCCAAAAGAGGATACTAATGCAGACAGAAAGAGCCTCGTTATTACATATCAAACAAAGGCAATCCATTCAAGAGTCAATTAATTTACATACAGAAGTAATCAAAACCTGAAACAATGCATCTATGGGGAAAGCCTATCAAGAAAGAAAATTCCTCAGAAACAAGTTCAGAGGTGCTATGCAGTTGTTCTTGGGGTATGCACAGTTTTTGCTTATTCCAGCAGTCAGAGAGAACATCCAAAACTCTGTTGTATGGAAGTACGGAACTGTTCAGGGTCACCCTGGTCACGCTACCCTCGGCCGACACGCACCAGCAGCGTGACGTTGCTTTCGTCGACTAATGGTAGGATAGACCTTCTAGACGAACAGCTCTGCGCTCAACATTTGCTGGATACTCAGAAAATGGCTTGGCTAAATGTTCATTATGTTAAAACACATACACCCTCTTTAAGTGCTTAAAATACTGAACTGTCAGTCACAAACACTGATTGAAACACAGTCCAGAAACACTGAAAGCGATGCACTTAAAGGATCTTTTTCAAGCTATAACTACTGTTGAAATTGTTGCTAGTAAATTTTTGTTCACTTACACCCAAGACTTCCAGTTTATTATAAACCACACAAGATGCCAAAACAACTGTCTTGGGTAGATATATTGCACCATTCTCCAGTCAGTGTAACTCATGATATGTGATTTCTGCATCTATAAATATGTGTTTCCACCAGGTTTAAGGTTGAACACCTTATGGAAATTTTATGAATAAAGGCTAGCTCACAATAACAGAATTACAAATGTATTTAAAGGAATAACCCAAGGGCTTAGCAGTGCAGCTATTTAAAAAAAAAAAAAAAAAAAAAAAAAAAAAAAAAAAAAAGATTTTAGCAAAAAATTTGTAGGCTCTAGGCCATCTCCAACATTTATACTCACCCATAGCGAGGGTCTAGGGCGATGGCACGTGGATGTTCCACTGCCCCAGCCAGAAGCGTTGTTCTCATGGTGCCATCCAGTTTGGCTACTTCGATCTGGTCCAGGTTGCTCTCCACCCAATAGATGTTTCCAGCAATCCAGTCCACAGCCAGTCCTTCTGGAGTGGCCAGCCCATGCTGGATGACCACCTCAAAGCTCGTCAGGGCTGAAAGATGCCGGTTAGGAGAAAGGTTCAGATGCCCCAAAAGCACTAGATGAGTAACCCTGGCATGATATGGCACAACTACTAAGACACTGCATATACTATTCACTCTGCACATTGCTGCTCTCCACGCGCCCACCTAACCCGAGCCCTTATTTGTACTAGTTCAGACACAAAATAAGATGTTAGAAAGAGATTGCAAAATTGTTTATTTTCTTTGTCCTCCCAACTTTGGATGTTCCTGGCCTTGGTCCCTAATCGGAGTGTGTAATCACTGGTAGCCGATTATTATCCCAGCTGGAAAGGATCAAAAACACTCATTAGGCTGTTGTATAGTAATGAGAGGGATGGGAAACTGAGCTTAAGCTCACTGGAGACTGAGGAGAGGAAGAAGCTACTTTGTTTTGTTTAAACCACAGTCATGGTGGCCCACAATCATACCACAGATGTAAAGCAAGTACAAGAATTGCTGCTATACATGGGTTCAGAGAAAAAAGAGCACTCTATAGCCACTGCATTTGACACCTTTAAGCCACCCAAATAAATACAAACTAACACATTTTCTGATATTGTAAAATGGTCATAAGCTGGCCTTATATAATACTAGCAAATGGAAATGGTATTATTATTTTGGAGGGGGTGCGGTGGCGCAGTGGGTTGGACCACGGTCCTGCTTTCCGGTGGGTCTGGGGTTCGAGTCCCGCTTGGGGTGCCTTGCGACGGACTGGCGTCCCGTCCTGGGTGTGTCCCCTCTCCCTCCAGCCTTACGCCCTGTGTTGCCGGGTTAGGCTCCGGTTCCCCGCGACCCCGTATGGGACAAGCGGTTCTGAAAATGTGTGTGTGTGTGTGTTTTTGTGAAGGTTTATCATTGTTTGATTTCCAAGGTACAAAATGGATGTAAAACAGTAAATATTGGGCATAATTGCTTTTCCAGCCATCACTCAGACAGTACTGTTCATCTTACTGTTTCACACCATGCTTTGTGACTAGTTTAACCAGACTCTTCACACAACTCTAAGGAAGCATATTGGGCACATAATTCTTTTTTTTTTTTTTCCAGGGGGGGAGAGAGTTGAAAGTACAAAATGCAGTAGTACAACAAGAGCTCATTTTCCAGTGTGTTTAGTCATAATGCATTTCTTTCTTTCATTGGGGGTGGGACATTTGTAAAAGGGGCAGTAATGGTAGGGAGATGTGGCAAGGCTTGTCAAGGTCATCACAGCAGGGACAGCATGCCTTGAGCCTCTTGTAGCACTTTTAACTCAAAAGCAGGTAACGGAACAAGAAGCTAACCCTGGAGGTTTACCAGAAACTACTTAACATTCACTAAAATGTTAATGGGACTGTATGTCTACATTTTATCTTAATGAAAGATGTTATGTACTAACCACCATTGTCTGAGAGTTTTCCACGATAGATTTTGTCCTCTACTACATCGGTCCAATAGAGGGCACTCTGGTTAAGGTGGAAATCCAGTGCGATGGTGTTGCGGAGGCCTGGGACCAGGACGCTGAACTCGCCCTTGTAAAGGTCAATGCGTCGGATCTCGTGTCGGTTAGAGAAAATGATGAAGGGGTTGAATGGATCTGGAGGGGTGAAATATGAATCCGTTAATCTTCACTAGTATTTCAGAAGGTAGACAAACGCAACTCTTGATGTCCTCACATATTCAGGCTATAATAAATAAATAAATTAATTAAAAAAAAAAAAAAAAAAAAAAAAAAAAAAAAGACAGCAACCAGCACACAGAATTGAAAGAAAAAAAATGTTCAAATAATAATGACTCGAGTCACCGTATGGAAATACACCTGCCAGTTGGAAAGCATCCTATGTGTACTTAGTACTAATAACAAGAAAATTCAAAAATAACCTTGTTATGGTATGGCACTTAAACTGGGATTTGGCCATTTCCCCCCTTTTTCAAATCTAATCCTCACTAATTAAATAACCAGACAAATCGTTTTTGTATTATCTGTGCCCAGCAGGCAATGTGATAAATGGATGGCTTTTGTGCAGTAAGGCGAAATTTTTCTTGGAAAATGGCATTTTCACCTTCTACAAAGGGTGAGTCTGTGAGGAAATGCAAACACATTTGGAAGTGCAAATAGTGGTTTAAAAACTAGACCAAAGTTTGTGAGTCTGTGTCTTCAAGGCTTTGCTTTTGCTCTTGGAACACTGTCCATCTCTGTATGTCTCTGTTCACAAGTCTCATATCTATGAAGTAAACAAATTTAGTTTAAGTACACTCCAGTTTTGTCTAAAAGACCCAGTGAAACTCTGATCGGTCATGGGTGGCCAGTTCCCAAAAGCACTGCATCATTAGCAAGACAGACTCTGGCAGAAGGGAGGAGAGGAAAGGGGAAAAAAAAAAAAACACATTCAGAATCTTCTGGAAAACAGCCCCGAAGACACCTCCCATCCACCAGAGAAGTCACCGCTGCAAAAACTCAATCCTACCTTTTGCCCCTCCATAGACTCAAAATTTCACAACTGACATGTCTTTTCCATCTCGACATTCATTGAACACTCTTCATCAAGCCCCCTGAAGACCCCAAACGTTGCATTAGTGTAGTTTATGACTATGGACTATGGCTTGTCTCTCAACCCTCTCTGACATTCTTGCAAGTCCCTTCCTCACCTGTGCTCTTGCAGCTCTCCATATCAGGTTCCAGAGCCCAGCCATCATAGCAGGAGCACTTCACACTAAACTTGTCTTGCTCGCAGCGCTGGCTGCACTTGAGATGCTTTGCACAAAAGCTCTGGATCTGGCAGGTCTTGTTGTCAGTTCCCAACTCCATCCCTAGGGGGCATGAACAGATGATGCCCTCCCCTGGGGCCACTGAGCAGTTATGGCTGCATCCACCGTTGTCCATGGAACACAGGTCTGTAAAGGAGAGGAGGAAGGATTTTGGGGAGGTAAAGAGACTGGTCTCCATTTGTCAAGTGACTGTGATATGCAAACATGCAATGCAAAACAACAACAACAACAACATAAAAGCTGAATAAACACTGTCAATTTAAAGGTAACAATAGCTCCCTACAGTAATATATGTTTTGCAACATGGATTCAAATATGACCAATGAAATGCTGGAGAAAAAGCCTTAGGATTAAACTGCAAAAAATGGCCTGGTGTTCACTGAAGTGGATATCTATATATGGGCAGTGAAACTCCGCCCCCTCCCTGTTCTGTGGGGATGTGCTTCCTGACAATCCTAGACACTATCCTGTAATGGTCTAGTTGCAGTGACTCCTAGACCCCGTCTCTTATGAAAAGGTGGCTCATACCACACAGCTTCTCATCGGACCCATCTGGACAATCGTCTGTGCCATCACAGAGTTTCTCTGCAGGGAGGCAAATGCTAGTGTCGTTGGCACAGACATGGTGGGACAGCTTGCACACCAATGCCTCGCAGTTGACCTCATCCGAGTTGTCTTCACAGTCGTTGTCCCCATCACACACCCAGGCCCTGCTGATGCAACGAGCTGCAGGGAGGAGTAGGTATACATAAAAAGTTGGCTCACAACCCTCAATACCATGAGCACTACGTACCACTGCAGTCAAAAAAGTTATATGACCTAGCACTCAACCCCACTACAACAAAATTTTTCTCTACTTGAAAACCTTCAGTGTAAAAATGTAAAACAGTGATGTGACAAAAAGAAACTTCACACTGTATTATAACTCAACTTTCTACTGAAAGGTTTGGAGAGGAAAGTAGAGGGTTTTGGTCCCACGATGACATCGGCCAGGAAAAAAAGAATGGTTAAAGTATTTCTTTATAAACAGCGCCTCTTCTTCCTGCGCCTCCGCTCCTTACCAGAGTCCCTGCAGCCAAACTTGACGGCTGGGTCGCACATGTGTGTGACGCCCTCGCAGTTCTTCTCGTCACTCAGGTCCATGCAGTCAGTGTCGCCATCGCAGCGCCAGCGCATGGGGATGCAAAGCCCGTCCATGCGGCACTGAAACTCATCCACGTGGCACCCGCCAGGCGGGCGGGTAGCTGCAGACAGAGGGACCACCAATTACAGAGTGCAAATGGGGATAAAGCAAGTGTTTGCCAATTACACTTCTGTCATTTGCAGCCTGTAAACATTAGACACACCACACCGGGCTTTGGGTCCCAGTACGTACACAAATGATACAATGCTGTACGACATAACTGCAGGTCATTTAGGATACTTAAGGTGCGGACGGACACATCCAAAGCTTAAACCCCACATTGAATTCCTTGCTTCCACGTTCATTCCAGGAGCTATCTGTTAGGTTGCATTAACACATTAAACTGCCCATGTGTTAGCTATTTCAAGAGCAATGGCTATTGTCAGCTGTAATGAAAGTTCTTTTAAAATAAAAGACTATTGGACTAACAAAGGAATGACTACTGCTTTCAAACAAAACTAGCTTAAAGACTAGTTCCAATTCTTTCAACATTACATAAAATATGACTTGGGAAACAAACTTTGCTTTTAGTGGCCAAGGAAATTACAAAAATAATGGGTACAGCCTGATTACATGACTGTGCATCTTTGTGATTGATTTTATAAATCTGAATAATTTTTTTTGAAAACAAGCTCACAGATCGAACAGGCCTACATGAAAAGTGTAACTGGTAAATCTGCACTATGAAAACAGGAAGAAAATTCTTTAAATGGACATTCCCACGAACATCGTGGTCACTGATTAATGTAAGAAATTGATCAATTACATCATTAATAAACTGGCAAAAACACAGTTCCAGATGGTGAATACCAGGTTTTGGCACAAGTGTAGAAATGAGGACCTTCTGCAATAATGGGGTAGATTCAGCTTTCTTTCAATGAATGGCTTCCAAATTCCGGTCCAGCTCTGAGGCACACTCAGAGGTACAATGGCCTCAATTAGTTCATTATTCAGCAAGCTGAACAATGTGTGCCGGAAATTAGCAAGCACAGCCTGACAGGCAGCTTGGACAAGTTCAGCCTGGGCTCCGGCACACGGAGCGGGCTCCGTGCACAGCCCCAGCTGGAGCAGTGCCATCCTGGGAGTAATTAAAAAGTCTCCTAATGACCTGCAGGGCAACCTCCAGAGAAGACCCGAAACTTCTTCTGTAGGCGAGGTACCCAGCTGGCCTTCCATGGCCTTCATTAAAACTAGGGGAAGAGAGGGGCAGCTAGCCTTGCAGGGGCATAGGGGATTCTGGGTGTCTGGGCCTTATGGGTCCAGCTCATGGTGTAGGAGGAAGACAAACCCAGCCTGTATTAGGTGGCCACCCCAGTGCCTCATACGCCTGTAGAGTTCATTTCACTTTGCACGAGGACACCTACTGAAGGAAAACTACGCACTGCTAAAATTAACTCGTGCGTAAGGACAAGCTCACCCGAGACAGACTTCCAGGTGACGCTATTGAGCAGTCAGTCCGAAGTAAACAAGAAGCCACGGAACACAAATGGGTTGCGTGCACAGAAGCACCAGGGCCTTTCCCCCCCCCCCATCATCCCCTCAATTACACAGGAGACTGCAACCCGTCTGAATTAACACGGCCAGGTTGGGATGGATAAGGGACTGTTCATTATAACAAAAATTACGTAATTACAGGCTGGGTGAAACCATGAGGTTACATAAAGCTGACAACTATCAGTTACCCTTGGTCTGTCTCAAATGAAACAATCTGCATCTCCTGCTGGGAAAGAGAATGAGAGGCCTTATGCTTTTGGAAAGGCTGCTTCTGGGTGCAGTCTGGACAATTCTTACACAAAGGGCTCTACAGTGTGCAATTGCCATGTACAGCTCACATAGCAGACATTACACAATTTTGAAAAGCTTTAACAGCAAAACATTTTCAGTACTGCGGCACAAACAAATATACAACTTTGCCAAAGCGCTCAAACATTCTTCCCCTTAATAATTTTTTCCCCCTTGTTCAGACCATTTAAGTATTGTGGTCTGTTATACACATTTTTATAGCAGCAAATAGCTGCTGTTTGCCTTGTGACTCTTTCTAACTCTGGGCAGAACAAACATATTACTCCATTCTGAGGTGTGGTCACGACAACCATTATTCCTGAAAGTGGCTTAGTCATTTGAAATAACAATTGAGAAAGCCTTCTGAATATTATGAACAGATGCAACCTTGCACTTACTATTGTTAGTCACTATACAGAGGAGACCTTTCTTTTACCACAATGATAGGCAGTTTGCAAACCCACCCTGGTTGGTGCAGTTGGCATGGGTCTCATCACTGTAGTCACCACAGTCGTTGTCCCCGTCGCAGGTCCAGTACTCGGGGATGCAACGGCCACTGTTGCACTTGAATTGGGTGCTAGAGCAGGAATGGCTGCACCCGGCTTCATCGCTGTTGTCCCCGCAGTCGTTATCTGCAATGCGTGCATTGTCAAGATCCAACCAGCCACTGACCGTGAACTTCCCGCTCATGGTCAGTCGCTGCTAAGCCAGAGCCAAAAATCTTCAATTCGCCCTCAATGCGAGTCATCACTGACCGGCGTTTCCATTAAAGCACAGGGAAGTAGTAAGGAGACCGAACCTCTATTCCACCCTATATATTAGTTTTGAAGTACCAGTCAAACTTCACAGAAAGAGAACTGGAAATTGAGCTTTGAAATATTTCTCTTGAATCTGCCACCAGTCTCCACCAAACATTGGTCACTTGGATCTTCCTTTTGAGGATCTGTCAAAGCTTGTGCGGTGTGTAAATCGCCAACATGAGTACACACCCCTGCCCCTTTTCGAACACACAATATGGCATATTCCCACACTGGGATGTTCCATGTAAATGGAACAAATGAGATTGGGGGAAAAGGGGGTATATTTATTGTACACAGAAAACGTGTGTATTATCACTGCATGCAGCAATGGGCATTTCTTAAAGAGCATAGGCTTCATGGCAAAGTCACTGGAGAGCCACAAAGTACCTGCCGTCTCTAATCATTGAGCCTTTCCGGAAAGTGAGCTGCCGTGTCTGTTTGGAACACGGGCATAGCAATGACTGTATCTGACTGTCGAAATAGGTTAGCCTCACTAAGCAGCATTTAACCAGAGTCTATGCAGCATTATTACCTCCTTAACACTCTCCCTGTATTGTGCCTCTGTTGTCAAACAGTCAACATTATTATGTGCAAGGAGCAGGAACAAATACATTTTCCCCAAATGAATTCAGTCATTTCCATAAATTCTGAACAGAACAGAGAAAGAGGGAGAGAAGGGAGGTGGGGGGGAGAAAAAAAAAATTCACAGAAACTGCATAGATCACCACATGCACCATGAGAAAATGTGACCCAGACTGATACGTGGAGCTTGGCAGCAGCAGAAATACAAATTAAATGAAAAAGGAAAGAGAGCCCTCCAATGGAAAACAGACAATAGGCTGAGGAGGTCTTTTTATCCTCAGACATTAATTTTTATTTTACATGCTTATGGAAGCCAAGTGTCTGACACTACCTAGTTAGTTTATTTGTACTAACTTTAGATTAAATGCAGTAATAACTGTAGCAGACTCTGCAAATGTCAAAGCACAAGAAAAACGACAGAACCCAGCGATAATTTAAAAAAAGTATTCAAGTGGTTCTGTTTCTCCTGAAAGTTTCAGTCAAGTGATTTGCCAGTTACATCAGTAAATGAAAACTGCAAAATTTAACATTCAGCTTATTTAGCTATAAAAAAATCCAAAAATATTTGTAATATTTTTGCATTTATTTAGTATCAGTGGCATATAGGTTTAACTGAGTTTGGTTAAATGAATTAAAAAAGACCAAGAAAGTTAAAAGCTGCCATTAGTGCAAATTCCTAATTCCATTATAACTCCCCCCAACTGCATGACCATTTCGGGATGGTGCATGTTGATCTATGCACTAACCGGTTGGGTTCGGACAATTCATTTCATCAGAGCCGTCCCCACAATCCTTTTCTGCAACACAGAATGAACCAGAGACAGGAAAGTGGGCACACAGCACAACACCAGGACATCACATGCAAGTCAGAGACACTAAACCACACACACACACAAAAAAAAGCAATGAACAAATTACGCAGACAGAGTGAAGCAGATGACACAGAGAATAGAAAGAAAGCAGTGATTTTATTTACAACATCGGTGTGTCTATGATTCGATTTCTTCCTCCGATTCATACTTAGGCATTTTCTTATTTGTATTTTATCAAATTAAAAGGTGTCTAACTGAAGACTCAAAATAATTCCCTTACAAATCCAAAATTTAATAGCCGTTCAAATTATTTCAAGAAAGACGTTAAGAGTTAAGCACCTCGTGAAAAAACGAACAGTATCGACTGGACTCCACATTAATTCAGCATCATTCATACTTTGGATTCCCGCTGCTCTGCTCAAAACAAGCCTAGCTTATGTTTGCTCTACTGAAACAGCTGAGAGGAAGAAACCAAGCTGCACAGACACACAATGTTAATGTGTTTAATGTGTCAGGCTTCTAAGAGCAGTCTCTGCTCAGACTTATAAGCCTCACATGGGTACAAAGTAGAAATGTAACCCTGACTTATTAAAAATTCTCCATCTTCACCCCAAAGAGCCATTTGTGCAGAACACTACACTTCCTGTTTGGACTGGAGGAAAGGATGAGACTCTTCAAGCCTATTCTACATCTCTTATTTCAATAAGTAATTGTTTCAATAGAAAATGAGAAGCTGGCATGCCTAGTGTTTCAGAACATATAGTACAGACAGGGAAGTTTTTTTTTTTTTTTTTCTCCCCTAAAGATTAAGAGTTGCATGCACAAACAAGGTGAAAATAGTACTAATTTAACCCAAAAGGAAAATTCTAATGCAAGCTTTTAATTTTATGATTTTAGAAAGATCACACAACCTGAACCATACAACACTCAACATGTCTACAGGCATTACAGGGATTCCTTTGGAATTCCAAGACTTGGCTTGATGGAGAAAACCTGTTTTTTGTTGCCCAAAATAAATACACAAAATATTTTATTTTCTTTGACTGATTAATATTAAATGTTTAAGTGGCAAAGCCTGCGAGCAGTGTGCTGATCAGGAAGACGAAATGAAAAGGATTCAAAAACTAGTGTCTGAGCTGAAGAACTAAACACACCATGAACCTGTTCTTTCTTATGTATCCCATTACATTCAGAAAAGTGACTGGTTTGAGATGGAATGACTGTTGCCATGTTTTTTGTGCTTTTATAGCCATGTGACAAGACATAGTTAGAGAAGAGGCAAGGAGAAGATGGGTAGACAACAGGGCTGAGGGGGGACACTCACCATTGTCACAACGCCAGTTGATGTTGATGCAGCGGCCATTGTTGCAAGTGAACTGCGTAAGTGGGAAGCAGGTGGGGTACGCTAGCGGAGGGTACAACAGGATCCATAAATGTCATCATAATTAGCAGCAGGGTAAAATGTGCTTATTTCACAATGGAAGAAAACACGGACAGCTTACACTCACTTTTTAAAAAAAAAAAAAGGAAGTGATCTCATTGACGCATCTGCCTTTATGTCAGCTACAAGGTACTTATAGTGAATGACGGAAGGGCTACTTCCTGTTAGATGTGCTGTATCAGCACGATCAGACGAGGAAGATCAACACAAAAGACATGAATGTATTTCCTTATTAAAATAATCAGCACATCTCTTCCTGAGTGACAAGTCCAACGGAGTAGTGAAAGTATTCTCAGTACAAATGAAAATACCCATGCCGTAAAATACAGGTGATGTGAACGACATTTGTAAAGGAAACCTGCACTCCAGGCTTAAAAGGGAAGTAGTACTTATGAGCAAGACCATGTGGAGTTCAGAAATAGGCCAGCAGGCATACCACAAGATGCTGGCTCATCTGACCGATCGCCGCAGTCATCATCCAGGTCACAGGTCCAGGAGTTAGGGATGCATCGCCCGCTTGCGCAGGAGAACTGGTTGGGAGGGCAGGTCCGGGCTGAAAGAACGCAGTGACAAATGGTTAACTATAAGGCTTCCAAAAAAAAAAAAAATTCATAATGATTTTTTTTTTTTTCTTTACATTTTAACTGCAACAGTTTATTTGCAGTGTTTGTCATTCCATAGAAGTTTCAGTGCAAAATGGCCCTTCAGAGATTGTTTTTTCCCTTGGTGGGATCTTCAACACTCCAGTATCATCTCTTAACCAGGGTGGACACTGTACCAGAGCAGGTGGTGTTGGACTCATCCTCGTTATTGCCGCAGTCATTGTCCCCATCACACAACCAGCGGAGTGGGATGCATCGGTTGTTCTGGCACTTGAAGCGGTCTGTGGGGCAGGTGTGCTGGTCTGGAAGATATACATTTCAAGGGGAAATGGGCAAATTCAGACAAAAACCTGTCTCACGAGCACAGGAAGGAACATGATTCTAGACATCTAACTATCCAGTAACCTATTTGTCGCTAATAGCCAAAGGGGTGGAATAAGAGAAAGAAGATAAATGGTTATTAACAAAGACAAACGCAAACTCATTTTGTTAAATCATGTATTCAACATGTATTTATTTGTTTTGCGTACGGTCCACAGAACGGTGAACTCACGGCACAACTGTGGAGCTTCATCGCTGTTGTCCAGGCAGTCGTTGTCCCCGTCACACTTCCAGCGCTCCTGGATGCAGCGGTTGTTCTTGCAGGCAAATTCGCCAGGTTGGCACTGAGGTGGGGGGATGTAGGAGGGGTTTGCTGAGCAAAAGGGAAAGCTGGGAGATTAGTGTCTGGACTGCAGTTAACAGGGTAAATGACAACTGTTGTGAAAACAACAGGTATAGGAAATACAGCACAACCTTCTCTAGAGTGTGAAACCAGATATTTAAATAAATAAAAATAATTGAAAAAAAAAAGTCTCTAGACTTTCCATTAAGATTATGCTCTAGAGCAAATTAATCCATTGCCACGACATATAGTATAGAACTGACAACTTTCTAGGCATGTTGGCACTAAAATATTTGTTGAAAATTTGAGTTAGTATAGTTCTGTATCTTTCACGTCTATGGCTGCTCCAGAGTTCCAAGTGGTTGCCTCTACACATGTATCTACAGTACTGTTCAAAAGTTTTAGGGACTTTGTTCGGGGAAAAAAGCTGTAAAGTGAGAATACTTCCAAAAATAATGCTCTTAATTAATAAACTTCCTACAAAGCTTAGTAAATACCCATCGTTAACAACCGCTTGTCCCAAGCGGGGTCACGGCGGGCTTGGCGGGTCCCACTCTCTGGTGGGTCTGGGGTTCGAGTCCTGCTTGTGGTGCCTTGCAATGGACTAGAGTCCCGTTCTGGGTGTCCCCCCCTCCCCCTCCAGCCTTGCGCCCTGTGTTGCTGGGTTAGGCTCCGGTTTGCCGCAGGCCCGCTCAGGACAAGCAGTCTCAGACTCTGTGTGTGTGTGTGTGTGTGTGTGTGTGTGTGTGTGTGTGTGTGTATATATATATATATATATACACACACACACACACACTTTAACGACATACAAAACCCTTACTGTAATACTGTAACTTTAGGGAAAAGAATGCTTGGAAATGTAATATATGCTCTTTCCCATTGACACTAATGCAGAAGACATTAACCATCTAAAACAAATATTTTTGTGAAACATTTAAGTCCCCATGACTTTTACACAGTACTGTAAGTAACAGTGCTCACCTTTACAGCTGACATTGTCTGTGTCCAGCAGTTGATCTTCTGCACAAGCACAGCTTCGGCCATTGGGTGTGGCCAGACAGAGGCTGCTGCAGCCGCCATTGTTCACACGGCAGGCATTGGAACCTGGAGGGGGAAAAAAGGGGGGGGGGGGGGGGGGGGGGAGACACTGATGAGTTTAAGGACATATCCTAAGGCTTATTACATAGAGTTATATATGACCTAATCTAAATGAGTTTGCCATTTAATGTTCAACTTCACATAACTAAAACAGACTAAGAACAACAATGGCCTATCTTAATCACCCAAGTTTAGTGTACTTACACAGTCACACAATTTAAAAAAAAAAAAAAACTATGCTCCTATTCCGTGAACTTGTTTTTCCAAGAGAATTTACTGCTGACTGTATAAGATTGCACAACAGACAAAGATTTATTTTAGCCTATTGCAGTGTCAGCACCAGCAGACATCACACAACCAGGACAACATCAAGGGGGATGGAATGAGCTGATGTCACCTTGTTGTTGCTGGGCATCATATGTCCGAATCTCGAAGATGGGTGGGCGCTCATTACGCAACAAGGTGACAGTCTTGGTGATCTGGTCCAGCTTGTAGATGCTGCCGCTGCGGTACTCGTTCCAGAAAAGGAAATGCTTGTAGTGGCATAAGCCGAAGGCATGGTTGAGCTCCTGGCCCTCATACACAGTCTAACAAAAATTGGAACACTGGGTAAATGAATGGGCTTTCAATAAAGGCACAGAGAATCTGTACAAGAACATGCACATGAATTTTGCATAGCATGGTAATTTAACAGAAAAAACAACTATCACTCCATCACACCTTGCGCTCAGAGTTGTTGAGGTAAACCATCTCAATGCGGTCATAGTAGGCATCCACCCAGTACAGGATGCCCTGCGGGATGTCTAGGCTGAGGCCGTTGGGCCACAGGACTGTCTTTGAGGTGAGAAAGACATTCCTGTTTGTTCCATCCATCCAGGCCCTCTCAATCTTGCCTCGTTTGCTCTCTTTTGGGTCTTCCTCCCAGTCTGTCCAGTACATCCACCTTCAGGACAACAGAAAGCAGTGAGCTGATGTGAGCCCAAAAACAGCTGCATACAAGGCACACCTTAGTTATTTTCTTAGCCTCCTTCAAATGATGCCAATTCCTTAAGATAAATACTCAAGACATGGCATCATGTTCCAGTTTTTATATGTTATATATTCAAAAGGCCATAATACAGTGCCTGCATTGACAGTGAGTGTCTGTACATTTGCATTGTTATCAATGTTTGCTAAGATGGATGCCGTATGTCCCAAAGGAGGAATGAGATGGGAAATCTGTCCTTAGAAAAAGCTTATCCTGTAGAATGCCCTTCACTCCTCAGGCTGTCTAGTCAACTCATTCATAATTCATTCACAATTATCAGTGACCGGTATTCATCAGAATGCTCTCCCAGCTGGAGACAGAGGTGGATAAGCAATTTGACAGGGGCTTAGCGGACATCAGCAAAGAAGAAATGAGAGCGCTGGCCCAGGGGGGAAATGGGATAGATCGGAACCATACAGAAGAAATACAAAATCTAATTCGGAACACCATCTCATTGATTACATTATGTGTCTAAAGCTTTGTGTGCCTCAGTACTGGACTCTCAGTGAGAAAAGTTCCATTAATCCTTCAGTTCCTTTATTGTACCTTTCAATGCCAACAGCTGTCCCATGCAGCCTGGGGGGGGTCAACTTTTCAATTACGCTGTCTCACTACCAGACTGCACAATCTGGATATGCTGACCAATCACTTTCTCTCTGAGTACAGCAGTCTGACAGAAACCACTGATCAATGTGGATGCCAACCACCAAGACTAATGAAGACAGAGCTGGAAGTGTGTTCCGTGTATATGCAAAGAAAAGGTAATTACAACATAAAGTAGTAAACATTCCTCCTTTAAACAAGTTCCAACAATGAAAAGTACAACTCATCCTAGCACAGTGAGGGGAAGACGGCAGATCAACTGGATATGGACTGACTAGACAGTGTCAGACTAACGTGAGAGAAAGAATGGTAACTGTTGGAGGAATAAAGAGCGGCAAAGAGAGCAACTGGGATGTAATGGCCAACTGCTTTCTTTTGAATGCAGGGTCAGGTTACCAATCAAATTGCTGACACTTTAACTAGCAGAACTGGGGGGCTTAATTTGATTAGTAAAAGGAACTTATTAATAGGGGTGAAATTTCAACTGTATTTGAAGATGGATTAGAAGAGAAATCCTCAGTAATGACTGCTCACCCGTTAAGGGGGTCCACCACGATAGCACGAGGGTGTGTCATTTTGCCCTCAATGAGGGTTTTGCGCGTCTGGGAGGCTTTCTCTAGCCGTGCCACACTGATGGTCTTCTTGGGGCCATCATCGGTCCAATAAAGGTTGTCGGCCATCCAGTCCACAGCAATGCCCTCCACAGTGTGGATCCCTAAGGAAAGGTTAGGAGGGTTAGCAAACATCAGCTTCCATTGAACAGCCAAAACATCTGCTCCACTAACATCTTTCAAGTAGTAAATTCATTCTACTGCCTAAATTCATTTTGATAGTATTTCCAGTACGCATCTCCATTTGATTCCACTAGTTGCTCCAGTTTACTACAAAAAATGGTCCCTTTCACAAAAGCAAAAGCTTTGTTAAATGCACAGGTGGATACTGCATGATTTAGAACTATACTTTAATTTGGTGACCAAGAGTGATGTGTATTCTACGTATATGAATACCTATCATTTGAGCTGTTTTAATCATATGAGGAGCAGAAATTTAATTAAATTAAAGAGTCCCAGAGTTCCAGCTATTTGATGTAACCCTTTCGTACCTTCCTTCAGGATTACATCTCTCTCAGTGCCATCAATCTTCTGCCGGCCGATGAGGTAGCTGGTAGCATCCGCAAAGTAGATGAACTCGCTCTCAGCATGAAAATCGAGGGCTCGAGGGTTCAGCAGGTTCTCAATAGGAATCATGTATTCATCAGGCACCTTGGCGTTCATGTCCATGCCGCGGATAATGCCTGGACGCCCCTTCCCGTAGACCAGGAAGAGCTCGTGCTCAGGTTCTGAAGAAAAACCCATCAGTCACAAACACAGCCACACAACCCATCCACTGGAAATATCATGCAAGTAAATATTACCAATGCAGGACAAACCAAGGAAGACATCCAGACCCTGATTATCTGAAGTGACAGAAGAACAGACTCCCTCAGAAACTTGACGTCTAGTTGGCTACTCACTCTTGCAGGATTTGCCATCACTGCCAAGGCTGAAGCCTGAACGACAGCGGCAGGTGCGGCTCTTGTGGCTGTTCCCCAGCAGGCAAATATCAGAGCATCCTCCTGCCTTCCCAAACTGGTCCGGCTCACAGGCGTGGCTCCGCACTATAAGGAACGCCACCGACAAAGTTAAGCCCAGAACAATGATATTCGTTAATACTAATGGATGTTAAAGAGAAGAGTGACAAAAGTACACGAATCCAACATATTCTCAGATCATACTTGTCACCATTACTATATCAGTATACCGAATAAATACACAGCCTATGAAGAACGGGAGTAATGTATAATTGGCTGAGCGCAAGTGCACTGTACCTGGGGGTTGACGTCTCTGGTGGTACACATGCAGGGCGCCTCCCTTGTCCACACGGCTGACCACCTGGTAATCAGAACTGTTGAAGCGGTTGACTCGGATCACACTCGTCTTGGGCTGCATGTTGCCATTGTCCGAGTTGGTGGCGTAAAGGTAGTTCTCAAACACAGTCAAACCGTACAGGTGTTCAATCTGCCAAAACAAGAATGCCATTTATACGGTATTAAATAAAACTTAAGATCATAAAGGCAGAAATGCTTGTACACTTGCATTACCTTGACAAATTAATCCAACAAAGAATGCGTTACTCAATTTTTAGAAATATTTAGTAATATACATTTTGAATGTTTCTGATCAATGTCTAACATTTAATAACATACTTTACATGCAACAGTATAATATTCTATGAAAAGGTGAATACTTAACCAATACAAAATATAATCACAAAGCATCTCATGCAGTCCACAAGGAAACGGCCTTCTAAGTCTGTATTTCAGTCTAACCAAATACTGATATAATACTCAGTGGCTTGTATAAATAGAAATAATTGTAAAAACACCCTCTTTTCAGACCCCACCCAGTCTGTCTGGAAAGACACCCACAGTAACACTGGGTCTCCTTCATAAAGAAGTGAAATTCCATGTGGAAACAGCAGTGCCAGATTCTTATGTAGCAGTTTTCATACACCAGTTCCCCGCCACATGACATTCTCACTGTCTAGCTGCACATGGTAACCCAGCAACCTTTAGCCCTGCTATGCATCTTCTATTCACTACCTGTGCACAACTCTACTGGGAACTGCCACATTGCAGCCAGCCTGGGACAAAACGGCACCGATGAACTACAGACAGGTGGATACACGGCCTTAAGTACAGCAGCCAGTGCCTTTCAATTACTGGATAAGCGTTTCAAATTATGCTACTCTGCAATTCGTGTTGCAAAGACAAAGACAAATGGCCTAGATGCTCTGAACATCCTCTTGCTCTCGGGCTAGTGATTTAATTGAAGCCATTACTCTGGTGCAGATGGCAGGCTGAACTGTATTTAAGTATTTCCAGTAAATTTGGAAGGGTACATTACTAGACAGCCATGTGAGATAAGCAGGACTAACTAATAGCAATCAAGGCAGCATAAAGTGCTGAAGACCTACTCAAGCACCACAGCAATCTCTCATTGCCTGAAAAAGATCCACACTGAAGTCAAATGCAGATACATAAAGGAGGTCAAATAGTGTCAAACAGCACTTATTTTCCTTATCATTTGGGACAGAGGAGCTATATTTCCATTTTATTCCAAAAATTGCACAGCATACAAATACTAAAGGTGCACACTATTTTACATTTACTCATTTAGCAGACGCTTTTCTCCAAAGTGACTTACAATGGATACTATGTAGTGTTTTTAGCCCACACACACCTTATTCACTGCAGTGACTTACACTGCTAGATACACTACTTACAATGGGTCACTCATCCATACATCAGTGGAACACACTCTGTCTCACACACACTATGGGGGAACCTGAACAGCATGTCTTTGGACTGTGGGAGGAAACCGGAGCACCCGGAGGAAACCCACGCAGACACGGGGAAAACACGCAAACTCCACACAGACTGAGCGGGGATCGAACCCACGTTCTCTTGCACCACCTAGGCACCGAGAGACAGCAGCGCTACTCGCTGTGCCACCGTTCCAAGAACATGTACAGCTTTATGCAGCTCACAGAGTTATTGCTCTATCAGGGTCTCTAAAGTATACACCCAAGATGAGAAGCAGTGTTAAGAGCAGCTGGAGATTACAGTGTGCCACCTCATCCTGGTATCCGGAAATGTGTTAGTTAAATTTGGCATTCAGAGCTTCAGGACAAAGTCATTAGCCTACAGATCATCTGATATCAACTGATAGAGATCAAGTGACACACAAAACCATTCCTCATAAGGTGGGAGTAGCACTGACCAGCAGGCCCTGGATGATAGTGTGGCGGTTCTTGCCCTCGTAGTCCACTACTTCGATGTAATCCAAGTAGGCATCAGCCCAGTACACCAGTCTGCTGACCAGGTCCAGGGTGATCCCATGAGGGAATACGATCTTGCTGTCCACAAGCTTGGTTCGGTTCTGCCCATCCATGTCACAGCGCTCCACTTTGGGGATCTGCCCATAGTCTGTGAAGAACACCTTGCTGCATGCGGAAAGGATAGCAAGAAATCAATGTGTTGACAATCACACGTGGTTCACAAATAGACTTGCGGTAATTAAGAGTACCATGGATGTCTTCAAACATCTGCAAACCTAAACGTTCGTTTAACGTCACTCCTTTAGCGTCAGCTTCTGTAAAGATCAATGGACTAATGTAATCGAGACTCAACCATAATGATGTCACAAGCACTTGTTTAGAGGTTCCTTTGGGTGATCAGAAGGCTAGCTCTTAGGACCCATAATAAAGTAAATATTTCAGCATGTACATCCAAATTTGGTATTCAGAGTTAAAGGGCTTTAATACAGTGAGAATAACTTTGTTTTTATTCAATGCTTGTGTAATAACTTGTGATTGGGGGTGCCTACAAAATTTTAGTAAGATCTGTCTAGCTATTTTTAAAAATGTCAAGAATAGGGTACATAATGTGTACAAGTATGTATGTTTAGAAGGTGGCAACTTTGGTCAAAGGGAAGAATATTGAATCAACTTTACGCTGCAGAATACGGACAATCATAAGGCGTGGCTCGGAGAGACTTTCCATAATGTGGATTAGGTAAAGTACCACTGCCTTAGCGTCCCTGAGGGTGATGTTAGATGGTGATCCAGAGCAAAACGCAGGGCCCTGTCAGCAGTGCTCACCCCATTGATGGGTCCAGGGCGATGCCCTTAGGATTGTAGAGCTCCTGATCCAGAAGCGTGACACAAGTTGTCCCATCCTTATCACAGACAAAGATGTGGTCATCCACATCATCCACAAAGTAGAAGTTTCCTGTGAGCCAGTCGATGGCCATCTGCTCCACATCTGGTCAGTAAAAAAAAGTAAGTGGAAAAACTGATGCAGGAAAAAAAAATAAAAATTTACATTTCTTATGAAAATACATTTTACTCTGAGTGCATCATAACTGTCATAAAACAAAAGCACACGCTCAATGACACAGATGACAATCAAATGGTTCAAAGAAAGCGTATACCTCAGGCATTAAAAGCATATATTTGTTTAAATGTGAATTTACACTGAAATATAAATGTTTTGTGGATATTAACTGTTGGAGCATGAAGTGAAAAGGAGCAATATATGCAGAAAGAAGTAAAGGAGCTGGGCCTAGAGGAATGTGTCAGCACACATAGGGAGCTCATCAGGCCATGGATTCTTTAACTCATAGAATAGAAAGTAAAACTGTCTGTTTCACAGTACCCACTGTTTGAGATTAATCCTTCATCAACCTATATGCACCAAAGAGCATACATCAGCTCACAAACAGGAATTGAGGAGTGATTCATTATCACAAGGCAGAACAAGGGGTCAAAAATAATTGCACAATGACTCACGGGCTCATCCAAACTCTGAACAGTTTACATATACACAGCAATAAACACATCCCAAAAAAAAAAAAAAAAAAAAAAAAAAAAAAAAAAAAAAAAAACACGAAACCATTTGCACAGGTCAGTTCAATTAGACATTTCTCTGATTCTGCACTTTTTCATTTCATGTAATTTAAGCTACATTGTCCTCTTTCCACATTAATTACTTGGTTACTTAGTTATCCGTCCCAACATAATTTTACATGTACATCATTTCTACTGCAGGATTTTCTTAAAGTAGTTTCTGAAGGGCACACCTCATTCCTGGACACAGAGTTGCCTTTTGACAGTTAACAACAAGGTCACCCAGCTAAGGTAAGAACAGTCAAGGGTCGTGATGGTCTAAACCTCCTGTATCTCACAAGTCTTCACTTTCAGTCTGAACAAAGAAGCTCCTGCTGAAGGTTGGCTTATCCTGGAGGTAGGAGGGCTACACTGGGGATGACAGAGCAACCCGGTGTTTGTCCAGCTGCCTACACTCTCCTTCCTATGGCCACAGAATAGACCACAACCCCTGACTTGTATTCCTTGTCTCGCTGTTGGCCGAATTTTTATAAATACCAACCCATCAACACACAAACCCATTAACCCTGTGCCTTCGGTAGATCTGGGCAGGGACGAGTACAGTGGTGGACACCTGGTTGCAGCATGGCTCTCCAAAAGCCTTGAAGACTGAGTGGGTAGTGTTTTTTTTTTTTTTTTTCTTTAAACAACAAAAAGAATGGTTTCATCGGAATAAGGGGAAGGGGTACAAGAGAAGGACAAAAAGCAAAAATGCACTTTACTACTCAGATGTGCTCTAAAAAAATAAAGAAAAAAAATACCTGGAGTTAGGCACTCTGATTTCACAAAGGAAACTTGGCTGTTTTGCAGAGTCTGGGGGTTTACGGGAATTAGGGGAGATATTCCCAAAGGTGCCTTTCATTTTAATACATATTCCACTTTAAGCAGTTCCAGCTGTTTGTTCCAAATGGCGCTGATGCACTCACAGATAGAAAGCAGAAGCAAAGTTGTGTAATGCTGCAAACCACATACACAAAGCTGGCCATGAAGAATTTAAAAAAAAAAAAAAAAAAAAAAAAAGAGGGGGGGGAAGCAAAATAAAACCGTACTCGGTTAGGCGTTCGACAAAATCATTTTGACTTCTCCTTCCATTTCTGGTAAATGGAAAGTGTCACCAGGAAGCCAAAAAATTTACCTCCTTCCCCTTTTCATTCCCAGCCCACTAGTCCCGCCACACTCCAGGAATGCAAGACAGCCAGTATTCCTTAACTGTAACTCAGCCTGCTTCTCCTGCGCTATAAAAAAGTAATTGTAAAAACAGAGCCCGATTCTCCTCTATCATTCGTCTTTTGTCCTTGTTTATCTTTCCTTACGTCTTGCCCTCCAGCGGATGGTCTTTACCAATGTACTAAACAATGTTGGAGTGTATTGCTTCCCAGAATTGGGCAAAGCTAGCAAATGACCTAGAAGGAGAAGAAGTTCACAGCACAAGGGGTCATCTTAGCCGACAGAAATGCTTGGGGAACAACAACAACCTGGCTTCCAGGACTAGCCATGATTAAATGTCTTCACCCCGTATGGCCCTCGCTCCCAAAGAGCATTATTCACAGAGGTTTAGTACAATACTACCTGAAGAAATCATCTGAAAATGCATATGAACATGGTACCAGTTAAGAACCGCCAAGGGCACGTAAGGCCCGGGGAAGAGAGAGGCCCAAACAAACACAAAAAAAAAAAAAAAAAAAAAAAATGAATGACAAAACAATGTCAGTAATTCAGACAAGGAGAAAAGGAGGGATGGTGGAGGGGTCTGAGTAGTTCTGCTTAAGTCTGAAACAGATTAGTTGCAGAACAAAGCATTTAATGTCCCCAGAGCCAAAAGTGTGCTTCTGATACAGCCATAAATGGCCAGCTCTTCTTAAACTCATGATCACTTAAGAAGATTTCTAGTACGTACTGTACCATGCAGACCCAGGTATCCAGTCCACTCATGTTTTACTTTGTGTTCATGTCTCTACTTGCTCTCATATGCAAGATAACAGAAGAAAACTCATACGAAAAAAAAACTCCAGAATACAACATACTGCAAAGATGTCGTATGGCAAGTCAAAATTCATTTTGAAGCTGAAAGAAGCCACAGATGAATTCACACCATGTCCAGATTAACGACTTGAAAGTGGTAATTTTGGTCTAAGGAGAGGAATGTGTATGGCATGCAGTCATTTACAACAGTGCTCTAGTCTCAGCAACAACAAGTGGAGGAAAACACCTCCTTTCTTATTTCAGAAAACCCTCAAGTGTACGCTGCCATTCTCTTGGACCACCACACTCCAAGGCACGTCTACAGATTACATCAGAGAGATAAGACTGCAAGCTTGAAATGTGGCTTTTGTTTCTGGCTGAAACCAAGCCCGTGAAGCTTTCCTCCATGTTCCTAACTTCTTATCCCTTCTGCTTAGCTTGACTACATACTGTAGTACATTCCTAAGGAAAATTATGAACAGAGAAACTAAAAACCAAGTTGGAGCTGCATCAACAAATTATGGAAAATGGAAAGGCAGAAATGAAATATTGCTCTGTAACCTGTTTGATTCAAAATATAAACTGCTCTCCATCATGATGCTTTGTTGCCACAAGAAAACAGACAAAAACAGTTTCTCCATTTTTGTCTTTGAGATTATTTGTACAATACAATGCTAAAGATGACTTTTCCTGGAAAGTTAAAGTTAAAAAAAGTGCGCTCAAAAACCATAGTGTAATATTAACACCTCAAGAAAGCTTTCATAACCAATTTTAAAAGCAGCATTAGTTAAGATTAACAAGAGCTCTCATTTTTTATTTTTTTGGAGTTGCAAGGATATTGGAGGGACACACCTAGAGACTCATCTGCACACATTTACATTTCTTCATTTAGTAGATGCTTTTGTCCAAAGCGACGTACATTTCAGCAAAAGTACAATTCATGCATTACACATACTGCTGAGGTCATAAATCTCAGCAACACACCACTTCTTGTGTAACTTCAACTACCTAATACTTTACCCCAATCAACAACTGCTTTCTTTCTGTGACATGTCAAAAATTGGGAAATGCTGTGGGCTTTCGAAATCGGACAGCAGGATGATGCAGAATCTGCCAGCAAAGGGGAAAAAAATAAGATGCAATCTTTTTTCAATAGCCACTTTGCAACCTAAGCTACTCTGTTCAACAGATGACAAAATAAGGTTAGCCTGTTGCATTACTGTGGAAAGCTGACTAAAGTCAGAATAAAGAGCATTATTGTGCTGAATCAATGTCCAACGGTCCATCGCTGACTTTTTTGAGGGGCGGGCACATTTTAATAGTTTCCACACGGAGAGCGGCCATGCAGAAATGGAGCAGCGGCAGGGAATGGGAGCTCTCGGCTGGCACGAGTCAGGGTCAGGCGACACGATCCCAGCCAGCTCCTGCTCTCTGACCCACAGCCGCTGCTCTTACTTCCTGCTCCCTCTTGACTTCTGCTTAAGTAATCATGTATTAAAAGGTCTCATAGATGCCACGGTGCCTGGTCTCATGGACCCAGAGGGGATAGGTAGGGGTGGGGTTTTTTGGGTGAGAAAAGGTGTTTGTGTGCATGTGTGGAGGGGAGTGGTTTTAGGGGATGAGAGAAATCCAGTACAGCTGCTGGAATTTCCTGCACATTCCATGGTTCAGAGTGCACAAACATGAAAAACCAAATCCTCAATTAGACACAGGATGGGGAACTGGAAGGGAAGGGGGTTAGCTCTACTATAAGGGCCGAGGTGGGACTCGCTTTCAGCCCAGGAGCTGTATACTGCAGACAAGCCCTTAGTAGTGGGGCAACTGAACAATGAAGCACCGCAACTAACGTAGCCGTCATGCCACTACACATCAACCAAACCAGCCAGTCCAAGTTGCAAATTAAACTAATATAAATAATGTATAAATTAAATTGCTGTAAAACTAAATAAAAAACACTAATGAAAAATCATCTGTGCAAAGGTACTGTCACTTAGTCCAAAACCACTATATTTGCTAGTGCACAACAAGTAGCTGCAACGAGAACTGATAGAGAGTAAAAATGTAGTTTTTAAACTCAACCACCCGTGTGGTTTTCTTGCAAAAGAGACGTGATCTACAGTCGCCTTCTTTTTAATCCTGGTTTTCGATATCTTCCTCTTCCGTGCATCTCACTGCCATCCTCAGTCATTTCTCAGATGTTATAGGCTTTAGTTTTGAGCTGCATTATGGCACGTATTTCCATTGGAGAAACACCTACATCTTATAAACAAGCAGCTTAATACAGATAAGTTTCAAAGCAATAAACTGGGCATGTGACCCCCACGGCTTATATCTCCACTTAATTTAGACTCCGACTGGGAAACGTCCTCAAAAATTAAGATCTCATACTGCAATGTCACCATGTGACCATTAGCATTGAACCAATCAGGGCTGAATTTCAGCTGTACCAATTTTGGGAGGAGCCATTCCTCACGCCCCTAAATTCATAATGAAGACCTGGTTGCGAGAGGAGTTTTGTCTGCGAATGCCTCTGTTCCTGTATGTGGTAGACGCCAAATGTGTCTCAGTTCAGCTGGTTACAGCGGCTGATAACTAGCAATCTGCTCAATCAAAACCTCAACAGCCCAGTGGGAAAAGTCCTGAACCTCTGGAAGGCCACTTTACCATTGACAACTATAGCAGAATATACACAGTTGAAGTAATGAAGCCTTTGCCTAGATACCTATTACATTTATTCTGCTTGCCCGAGATACTGCTATTCAGATATTGGATTATGTCAAGTGGATTTTTATTGTCATTCCTCTATATAGCTTGTATACAGGGGAACTAAATGTCGTTTCTGTTTATGATAACAATACAAGAGTGTTGTCCTGAGACAAGAAGGAAAACTTCACTACTTAGGAAATTTGTTCCATATCTCAGAGCTGTAGAACAACAAATTTGAGAAGCTTGAGAGAAAATCATTTTAGTTTGTATTAAGACGTTACCATTGATGACACCAGACCAGCATTAACTTGCTCCATTTCAGAACACATGAACATTTTTCATGAAACATGAAAAAGTCATTTACTTTTGCTGATGTGATGTGGATGACAGTTCCATAGGCTATCTGGCCTTAACTGCAAACCATAGTTACTTTAAGTATGCTATATGTACTTGAAATCAGGAGGAAATATAGTTGCCATCTGTCTGGCTGAGCTCACCGACCAGGCATGGGGGAGAACAGGAAGTTGGGGTGTTGAAATATAAACTAAACTCCAGAAATTGGCTTGAACTCCAGCACCACAAAGATGCTCCACAAGTCCAGACCCCATCCCTGGTTACCTTCCATCCCATGAGCATGTCTGCTCCTTTAAAAATTTACTTCATCTTTATTCACTCTTATCTCCTTGTTATTGTGAAATCAGCAATGTACCAGTTTAGTATTTTATGCACGTTACCACTTTTTCTTATAGTTTAGTCAATTCATCACCTAGTTCTGACGTGCCCCCCTTAAGGCACAACACCAGTGCCAACTTGGGAGGTAGGAACATACTTCTTCCAGTGGGTGTTCTGCAAAACAGCCAGTTATTTTCATTCTTTTTAAATTTTACTGACTGTGGCCTTTAAAAGCTGTTTAACCAAACTAGTAGCAATAAGGATCCTGACTGCAACCAGCACCCTTTATGCAGAAGGTAAAAAATATAAACAAAGGGGAAAAACTGATCTGAACAAACCTCTTTGAATTCAAAGTAAGTGGTAACCAAACCTTGCATTTGTGAATCACGCCAGCTCTGGGCATTCCCAGTAAAAATAGCTGACAGCCGTCTGCTAGGAAAATAGTTTAAGACTTAAAAGGAAGTGCACCAACAGTAGGCAAAGACTTTTAAAATGCAGGTCTGCCGTACAACAAATACCAATCAACATAAGTGCAAAGCTGCACGCCAGGATTTCCCCACACGGCTTAGTAACTCATTATATTAATCATATGTAGATTTTTTGCCCATTGTGCAGTAACAGCAGTCAGAGAACATGCCAAGAAACAGAATGCGTGATTTTAGATCTTGTCCGCACATTAATTTCAAGAGTAATGCAATGTAGCATGTCACTGCATGCATATTACTGCAGCTTGTTGAGTGTGAACCTGTGCAGCAGTGAGGCACTCACGGTATAGGCTCAGAGAGATGTTGATGGTCCTCTCCTCTGTGAAGCTCTTCAGGTTGGGGATGCGGGCACACTTAAGTTGGGTGCCAGCAGCTATATCACCCACGTTGATCCAACACAAAGTCTCATCTGTGTAGATGAAGTCCATGGCACTGGTCTGCTTGGTGCTGGTAGACACTAAGCCATGAATGGGGGTGCCGCTCAGTGATGTGGCCTGGATGTTTTGGGAGCTGGCAATGAACAATACTGGAGGCCGATCCACTGGGTCTAAACGAATGCAAATGCACCAGGGTTAAACAAGGGAATAGAGGGCTTGTGCATAAGTGATAAAACATGACAAACATGGAGCATCCAAAAAAAATGCTATACATGTACAAAGATCACATGTTCTGTAACGTGTGCACTGTGAATTAAGCATATGAGGAGCAAATACAAATCAAGTGTACTGCAGCAAGACCTTAAATTCCAGTCCAGATACTTGGTGAAGTTAGTTCTGCTAATAAAGACACAAAATGTTTTTCTGAAGGCCCCAAACAGCAACCAAAACATCCTTGGCAGGTGTTAATTTGGACAGTGTTACCTTACCATGCATCTGAAGGATGCAAAGATTTTTTATTTTTTTTTTTTGGTTTTACAGAATGAGCAGATACAGATGACTGTGTGTGTATGCAAAACACATTGATGGTTCTGCTTACCATTCTTGGCCTTGCAGGACCGGTTGTCTGGCTGCAGCAGATAGCCCTCCACACAGCTGCAGGTGTAGGAGCCCACGGTGTTGGTACAGGTCTGGCTGCAGGTCCCATAAACTGTACACTCATCAAAATCTGGAAATGAAGGTTTCTGTCAGGTGCTGTACCAACTGCTAGGAGAGATTAAGTGGGGTTTAAAATAAACCAAAGCTCACCTTTGCACAACTTTCCATCAAAGGCAACCTCAAAGGCATTCTTACAGTAGCACATGGGACCAGACTGTGTCACTGAACAGTTGTACTGGCAGCCAAAGTGTGTGCAGTTTGAGGCAAACTCTGCAAATGGACAGTAGGACAGGAAAGTCAGACAGATAGATGGGTGTCTGATACCACAAAATAAACCCAGCTGAAATTTCTTTCAAGAACTTCGGACCTTCCAGGAGTACGCGTCCATAAAATTTCTAGATTGAGAAAAAGGTCACGGTTTGACAATCAGATCCCGCGCTGAATCAAATGTAGATTAATACCTTTTCAAGCCAAACTAATAACATTCATTCAAGTCCGTCTTGCAATGCTTGCAGATCCTTATCAAGTTCTAATATTACACTTCCTAGGCGGATAGTACTTACAGATAGCATCTACCTGGTGGAAGGTAAAAAATTACATTCATTTGTCTTATCTCAGACCACACAGATTTCCTGATCCTAGATGAAACCCTTAAAACAGAATGGGGGGAAATCTGCCCTTTAACGAGCACCATACCAACAGAAAGCCAAATCAACTCAGTGGACAACCGAAGTGTGTAAACACCAGACAATATTATAGTTCAACACACAAACTCTCAACATGCAGTGTTGTACTCCTGGCTGGAAGGAAGCCTGTGGAGAGGAGGAACTCCAGAGAGACCCCAGCCAGGTCTCTGTATGGACTCTGCAGGTATGACAGGATGGCAAAATCTTTGATGACTGTCAGCAATCATGCAAAGGGTGTTCCAGGAGCCACTATTCTGCAGCAATGGTACAGACTAAACAATGTGTCACACAGAGCCAGAACAATGAAAATACAGAAAGGAAGAAGGCAACAGACAGATTGAGATATGAAGAGACACAGACAGGCATACACATCCTGTACTCCAAACTCACATCAACACCCACTGATTTCTGCAGGTACTCTGACTCAGAGGGAATGATTAAACAGTCCAACAGCAGTATCATGCTGGCATGTGTTCTATTTCTGAAACCTTTTTCTCCAAAGAGGAATCTGTGGAGAAACCTAAAGGCATCCCGGCTGGCCGGGCAGCCGTACAGAGGGAGCCCATTGATATGCAGACTGGAATGTAGATCCAGACTGGCTGGCAGGTATATGTGCAGATGGATAAGTAAACAAGCACTTTAAGAAACCCTACCCTCTTCAAAGCTTCTATAGTATAGTAGTGCTGTTATTGCTAGGTGGCCATTTCCCTTTCAAAGGCAGGACCTCTATGTAATGCATGCTGCTTCTCATATTGATCATTAATAAAAACATGCATCTGAGTGCTTGGTGCATCCACTCCCTCCTCAATACATCAAGCACCATACTCTGTTACTGTGGGTAAAGAAATGAGTGTAGGGGCACGAACGAGCAAAGGTTTGTTCAGCAAAGGCAAAAGCTCATTATACACAGAGCAGCATCTTTGGGGACACAATGAGGCCTTTGTGGGGTGGTGCTGGGAGCAGAGTCTGCACACACTCTGCCCCATTTAAGATCGCTTCCTGAGACCCGGCAGCGGAGCGTGCTAAGCCCAACGCGCCACTGTCCCACACAGGAAGGACTGCATCTGACAGCAGCGGTCACCTTAGCTCCCATTATTTGGAATACTGCATACCATGGCCACTTTGGCATCTGAGGTGTACACCCCTCCATACGAAATTCAGAACCACTGCCAGGGAGACAAACAAGCAGCACTGAAGATCCATGGTTAGCATGTCTCACTATCCTATGACAAGGGGGTACCATCCCAGACCACCATGTCTTTGAATAGGTGAATTACATTTACATTTATTCTCCAAAGCGACATACATCTTAGCAAAAATACAAATGTGTGCATTACATTAAGTGTAAGAAACACAGTTGCAGACATGTGATTAAGTAAACCTAGTTTGTTACTTTCCACTTGATGCACCGATGTTCATCGTTCGAGTACGTGCATAAAATGCAGGATAGATAAATCCTGATAAACCTTCCTACAATTTTTGTATAAGGTACACAAACATTTACATACAATACAGGAGTAGGACTAGTGGCTGTGTAAAGGCTTATCTGGGAATGATCATAAAGTTACGATGCATGAACATTTACACCATACATGAGCTGGAGAGATCTTGGGCAAAGTGAGTCTGGAAAAGGTGAGTTTTCAGACCCTTCTTGAATGGAGGCAGAGTTTCAGCAGTTCTGAGCGAGGGGGGGGAGGTCAACCCACCACAACGGAGCTAGAACAGAGAACTGCCGTGCTTTACATTCTAAATGTCCTGCCATGTTTTCCTGCTCACAACGGAGCATAAATCTGTTGTTCAGTCAAAGTTGGCCCTCTATACATTTCCTGTGAAATTAGTCCCATAACAGACAACCATACTTTCTTAAAGTCACAATGGATATTTCAATACTTTACAAATTCCATTAAAAACCTCTAGTGCTCCATTTTACAAAGTACATGGAATTTAGATGAAAAGCCAATGTAACACTTTTTCGTCCCATACATCACACAAGCTTTAGCTCTTGTATCAGACAGCGAGGTAGAGAGTGTAGGAAAAGAAGTCAGCAAACTCAATTTTCCATGGACAGCCTGTGGCTTTACACTTTAGTCAAGCATTGAATAGCACCAAAGGCTCAAATAAGAAAGCTCTCAAAGAGACTCCACCGAAGTAGTGGACACAACCAGCAGGCTCCAGTCACTCTTCATCCTGCCAGGAGTGGGAACTCAACACAGCAAAAGCCCAAGCAGCATATGAGCAAAAAGGGAAGTTCATGGGGCCTTGGGCTTTGGAGCAGGCAAACTCTTTTGCTTTTTAGCACATTTCCCCTCTGACATGAAGAAAAAGATGGGATTGTAGCAGCCAGGGCCTGGGAACCTGCCAGGACTCCATTCAAAGCCTGGCAACAGTGGGGGTCCTTCAAAAATTGATGCTTCTTCCCATAATCCTGGAGACGATTAAGTAAGGGGTGCAAGGTGACCGAGCCGACGAGCAGCGTGAAGTGAGAACTTTGGCGAGGATTTGTCACATTTTTAATGCGTTATTCACAGCGCACAAATGTACCACAACTTGTTGGTTGGTACCTTCAAAAAAAGGCACATGCTTACAGGTCAAAAGGACAATGTTTGAATGAAAGGTCAACAGACTAAAAAGATCAATGAATGAAAGAAACAATAGAACTGCAGACATTTGTATACGATCGGATTTTTGACAAATGCATCGTGTCATGTACAGTCAAAATGTATGAATTTCAATGCCCCACTGTTTTGGGTTTACAAGCAATTTTTGTCAGGCATAGTACTTGGTTCCAAAACATCCACAGTTTCAGCCATGCAGCTGATCCCTGCGGGTGACTCAAATCATAAAATGTGTTCTGTCCACTGGAATTAAAAACAACTATTGTACAGATTGTTCCTTCTCATTCCTTCTTTTGGAAGGAAAAAAAGGCATATGGTACAAGTCATTTTGTAACATCACCCAAGGGGTACATGCTTAATTGTGTACCCTCTTCTAGTGTCGCATTGTCCGGGGGACTGGCACTCATGGTCTTGGCACTCGGCTGTTTCTGCCGACTTCTCGGCACTCAGTTGACCTGAAAGCCTCTCGGGGGTTAGACCGAATCCCAGAGAAGATTTTCAACACACCTGGAAGCTCTATGAGGCAGCTAAGAGTGCTGCTTTTGGCAGAACGCAGCCTGATGACCAGGCAGGCCATCTGTGTTTATCTCATATCGCACTGAGAGATAAGTCACATTGCAAGACCGCTTCTTGACCATCTCAGCACAAAGCGCAAGCGAGTCACCTTATCAAGTTCACACCACTGGAACTGACCCCACATAAATCTCGGGTTAATTCACAAATTCTTCTAGATTACCGAGCATCGGTATTTCATTCCTGACAATGTTGATTAATTTTACTGCTATGGAACCACGCACTCCTTCAAAGATTTGTAAATGTGAAATTCCAGCTCTCAAACTATTCTAAAAGTGCAGAGCACGACTGTACCCTTCTACGTGGCCCTTCGCACATGTAGGGCAGATCCTCCTGGGCAAACACCCCCACCTAAGACCCCTGCTGAGAAAACAGGAGCTGAAAGCAGGTCAAACATGAGAAGTATGTCCCCTGCCCCCACTTAAAACTTGGGCAGACACTCAAATTGAGCTGGGGTCTTCAGAGAGGGGCCTCATTATCAACAAGCCATGCAAGGAGGCAGATTCACGAGAGTGAAACCAGCCCCACTTCATGATCAAGGGGCCCCAGTGAGGTGCACGGGCACCAGGAATGAGTCTCCTGCCCCAACTCTCCTCTCTAGACTGGCCAGCGGGGAGCTTACATAACGGGCCTGGGCCCCCTGATCAAAGACCCATAGAAAGTTGAGCCTCCAGACTGACTGGCTTTGCGGCAGGGTGCCCCTGCCGCTCTGTTTACCAAACACACAGAGCAGCTCCACCCCGCCCCCAGGCTGGCCCCACAGCAAGGCGGTGCACTTCCGAGTGCCCGCAAGCACTCCGTCACCGTTCACCACGGAGCATTTATTTGTCACATTTATGCGCGCGAAACATCACACCCTTCCGTTCCGAAGAACGGACGAAGGCCTTGGCACTCCTACACAACGCAATATTAGGTTTGCAGATAGAGACGAACATTTTATCATCTGAGAAATCAGCTTCAATATCACTACTGGAAATCATTATGACAACAGTATTTAGGTAAACGGTTCGAAGTGAAAGGCAAGGAAGAAGCACACATATGAACTGACAGGCCACATACATGCATTGGCCCGTATTTGACGGCTAAGACCTTACATACTTGGCATGTCTGGACAGTGCCCACACGCATCACTTGCTTACTACAGGAGAGGAAACGAGTACGATGTTTTGACTGACCTTAGACCGACCAGACCCGTTCCTCTGGTACCATACACACACACACACACACACACACACACACACATTTTCAGAACCGCTTGTCCCATACGGGGTCACGGGGAACCGGAGCCTACCCGGTAACACAGGGCGTAAGGCCAGAGGGGGAGGGGACACACCCAGGACGGGACGCCAGTCCGTCGCAAGCAGGACCCTGGTACCAGAGGGAGAAAAATACAGGCTTGGGAAAGTGCAACGTGAAATGTACTCCAATACGGCTGCGGAACTCAGAGTTGCACAACGCACAAGCCACTTGCGTCTGCCTAGCAGACATGACAGGTGTCTGAGAAACAGCTGGTATTCCCAGAAATCCTGTGCAAAAACAATGGCTCAATGAGGGCCATTGTGAACACACCCCAGATTTACCCTTACTGGCACACTGACAGGGCAGGTACAGGGAGATGGTCTGGGAACAGCAGGGCTCAGGTGTTCATCACCAGTGGAAGATGGGAAAACCCAAAGGTCTAGAAGTCATCCCTATTGCTCTCACTTCAAAATGAATTGGCATCACCTGCTGTTACAAGACCTGATAGGACCCAGGTAGCAGGAGATAGAAACATGGAAATACTGCTGGTTTCTTGCATACCACTGCTTTTAAACTGAGTAAGGAAAACTATAGCAGCATTAGAGAGTTGACCTAAGGAAAAAAGGAAGGAATGAATTAAACCAGGTATGGGTCAAGGTTCTGCCGTCTCTCTATGTTAATGTCAAAACACAGCAGGCAGCGTAGTGGTTATAGCCAGTGCCTAGCAGTAAAGGACACAGGTTCCAGTCCCATTCCCATTGCTTTAATCTGAGCAGGTTACCTAACCTGAAATTGTACAACATAAACCACTCAGCTGTATAAACGGGTAAATGATTGTGTTTTAGTATACGAGCAAGTCGCCTTGGATTGAAAACTATTCAAATGAAAAAATGTAAATGTTCTCATTTTTTGTAGATCTCGAGTTTCTGCATGTTACCATGGACATTTCCCCATAATTCACAGAAATAAAAAAACAGTTAATCCTAAATTATTTTGTTTCAGATAAAGGTAAACCATTAAGAAACAACGCGCACAACAATGTAAACATCACACGAAGGCATTTGTTGTTAAGTAATGCTGGAGCAGACATGAGAAAGCACACTCAAGCTTACCGAAAGACATTTATTTTTCGGCCGTCGTCAGCTTACCTGTATGTTACAAAAGGAATGCCATGTACACATTTCTAAGATCATTAAATGGGAAGAGACGTCATACTCAATGGACCAACTGTATAAGAGCGGCACACGGATGAACAAATGCAACTTAAAACAAGAATACCTCCAAGGCAGAAAAACAGAACAACTATTTTGACCAACAAATAAAAGGATTACCAGAAACAATTGTAAAACAACTGAATAAGAATAGGATGCCAACAAACAGGATTACGAAAAACAGAGCAAGTGCTCATTTAGGAGGAAGGATTCGAAATTGCCCATTTTAAGGCCGCTGGACATGACATCCCTTCATTTTATGGACATTAAGATAGGGAAACTTTCATGAAAGGTTGGAGACAGGGATCTTAGAAGTATTTATATAGCATTAATTTTGTAACCTACAGGTAAGCTGATGCAGGATTGCTGCCGAAACACCTCTGTCCCAAAAAATAAACTTTCAGTAAGCTTGAGTATGCTCTGCCATCTTCGCTCAAAAATCTTACATACAGGAGGCGGTTGAGCACCCAAGCCATTTATTCTTTATTTCACTCTAAGTTGAGCACTTTTCGTTTTGACATTTTCTTTACTAGTGAACTATTTGTTGGAATATTCCACCGCACAAGTCAAGAAAAACAAAAGGTCATAGATCCAAACCATATGTCAAGGGGGGGGGGGGGGGGGGGGGGGGGGAGAGAGCTGTGTTAATTACCACCACCCATTTGCAACATAAACACAAAAACACAACCCTGTAAATGGAGATAACATGCAAAGGCCTGTGGCAGGCAGGCTTCTAACTGTCCTTTCAGATTAGAACAAACATTAGAGAGAAAACATTGAGCGAAACAAATGGGTAAAACATTTGATTTAATGGGACAAAATTACAAAAACAGATGATTTTTCCAAGTATAGCGTCAGCTGACAGCGGGGCCGTACCTCTGCAGTGCGGGCCCTCGTCCCAGCCGTCCGTGCAGTCGTGCACCCCATCGCACAACTTACTCATGTGGATGCACACCTCTGTGCCCAGACACTGGTACTCGTTGGGTGGGCAGCGTGACACACGACTGTGGGGACCTGGCGGGGGACACACAGATGTCGTTAGTGAACAGTACATAGAAAGACACCCCAGGGGTGGGGGGAAAGCCAGACAAGCAGCGTAACACTAGCAAAAAGCTATGAGTATTCCTACTGCACCGATCTCATGTGCCTGCATCTGCAGATCAACCCTTGAGGAAACAAACCTGCTCACTCCAGCCCCCATCACAAAAAGAGCCAATGAGCGCTGGACTTCATTTTCGGGAAACAAAATAGAAAAAAGGAAAATGTAACTAGTATACTTATTGAAATATAGAATTCCACATTAGGTGCCACCGGAATAAAAAAAGGCCCAACTGCAACAGGGGGAAAATTGCTGTGCACCAACCCAACAAGCAACTAAAAGAAAAAGCAGGAGATAGAAACTTCACAACACTCTGATTTCCACAAACTATCTAAAGTACTTCATCTACAGCATGAGGACGTAACACAAAAGCAGCCTGTGTTTTCCTCTGGCCAGCGCACACCACCTGGGCCTCTTCCAGAGCGCTGGGCACAGAGCAGCTTCTTCTCTGGTATGAAGACAACTGCAGTGACAGCAGCAGCCAAAGTCATCAAGACAAAACCCAAGAGGTCCTTTACACAGACCCATAGTTCTCAAAATTTCCTTGTCATATGCTAAAAGGAGATTTTTTTTATTTTGTTTACTTCGGGGTCACTGCAGCTTTTCTCCTTTTCTCTCACTGTCTCATTTTCTCTCCAGCAGCACCAGAGAGCTAAACGCAGGGTCACGGAGCCAGTTTCGTCAGAAAACGTAACCATTTAAAACCTCCTTCAAATTTCATGCTCATGTATGACCAGTTTCAGACTTAAAAAGGCCAAGTTTTGAGAATTATGCAGTATGAAGGTAACGGATCCGGCTGCAGCCAACTGTAATACAATGCATATAACCAAAGGAAGGGGGGGGGGGGGGGGGACGAGACGACTCATATGGGCGTTATTGAAGTTAATGGCCAGGGCTCTAGCAGGAATCTCTTGAGAGCATTTTCCAGAATTTCCTCAAAGTGGAATTTTAGGTCTGAGACAGAGGGGAATGATGAATAAGCTAAAGCAACAAGCATGCCGAACCGAGACGCATGTTTCCCGGGAAACCGTTTACTTCGACACAGAAGCGCGGCCACGTCACGTTTGCTTGGTCTGAAATGTTTCAAGAGAGGCGAGGGGACGGAATGCTGACGGCAGACCCGGCTCCGAGTTTCTCGGTTTAACTCGGAATTTATTAGATATTTTGGTCTTTTAATTACGCGCATTCCTCGCGACCATCGCTGGCATCACACCACCGTATGAGGCTGCAGGCCCGCGAAGTTTCCACACGCTCTCGGGACACCCGGTAGGAAGAGCTCCGGCACCAACGGACCTTCGCGAGGGAAGCCCAGACAGAGGAACGCAGACGCTATCTGTAACATGGGCATCGAGGACAAGAGCGGTGCGTTTTAGTCCAAACGACAGAATAAGGAAAACATTTTTAATCCGCATCAAGTTCTGAGAGGAACATGAAAAACAGCACTAAAGGCTCGTTCACGGAGTCCAACTCTCCCCGCCTACGCAGCAAATCAAAGTGTTGGTCTTGGCCGTCTTCCTCACTTCTCCCTACCTCCTTCCCTCCTTCCCACTCCCTAACATCTGCTGACCCAGTTAATGACCCAGTGGAATAGTACTTTTTTCCCCTTCTTTTTTGGGGTGTGGAATTCACCTCATGCACAGGAAGTGAAAGGGGCTTCACAGTCCTCTATTCTACAGCGCCCTGGCAGGGAGGCGGCGGAGAACACACCGCTAATGTGAATTAAATCAGGCTTTTAAAGATCGCCCAATGCCTGCCAACGGAGGCCGCGAAGCGTCCCGCAGTGGTGCGGCAAGGCAGTCGCCGCTCTCGCATGTCAAGAGCGTTGCGAGGTCCCGCCATCATCCTTTTCTTCATGGCAACAGAGGATAGCTTCACACAGGTCTGACACTGGAATTCATCAGGTAAACTGGACCACATTTTAACACGGATGTGGTATCAAATCTAACGAAACGGCAGAAACGTTTGAATCTAATGGCAAAGTAACCTGAAATATACATAAGCGACCAAGAGAGCAAAGATTTGATTTGGCCAAGATACACATCTTATTCAGTACATTTGCCATAGCATGTACCCTTTTGTTTCAACTTTTGTCATAGAGGTGTCCTCGGTGGTCTACTTTTAAAAGTAATTGATATGTATTTTTAAAAAAAAAAAAAAAAAAAACACTCCACAACCCTCCAGAGTGTATTGTCCTCATTATACAAGCAAGACAGCGCTGTGTTCCTCAAGTGCATCAGGTGCCAAAGGAAAAAGAGGAGCGAGCAAGACGGCGTAAAGAAAGACTGCACGGGAAGAACATATATAAAAGCATCTGCGTAACAACCGTGCGTTTTATTAGCGACTCGGCAACAAAATTGCCAAAGAAAGTGACCAGTAGATTGTGTAAATGTGTCGGCACCTGACCACGTTCAGTTTGCAAACAAACGTACCTCTATTTGCTGGGCACTTTCAGAAAGTGTCAGATAAAGCTATAATAAAATACCCAGATAGAAATCACTCCTATACACCTTTAAGACCCCCTGCCTCCCCATCTCCCTCCAGAGCAAGATTTTAGATTTTACCGTGAATGCGTCTTGCTGCCAACTAATGGTAGCAAGCAGAAACATGGGACATTTTCATGCTGCAACACAGAATTTTTAGAGATAGAATGCTACAATTAAAATGGAAAAAATAAAACAGAGAAATGTTCATATCTTCACAAATTTGTAACGTGAATGTTTGTAATAAGAGGTACATGTGTACTTAAAACACAGGCTTCCCCAAGTGTCCTCACTTTCACTATAATCTCTCTTGAAAATTAATACCCTTCTTTGCTATCTGACCCGATCCCCCCCCGGATATACCTTTTTTAAATTTTTTTCGGGTAGTTTCACAAAATTTGCCTGTAAGAACACATTTAGATTTTCTTACTCAAACTGATAAAGATGCTACAAAACATTCCTGGGCAACTTAAATACCTGATAGCGTAGTGATTTATTTTATAAACACCTTATTCTGTCTAGCTATAATGCCTTTTTTTTGCCAAAGTCTACCCAAAAAACCCCTCCAAAGTTATATTTTATTAACTTTTCAGAAGTCAGGCAGAAGACATATGAAAACTTCTGATTAAAAAATGTACAATATTGCTATGTTATTTATAATGCCTTCATATATCCACCTACATTGCCCTTTACGCTGATGCACATCTTGATCTTCAGTCAAAGTTTCGATAGAAGGAAGCAGCCCTGCCAGGCATACAGCATCCTACTCGTAAGTTTGGTTTTTCTCGTGGTTGTGGATCATTGCTCATCACAAGCTATCATCGCAATCCGTTCTGGGAACTTTACCGTAAATTTTGTCACATAGTATGTGCAATGCCTTGAACCGTAATGCTATAATATTTAAGCAGATGTCCATCTTAAACTTAATGCATAAGAGTAAGCATCTGTAGAAAGTGCAACTACAGTTCCAAACTATTATTCATTGCTTTATATCACTTTTACAGTTATTTTACAGTATTGAGACATTTGTAAAAGTTGCTCGGGGTTTTCCGGATTCACTGAGGCACAATTAAAACTTTTTTCCATGAGGGAAAAAAAAAAAAAAAAAAAATAGGAAATGGGCTCCGTTATCCATCTTTTTGTTATCCAGCCCATTTTCAGAAATGGATTAAGGGCAGATAGTGGGGTAAGCCTGTATTATAGTTAAAGACTTTCTAATTTAACAAAAATTTTATGACATTTGTTGTGAAGAATTACATTGAGTATCATATATATTTAGCTGACAAGTAATTATGGAAAATGCTGTCAAGAAATTGCAGAGAGATTTGAAATCCATTCTGAAATGGCTTTAACCTCTAAGCCTCTTCTCATAACTTGCTCGCCATGTGCTGTTCTACAGCGAAACCCCATGCCCGCAAGAGACTTGTTCTGTCCCTAAAACCCTGCTTTTGGAACTGCAAGCAGTAAGCCCTGTGTAAGATGTATCACATGCTGCACAAGCACCAGTAACCCAAGGCAGGGTGACTGAACATCACTTGGGTTAAACTCTTAAGTGTATAAATTCATTCCACTGGGAGAGCCAATGGAGAGGATCTGCAACTACTTTCTAGCAGGTTTAGCAGTGAGGTGGGTCACCGCCAAGGATAAATTCTAAAAAAAATTATACAGCAGGATACCGGGCCATCCGTCTCCTCATCATCATCAATGCTGCGTATCTGACACGTCTCAACAAGTTTGCGCCAGTGTCTCCGTTTACTCCCGTCTTCTGTGAAAGCATCGCAACATTTTGCGATGACCATACGTCGCACGGCAGGCGGTCAAACTTCCCACAGGAAAGCCATAACACAGGTAAAACTTAACGCTGGTGCAAAGAAACATTGTGACAAGTCAACACACTTAAATAATCCCGTAGTAACGTTTGAAAATCTGTTCTGACAAAAGGATTACTTGTTAGTCTGACAAGTTGTTTTTTTTGGTGTGACTGCTGCTGAAGTTTTTAAAAAAAAAAAAAAAAAAAAGAAGAGGAAATTCTTGGACCATGGAATAGACAACCCACATGTTCTAGGCTAAGCCTCATGACACATAAGGTCCAGCGCTGCCGGAGTACATCTCCCTGACCGTTCTGACAAACCCCCTCCCCTCGGACCCGGTTGCCGCTTCCACAGAAGAGCTGTCCGGTAAACAGCTCTCCGCGCGCGATGACTCAAACACACTGCATTACCATCCCTTTCCAGTAGAGCAGCTGCTGTGACTGAATGCAGCTCCAACATAAAAATGACATCCAAACCACCAAATGCCTTTGAACATGTTCAACAGCCAGTCTGGGATCACTGCACTGAGTAATACATTCTTCAACCTTTTTGTTGTTTTGTGTCCCTTTCATGGGGTTACATGAAGGCCATATTTACAATGCAGCACTCTGTGCAAAGCCATGATTATTGGCTATTTCTAGCGCACATACAGCAAAACAATTCAGAGGGTTCTCCACCATCAACAAGCATCTGAAACAGTGGCTGAACCACCTTCGCTTTATGGCCGTGCCTCTTAAGAACAGAACACGGCGAGCGTGCAGTTCTGCGGCAGCGGGGCAGAAAATTTCACATTCCCTCCCATGGGGGCCTAAGGATACTGGGAGCATGATAATGAAAGCAGAAGGTATACCTGGCTCTTGATACCCAACAAATCTTTTAAAACACTGCACAGCGACACCCTACTCTACATAATGTTTCTGGTACTGGGGTGACAGCACCTCTGTACACTCAACAGCACTAGGACAAGGCACTTGGTTCCCGAAAAAGACCCGAAAAGTGTTCAGATGGGCTTGCTCACTAACGGCAGCAACAACAACAACAACAACAACAACAACAAGCGATCAAGAGCCAAATCTTTACCATGCAAGCATGTACTAACTTAGCACACATTATAGTGGTTAACGGCTATGAACCCAATGCACCGAGATGAAAATCACAAGTGCATGCTGGGGGGGGGAACCACAGCTTTATAGAGAAGGAAGGAAACAGGCAGGCGGTTCTGCAAGTCACAGACTATCAACCCCAAACATAGACGACAGTCTAGCGAAGACTGCAGTGTGATACCCACAGCTAAAGGAACAAAGAGCTTCTTCTGCAGACTGCTTTCATAGACAAACAGGTAAATTAAGATTTTCCACATTAATAATACTTCACTGAAATATATTCTTTAACAATACATAAAAAGACGACTTGAGCCATGTTATAAATACTGACACGATTTTGGATTTTTTTCCGTATATTAATTACGCTCCTTGCTGAGCAAGCGATGTTACGGAAAACTTGCAACGAATATTTAAGTATAATAGAAAAACATATTGATAATGGTTTTACCGTTTTCTCTGCAAAACAGGGACAACTTAGTACCACCGATTTAGATTTTTACTGGTCTGTTACTACAGTGAACTGTCTAATCACCTAATGCTCACAATAAAGGCCAGGAATGGCACTGCCAAGGCTGTCACAGTATATCTCATCAGTATCTCTGCAACTCTGGACAAAAGAAAGGACAGATCTACTTGGGTGGCAGAGCTTCGCTGAAACAATGATGTAACATTTTCCCAAGGAGAGGGAGTAACATCGCAGGGATGACATTCGGTCTGCCTTGAATAACAGGATAAGACTCCTAAAAATAATCTCTCTCTTCTGTATCCAATCTAAGGAAAATTTATGTATTCAAGGGATTTAGACAAACAACGGCATCCCTCAAAAAAAAAAAAAAAAATGCAAATCACGACATGGGAACACTCAGGGACAAGGGCGAAAATAAGCAGCACCTAAAATGGATTTAAAAACCTGTCTGTTGTCTGAATAACGCATATTCCATGCTGCCAGTCACATTTGCTGCTTCTATAAAAATCTATTTCATGATGGGGGTGGGAACAGCGAGTACCTGATATGGGTATGACAGGTTGGGAGTGGGAAGGTATGATGGAGTTTGTCTTCTGTACAAAGAAGAAGTGCAGAGTATCCCCATTCCTACATTTTCTTCTGTGCTTACAAGTCATGCATAAAATCAGAGGTTCCCAACAGGATTTTCTCACTTTCAAAAGGATTCAGTAAATGAAATGGCTACACAGCTTATTTAAAAAAAAAAAAAAAAAAAACACAACCCTAAACTCCCCACCAGTCCTTTAGAACTGAAGAAGCTACTTGGATGAGTGGTGAAACATTTCCAAAAAAAAAAAAAAAAAAAAAAAAAAAACTCCAGTTGCCTTTGTTTTTTAGATCTAATATGGCCTGGATAACTGAGAATCTTCACAGACATACGGCTACACAGCTTCTGCATTCAGAACGGTAACACCCTGCGAGTGGGTCGATGGCTCACACATTTACATGCGGACATCATTTTGCCCTCTCATTTTGGCAACGTTCTGACAAAGGTCTTGTCTGAGGCCTGTTGCTCACACCAGCTTTCGTTCATTTTTGTCTTCACTTGTTGAATGAGTGGTCATAAAAGTGTAAATTATTTTTAAAAAAAAAAAATCTTAGTCTGGTAAAAACCAACTACAGACTACATGTGCATATTCAGGCCAGATGAAGCTTTTCCTGCTCTCAGCAGGACAGCAGAGCACATTCAGTTGTTTCAAGGAGCACACTGTACCATTACTTGTACCCTGCACTCCTAGTCAAAATTAACTGTTTTGTATTATTCCTACTTAACACTGATGGAGTCTGAGTAATGAAAGGGAAAGCCAACTGAATAGCATGAGAACTATAGGAATCGGTCAAAACTTCCATTACAAACCGAGCGAAAGTAGACTACAAAAATCTGGAGTGCAGTTGTCATTGAAGAAGAAAAAAATGAGAGCTGATAGAAAAGATTAAGTGGCTGTACAAATTACGTTTCCCCTACACTGTACATTCATGAATACAATAGTTATCTAAGCAGGATCTCTGGCAGTCTTTGCTGACCTGGCAAGATATCCCATATGTGACAGAGCAACAAGCCAGATAAAGAGCTACAATGGCCAGTTCTTAGAGAGTTCAGGGCCTGGAGATGGTCAGATAACCTTATTGCGCAACCACCTTTATTGGTGGAACACGTTTCACAAGATTTCCAGAGTTTACAACCCCTTCTCCATAAATCATACCTCTGATTCAGAAGTACCCCAATTCCTGCATATGTCCATATCAATAACAATAATAGAAAAATTATGGAAGTGTTATGGGATATTTAGTTTATATCTCCAACATGTACACAAATTCCTTGTTCCTGATCTCTGCAAAGGAAGTTTTGAGGCTCTAGGACCCACCCTTGCGTACTGGCCTACGGATGCCGGCCAAGCGTAAATGTCACCAATCCTACTCCTTCTAAAAAGCCATTATGGCCCTTATCTTACATGGACACACGTTAATAAGCTCCTTGAGCAAAGGAAACCCTGAGAACACTGTCCATGTTAAAGTGTCACCATGGTTGTAAAGTAGAAACATTCAGACATTTGTAGCAAGAGGAACAGAGCTGGTCACTGAACTTGAATGACTATAACTCATATGTATACACTATATGCATCTATATGAACATTTCTAAAAAAAGTAAAAAAGCACATGCTCACAAACCCATAAAGAGGACAGTGACATCAGCATGGATCCACCAAGCCAAGGAAGTCACCTACTCCCAGCAGACACTGGTTCCGCATGTTTCAAGGTAGGCAAAAGTATTGGAGGTTCAAGATGGTAATGTCTCAAAGCTCCATCTCCATAAAGACACAAGTTCATGCCTTGCACTGCAATGTCAAAGTATGTGCCTTAGTGTGCCAGTGCAAGAGAAAAAACCTGTCCTCTTGAAATAAGTGTGTCCCTCAAAGCCAACTCTTGACACTAAAGCAGTGCTGTTGGCTACCTCGGTCAGATTATGACTCGGTACAAGGCCTTAAGATGAGGCAGGCACGAGGGAGTTGCGGGAGAAATGTTTTATGTCTGACCGGTAAGCAACTTGACAGTTATCTCCAATCTGAGCAATGCCCTTTAAACTGTCTTTAGAAATTAGCTGCCATCCAACTTAGTAAGCATGACATCATTGGCTCCAGCACATCTCAATCTTACCCTGTTTACAACATATCTAAATGTTCCTTCTGGAACACTTGCGCTGATGTGAGAAAGATGAAAAATGAAAGGAAGCATTTTAGGCTGTAAAGTAACATGTTTGTGTAAGCAAGACAGTGATGTTTACAGACAGGCACAGTAATGAAATTCAGTTCAGAGGAAGAACTGCACTTCAACTAAGAAATGCTTGCTGCTTACACAATTAACCACACAATGTACTGGAATCACTATTACATTCAATCCGGTAATGTAAATGACCTCGCAAAGCCAGTGAAGCATTAAGAAAAAAACTAAAACAATTTGGCAACCGCATGGTATGACTAACAAAAGAGTGACCATAGCTGTGGTCAGAGTGGTTTGATTTCATGAGGAACCTATAAGTGAGAAAATGAGGGATGGAAGATAAAGTATTAAGACAGACGGCTTTATGTTTTTTTGTTTTCTCCCCATTCATCCCTACTAATGAAACACTCACATGAAAAAAAAAAAACCCCAACACGTTCATGGTGTGAAGTTTGCTCCAGCTTTTCTGCTCAGACTTGCATAATTTCCCCCTCCAGGTCTATAATAATTTTGACTGATTAGTCCAAGGTAACAGCACCATAGTAACACCTACCTCGGGTTTTAAAGGGGATCGTCAATCAGCCAAAAAAAGAGCTCATATGCCCAGAAAAGTAATAGAGAAAAACTGATGAGAATATTCAAGCCCTAACATTTCCATTTTGCTGTTGGCAAAAAAGCTGGATGGTGTCTGGTAAGTTGGCTGAGGTGAGTGTTCAGACACTGTCTGCAGTGTTCAAGAAGCCCCTTGCCTGGAAAAGAGCCAGCCTCTCATCCCCTCATGTCAGAATAACCACTTACCTACTAACAACTGCTTTATAACTCTTTCATACAGGAGGTAGAGGGGGAAAAATATTTTGCTGGCTCAACCTACACAGTTATCTGATTTTCTGTAAGCTAAAGTATAATCATATAAGAGCTCAACAAATGAAAAAAACTAATTGCAGGTGGGAACCATTTAGAACGATAGCGTATAAAACAACCAAACCACCAATGAGGAGGCAGCTCTGTAGACATCCTGATTGATTCCAGGGCTCATTTTGAGCATGTGGGCTCATTATTGGGATCAAAACCCCTCCCCAGGGCTTACACATCCCTATGAATGAGAAACTGACAATTCATCCTGTCTACAAGTGCACTGAAAAGCACAAAAAAAAAAAAGTATGCCAACAGGACATAAACTGGAAAGGCAAAAAGAAACAGGACCATTGTTTTGGTGGCCCTTTTCAAATAGATTTTCTGGACAGCAAAAAAAAAAAAAAAAAAAAAAAAAAAAAAAACCAACATGCAGCAATCCTTATGAGATACAACAAGTTGGATATGGGCTTTGTTACCTCATCAACATTATCCTGTACAAGTAGGGCAGCAGCTCCTGTCACAAGTCCATGCTCCGTAACAAGCCCCGTTTCCCCATTGATCTCTTGACCTACTTACAAGACGTAAACAAGGTCTGCGTTGGATTGAAAGCAATGCTGGCTTTGCTGGTGGTCAAGAGCTTTCATAAATTCCATGGCATAGCATCAGTCCGTTCAAGGTGCCCCAGGCCAGAGGATCACGTACAATGGGGTTGGAGGCTCTCCTGGATCTCTGGAGATGCAACAGCTTGAAGGATGCTGTTCAGTCACTTCCACCGCATTCTAGGTGCGGCCAAGTTAAGGACGGAGACTTGTGCCACAACAAGCCCTAATAGTAACCCTGTTTCAGTTCCCTACAGGTACAGCTTCTGTTAAACACCTGTATTTTAAAAAAAGCATGAGTTCAACTACTGTATATAGGTTGCTCACTTTGAAACAGCCTAGAAAACAGCTAAAATAAAAAGTAATAAGTAGTAATAGTATGCATGCAACTGTGGTCCAGAGCCATACCTAAAATTATGCTCAAAAGAATACATTATTTGCTTGTCCCATTTACTTCTCAGCAGCACTCCCAATATACAGCGCATCACCGTGGGGGCTGCTGCAGGAAGTCTAACCACCTCTAATAAGTGCAGAAGCAGATTTTTAAAACTTGTATTTAGGCCTGCAACAACAAGGAAATGTTGCAATCCCTAAACATAAACAAACCTTTTCCTGCATCGCTCACTTTGTGTGGCCCACACAAGGCCTAGTTTTTCTCCATATAACGTGTCAGTCTCTCCCGTCATGGGGACTCTGCGACAGCGGCGTCACTCATTGGCCGCAGGTCTGACCGTGACTTTAGGACCGCATCCGATGTTTACTTCGACTTTTTCGCAGTTACTTTCTTCCACAAGCTGAAGTAGAGCTGTTTCACAAAGTCAGACAAATTCCTGTCAATGACCCTTATAATATACCCTCTCTTCCCAACGGCACAACAAATGCTTAATAGTCTGAGCTGGGGGGGTTAGATTTCCAGTAGATCTTGCGGAGTAGAACCACCTTCGTTGTTATTTTTCTGCGGGAGAAACAGGGCTGTTTAAGGGGGGGGGGAAAAAAAAGAAAGAGTCATGAAAAAGAGCAGACTCCTCCATTCCTCAGCGCAAGCCTTTAATAACTTCCAGACTATTGCAGGCTCAGTCTCCCCCCTTGTCTGTGTCTGAGCTCAAACTCTCACCTCACTGCTCATAGCACAAGCCTTGCTTTTGCCACACCACACCTACCAAGTCTGTAAATAAATACAGGCTTTGATATCTTTAAACTGCACAGAGAGAGGCCCAAATAAAGAATGACATTTTCTTTTTATGCTTGATGTCGTAATCAGTTTTCTGGGCATCAGGATAAAGAGCACTTGGTTTAAAATTTAGATAAACTTTGTAAACTGTGTGATTGACATGGCATTTATAATAATCAAGCAGTTGTTGAGATATCCCAGACTAATGAAATAGCGCTTTATTTCTAAATATGCGCCGACTGCTCTTTCAAACAACACATAAAACCACTTTGATAGGGTTTTTACAGCACATAGGGCACAATGGCCATCAAGGCTGAACACACAGGACAAAACTTGTCTTTCTCCTTCAGAAGGCCCCAAATTTAGTGTTTTTTCCTTCTCTTTTCTGGAATGGTCTTAAGAATTAAGACTCAAATCTTTACATTATCTTTTTAAATTTTCAACAAACTGCCTTCAGTGAAAACACTGAATTTTCCAGCGAGAACTAAAAGGCATTTCTTGAGTGTGCGCGGCAACCCTTAAAGTGCAGACGGGTAAACACCCTCAGGATTTGCTTTTCTCAGTTTTTGTCACAACAGAAAAAGCACTAGTGAAAGGGTACTTAAGGTGTTTTTTTTTTTTTTTTTTTTTAAAACTGTAGGACAGCATAAGAAAAAGATGAAATTTAAAATATTTATACCAAATGTTACTGTCAGCTTTCTCAAAAGGGCTCATTTTTTTGGCGTGAAGAATATTTCTGCAGCCAGGAGTGGTCCAGAAGAGACTGACAAAGATGTATTTACCACCTTGAATTAGAAGAAAGCTTTTCCTTTCATCTAGTTTTAGATTATTAATTAAATATTTATTTAAATAATTGTGTACCTCGTGATCCAGGCACGCTGCACTGAGTGCAGGCAGCTGTGGAGGCTGTGGCAAGATAGCCTAAAACGTTTCATTCCAAACTGAAATGTATATAAACATAAGCAAGTGCGTTGTTCTTCAGTCTCATCTGACAACTTAAGAGCAAGCATGACATTTTTTTTTTGGATGGGACACTGAGTGAATATGAACCCCATCTGGGCTTGCTTTGACCTTGTCTTGAGTGGACAGGAAGAGACAGACTAGACTCAACAAAGCAAGGGCACAGAGGTTCAGGACTAAGCCGCTATGATACCAGCTGGCCAGACTCAACACAAATGCTATTACTGTTATCAAGCAGCTGGACACCTGGAGCACATACTGGAACTCCTCTGTTTGGGGAGAGGGAGCGGACATCACACCACATGAGCGCAGGGGCACGTCACTGACACCGCGCCAGGCAATGCATGGGATGCGCCGATGGAGTCATTGACATTGCTTCAACCCCCGTGAGATCCAACGCAATGACTCCCGCAAACAGGCCAGCAGTGTATCTTCAAGTAGTAGGAGTGCACATACATGAGGGTGGACAAAAACTAAACTGCTACAAAAAAATTAAAAAGCAAAAAACATTAAAATCTGCAACAGTATTTGTTCTACTGCCAGCTGTGTTTACAAGTAAGTTATCAGACTTACAGACATCGGGAGCCTCATCTGAACCATCTGGACAGTCTTTCTCCCCATCGCAGCGCCAGCCCTTGGAGATGCAGGTCACCTGGTCCTTACATACAAACTGCTTGGGACTGCAAGTCTTTGGAGCTGAAAGCAAGAGATGGGACACAGTTGAGACAAAACACACAAAAAAAAAAAAAAACTGTACAGTTCTTGATACAGAAGAAAATAGAATGATTATCATTCATTTGTTCTGTTAGTACACAAGTCTGGCACTCAGTACTGTTAGTGTGGCCACACTCATTTGCTGTAATTTACAATTACAATGAAAAAGCAGCAGGAAGAGAGACATAAGCCTCAGGAAGAGCAGGAATTGGTGATAAGGCTAAATAATATTTTCACCAGATTAGGAAATCATTCTCTTGACTTGTAATTGTCCAAATGTAGTTCCTTGGTAGAAATAAACATGGTATATGCAAGTCCTGTTGTTGCACTCTGATGTCCAATATTTCAGCACTTTACTTCAAGGCTAAGAAGAGGTGGCTGATATCTGGTTTCGGATTATTTTTTTTTTAATTTTTTTTTTTTTTAAAAAGAATTCGCAAACTTGAAATGTGGACAGACATTCCTGCTAGAGAATTCTGCAAGAAACTAAAAGTTTCTGACAATTGTTTTAACACTATTTTGACAGACACACCTTTCGGACATTGAATTTCAAACCACAAGCCAACAGTTTCCACCATTGAATGGGGATCTAAACCTAAACCTCCTTAACTATTTCCTTCAATACTTTCAAGTTTGTATTCCTAGCCTAGCTCCAAAGCTGCTTGCTTAACAACACTTTTCCACTGGACGGAATGTCAATGAGTTGGAGTCAAATCCTTAGCTCAACGAAGCGTTCCAGATCTCGCAATGCTCCGAGACCTACGTTGAACCGTTGACACTGCCAAAGAACTAGTGACAAACAGTCCGTTTCATTCGCTGTCTCAGCCAGAACTTTCCAGCCCAACCGTGGCATACAGAGTCACCAACTTTGTCTGCCAACGCTTGCAGTGCGTCTAAGGTTCCAAAGACGTGCTATTTGACGAGGTAACATTACTTTGTTTTCCCACCTTCGAGAATATTTTAGAAAACATGTACCCAGAACAGCCGAACAGTCAAGACATTATTTGAACCCCCGCAGACGCCCAAGAGCGAACGTAGCCCTGCGGGCCAACAGAGATGCATGGCACTACTGCTGATATTCCCAGACAAATGCGTATCTCCTCTGTAATGAGATCATTCCAAGCATGGCATTAATGCGCCCACAAACACTAAGATTTTAAGCTAAAAGTAGAAAGGAAAGAGAGGCTTAGGACACCAACGGCTGTCTTGGTGGGCGATCTTCTGTTCACTCAACCAGCATGTTGACAAAGGCCTTATTAGAAGAAATTATTAGAAATAAACACATCAGGAGGCTGGCAATACAGTTCTGCCCACGGGGAACTGAAGCCGCTTGAAAAAGGCACTCAAGCTGTCACACAGATCGCTTCATTTTCGGTATTCATGCTTATGTCCTCTCAGAAAAATGATGAGTGCTGGATGCACAGCATCTATTCCTAGCAAGAAGGCATGTTCCAAAAAGTAGAACAGTACATCTTCATAAAGGGCACCTCTCATGGCCTGCCTCACATAGAACTGGGAAAGCCAGGCAAAGTGGGGAATGTGACCGCTATATAAGTGAGGTACAACAGCATGGCAAACTGCAGTTTGAGTGTCTGAGAAGCTGCTTTTACCATCTGCCTGTGAATGAAAGATGTCAGTCATTTTCTGAGCCATGTTAAGAAACAGCCGAGTCACCCCTCGTGCAGCTGATGTAAAGCCTGCATAACATGTAATATTACATCGTTGTTAAATTTACCTGATGAAGTGAGAAACGGCCCGAGTCTACATTAACAAACATAAGGACAAAAACTGATGAAAAAATAGCAGGTATTAATATGGAGGGGATTGCAATTGCTCTCTCTCTACCTGCCATCAACAAGCTGGAAAAATCTCAACAGTTCTAAGACCAAAGATGTCTTTTAAAAAAAAAAAAAAAAAAGACATTCTCCAATAGTTTACGGCAGAATTTTGAAACGGCAGCTGAAGTGCCACGTCCTCCCTGGCTTGCCGGCTACGTCACAAGCTTGCCTATCCCAGTGGACAGCCGCGGCGTGACGATGCGTGCGCTCCTTCATGGTCCAGCCCGGATGACAACACTACCCAACCTGGACCCTTAAAGTAGAGAATACGCATAAAAGCATTTGGTCAGAAACCCACAGACCAGAAGTGAGTGACCAGAAGATGAAGAACCGTCTTGGCTATTTTAGAGATTCCCAACTGCGGCTCTCCCCCGCACAATCTCATCAGCTCAAGCGTTTGTGAGCGAACTCTTGCTTCTCCTTCATTCTCTTCCCCCTTATTTTCTGGTGCTGCCTGGTGAATCTATTTATTTAGCAAGCTGTTCTCCAAAGCAACATTCCATGATTAACTAGTATTTAGCTGACACATTTGCCCACCGTGACATACAATATTAGACACAATTCCTTACAAACTCCCTTCAACCATTTATACATCAGTAATGTAACACACACACACAAACTGGCAATTCCGAGGGACCAATACACCTGAAACACGTCTTTGAAGTGCGAGAAGGAACCAGAGCATCCCACACATACACGCAACCCCACACATACAGAGGACGAACAAGGACGTGCCGAAAAGACCCAGAAATTCGACACACCATCACAATGCCCCAATCGCAGAGAGTCCACAGCATCACTGTGTGCTGTTCCATAACATGTCAGTATTTCAGATTGCAACATACTAATAATTACAGGGGCAAAAACATTTCTCCGGGGGTGACTGCAGAAGTGTCTCGTTTTGTTTGGTTGTATAAAATATGCTTAGCACAGAATTATTTTAGGGCATTCTACAAACAGAGGAATGAAGAGGATCTTTATTGGGCTTTTTGGCAAGAGCACACACGGACGACGCTGCAAATGCACAAGGGTCTCTCTCTCTCTTTTTTTTTTTTTTTTTTTTTAAAAAGCGCCAGCCTCCCAGAGCTACACATGGCTAAACTGTATGAAATGCTTCAGTGCATCCTGCATTTATAATGCCACATATTTTCATTGGGGAGAGAGGAGAAGAAAAAAAAAAAAAAAAAAAAAAAAAAAAAAACTTGAGCATATTATATACTATTCTTTATTCACATATAACAAAGAAAGTAAGTAAACATGAAACTGATTTTTTTCAATATTAAACTGACCTGATTCGTTATACACCTTCTCTATACAAACAACTTGTGCTTTAACCAACTGGAAACATGGAAATTGACTAGCTAACTACAGATGTACACAAAAAGAAATGGATATGCATTACTATACAAGCAGTCGCCGGATTACGAATGAGCTCCGTTCTTCAGTCTCTAAGTCGGATTTGTATGCAAGTCGAAACAATTAGGTACAATGTGAATCTAACGTCAGTTGGTAAAATACTTGTCTTATATAATATCTCATGTACCTTTCTATGCACAAAAAACATTAAAGAAACTTCTGGAAACAGTAAAACATCTTTCATATAACAATACAGTAATAATACAGTTTGATTATGTAATGATAATATAATAAATGTACCTACAGTATTTATAATAGAGTAACATAGAAACACAATAAATGTTACTACAGTATTTATAATAGAGAGAGAGGAGAAAATGTGTGTAGGTATAAAAACAATGAAATTTTTAATGTTTTAATGTTCACTTTCAATATTCGCTGGCGTTCCACCTTTTTCCGATCGCTTTATTATTTCCACTTTAGTTTCAATCGCGATCATTTTCGTGTGCGTTACTGTATTTGGCTTTGACTGCCTTTTGTAAGTTGGGTGTTCGTAACCCGGGACTGCCTATATAGACTATGTTGCACAATAAATCAATTCGTTGCAATAATTTAGCTTTCGGTGCTTTTCTTAAGTAGAGCTTATGAGTGAGGAGCCAGATCCTCATTCACCAGACATCAGCTTTAAACCCACAGGGCTTTTGTTACAGTCTGACAGTAATACTGAAGTGTCAACAGCCAATTACAATCTGATCACTTTAATATACATGCACCGCAAAACCAAGACGATTCCATGTGCTAACGCACCGTTTCTTAGGGAAAGTCCTGGGACCTACCCCTAGAATGAGAAATGCAGGATGTCAGTTCTAGAAACGTGACGATGCTGCTACAGGCCCGTCTAACTGGGCAGCCATCAGAAACAGCTGGAGACGGCGGATGTGGCGCCATCGCATTTTAATTACTTTGTCAGGTTGCTATAAATATATAAGAATGGAGTACCAACATTTAGCCAAAACTGATGTATGCATTCAAACCCTAGTAGTAACAGATATAATGCAAATTTTTCACATTTGTTCATTGCCTCATGCTTTAAACAAATATGGCTTATAACTGAAAATTTTTTACATGAATAAATGCACACCAAGTACCTTAGTCAGCAGTACTACGGCTGAGATTTCAATTCTTAAACACTACCCTACCTGTTGCCTTTGCGAACTACAGTATTTGTAAACTGTATATCAATGAGCACATGTGACAGGCGAGTGCATCTCCAGGCATGTGAATTACCAACTATAGTTACAGCAGCCAAATGGCGAGTTGCACGGATCAACCGCACACTGCGGACACGGATGAAACGATAACAGGATGTACAGCCTCACCAGATCAACGCTGAGTCCAGACCAATGAGCTGTAGGTCCCATCTTTTCCAGCTGTTGCATGGGGTTGGGTTTGCGGGGACTGAGTCAACCCTCGAAAAAGCCACACCCAAAACTTGGCCTCGTTTATTTCAACTGGCCGCATGTTGAACACTCAAGCTGTAACCATTTGGACCCCCGCTGCTGCCCACAGGGACCTGAAACATTTGGAGAGGGAACACCCCCAAAACCCCCAGCCTATGCAGTTCACATTCCCTACCAGTTACAGTGCCGAATACATTTGTCAAAGGCCCTGAACAGCATGGATTGAGAGTACCAAATGTTCACTTGCCACTGTGTTTTTGTAGTAACAATCTATGACTACTCCTGAAAAATAAATGAGATTGACTTTTCTTCATTTTCAAAAATAAACTGCACAACAGGAACACTGGGAAAATATGCCATTTCCAAACCATTTTTAATAAACCATCTAAAGCTTTTGAAGAGATCTGGTTTTAACTATGGAATAAAAATTGCAGATCGACTCTCACTCAAAAAAAATCACCTTTACAGAGCAGTAATGGAAACTTAGTTTGACAAGCAATTACGGCATGTCATAACCCCAGTGATCACTGCATGTTAGGTAACCTAACCCTGTACGGACCAGTCCAGCGCAATCCACTAGCAAGTTCTAAACCCAATCATCAGTGTAGACTCCATTAACAATCCCATTGTGTTCCACTGACCATGACCGTACAACACAAAAAATATACATACTGCTATTTAGCGTGGGCAAAACGAAAGAGGCAATACTATGAAGATCAAACTTTTCAACTCGGGAAAATTGTGCAGGTTCTTTTGTAGGCTAATGGTGCTAAGGGTACGTGCCACTGAATCGAACTGAGTCTTAGTAACCACTCACATGGTTTCCAGGGTAAGGAAGAGTGCAGCAGTGAGGTCTCATCATCTTCTTGCGCACATGTCTTTGCACTGAGGGAGGATACCTGCACGAACTCCTGATATGAACCACAGTCCAGGTGCTGTTAGCAGCTTTACCCACAGCACCACAGTGCTGCTCTAGTTACTTTACCTTCAGCAAATATTTGGGCACCTGGCCTAATACGCTGAAGGTCTAAAACCACATCTTTCATCAGATGGAATTTTCTGGTTAATAGTTGCTGTAAAATTTCAGTTTTGAAAATCTTCACTTTTTTTACAAAAATAGTGAAGTGAGAATGGCGGTGACTTACTTTACTGTGTGCTTTAATATGGTCTGGCTATAAGTGGATGTCGTTCCATCGGCAAGGCTTTTAAGTCATATCAATATTAATGAGTTCCATACTGCTTTTAAAAACCACTGCTTGAAATTCCTTTTAAGACCCAGATGTTTTCACATGAACCGCTACCATGAGATTTAGAACTGTAGACTATAATAAGCAATTAGAAAAAGCCTTCGCCATTTACTTAAAACATTTAAGGTGATGCATAGTTGACATTATTCGAAAGAAAACATACTGCTCATTTTGTCAAAATATATTTGAATTCACACAGCTAATTAAAGCAGTGCTTATTCTCTTACAACAAGCACTACTTCAGAATTTTAATATCAACAGAATGCAAAAACTGAGAAAGCTATAGTTAGCTGCTCTCCCTTTATCAACGGCAAAACTTGCCATGTTTCACTTGTCTAGATTCCCCGCCAAGCTGATTATATTCTTTACACACTTCCAGTCATATGACACCACAGAAAGATAGACCTGGAGGTAAATTACTCAGTACTTGCAACTGAGAACATACAGGTGTGTAGGAGGTTCTTCTAAAGTAAACAAATGAATTACACCATCTGATTTGAATATGCTAATGAGGTTCCATTGTTCCCAGCCAAGATTAACACAATTCTAATTTATCTTCATCTGAATGATTGGACTTGGGTATTTGCTGGCTCAGCATCTGATAGAGTCTCTCAACAGGCAATGTTGCTACAACCCATTCGCTATTTGAAGCATTCAGATCTTACCACAAAAGTAGCTTACATTTACTGTATTTAATGCTGAGGCACTAGAGTTTCAGAGAGAAACTGATCAGAGACCCTGATACAATAGTACACAACATTATGCTGCCAACTTTGAAAACCACACATTCTGGTATGCGGTGAGATCTGCCTTCATTTTCAGGACTGAGGGGTTAAACGCAGTTCAAATGGTCACATTCAAACATTTGGTCTGAATTAGAATCACAGTACGCTGTGATAGTGGGAAGTGAGCGCTGAGATCTAGAATTTCTAGATATACACCAATTATCCTGTTTACTACATATGAGTTTAGCACATCTACAAACTTTCTACTTCTAGTTTATGGGGAAAAAAAAAAACTGTATATAATTATTTCACAATAATCATTTATTTAGCTTTTCTCCAAAGCAACTCTCAAAGCTCCTAAGCTACTTAAAATTCTGTACCCATGTATACAGCTGTGGCATTTTTAACATATATATTCATGGTCATTACTTTACTCAAGGATACTACAGAACTGAGAGAATTCTAAGGCTAAGAAGGTGAAGGAAACCTCTGGCCCTACAGCTGTTTTAACCATCACTGCACCTTCAAAGAGAAAAGCTCAGACTCAGAGCATGGGAATGCACGCATCCCTTGCTTAACAGGGTTCCATAATAGCAACAGCAGCTTATGAATATATACACCATTTCTTCAGTAAAGCAACACGATAGCCTGTTACGTGGTCATTTTACTTTCAAAATGTCCTTCACATAATCCCATAAAAGACAGACAATACAGCTAGATTCCTATGTATTTGACCCCACATAAGTGACCCAGTTATAGGTTCAGAGCAGTTATTCAGCACAATAATGCATGGAATAAACATTTGTACAAACATTTAAGAAAATTACAGAACACAAATCCATTAAACTATATGCAGAAACATATTTAGCAAAAATCAAAATGGAATATCATCATATTGAATTAAATGTTTCAACCAGTCACAAATATCAATTAATGTACATCGATTCACTATTAAGTGAGCTGATGCTTCTTCTTAAGTGGAAGACAATGTTAAGCTACGTGCAATGTTTTACCCATTCAGCAGCTGGGTAATTTTAGTGTATCAGTTCAGAAATGGTGACTCATTGCGAAAAGTTGACACAGTTGAGGCCTGGGAAGTAGATTTTCTCTGGCATAGATATGTTCTCAGCTCTTCTTCCTCAGGATTGCATGCCCTCCTACTACTGGGGAAGACTAAAAGGCTGATGAGGACATTGCCACATGCACTTAGCAACAATCTCGAACGGATTTTATAACATCAATGCCCATACACTGGCAAAAATAGAGCTTTAATGTTGAATGAAATTATTCATGATGATGCATAAAAATACCATTTATTTTGGTTCAAAAGTTAAATTTTAGGTGACCATTTTTATCTGCCAATCGTATGTTTTCTGGCAATCTTTTCTCCTTTAAATCTGTTTTATGCACAGCACAAGGTCAAAAACAATATACAGACAGACAGTACACAGAAAAAGTAAATATGTCCACATACATAGAGCAACGGCTGAGTGTCAAGGTTACCATTTATCACAAGTACGATCATTTAAAATTTTCTAAGAACTTCCAAAAGGGTGTCCAGATATTCCAGAATTCATTAGGGTGGTCATATAAACCAAATGTCAATTTTTTGAAGTGGGAAAGATTCAAATACTTCTGTCATCTGCATGTTTAGTGAGGGAATTTCAGGTGTAGACCACAATATTAAAATACATTTCTTTGCCAAATATGTAAGAGTGGATATTCTATATTCCATAATGTCAAGAAAAGTGTTTGGGTTGTGATTTAACAAGAGATTACTTGGGGAGAAATCATATTTTGTTAAAGGGTTCTTGGATCATTGCATGTACCCCAGTCCATTAAGTTGGGCAATCTTCTACTGGAATCTGACAGGAGAATCAGAAGGGTAATTAAGCGTTTCACAATGCACGCTGGAGTAAGATCAAGTTTAGTCTACCGGTAAGAAATATACAAGTTTTTAAAAAATAAAAATAACCACACAATATAATGTAAATACAGTAGCTTGAAAAATGTTCAACACTCAAAATGTTCCAGTTTTATTTAAAAAGTGTTTTTTCCTAAAAGGCAACTGTTTGAAGTTATTTTTTTCCTCAATGTTGGATATGGTTTGTCTCCCCCCCCCCCACTCTGGGGGAAGGGGGAAAAAAATCAGTTTGAGAAAATCTGAACAATACTGTGGATAAGCTAGTTTGTAAGCCAATTTATCTGAAACGATTAAAAATAAACTGGGAAATATTTGCATCTTTAAAAATGTGTAACCTTAAACACTCATAACACAACCAGTGTATACAATTAAACTATTCAAAACTGAGAATATTAACCAAACAGCACAAAACGGTCTACTTTCAAGTTGGAAAATATGCACATTATGAGAATACAATGACTTTCAGTTCTGAAGGGTTAGGGTTAGTGAGTGCAGCAGAGACACTGATGTATATGGTATGGGAAGTCACTTTTCCCATCCAGACAGTAATTCTGCCCTCAAACGATACAATAACATTTGAATCACTTCAATTTTTCCCCACATTTGCCAGACTCCCACTCTCATATTTGGTTTTCAGAATTTCCAAAAGTGAATGAATAAATCAGAGAGAAAGTAGGCCACTTCAGACATTACAGCACTGTTGTAGGGATTGCGCAATTTAATTACTGAAATGAAATGGAACTAAGCAAATTACTGTTGACTTAGACCACAGGGCAAAATAATACTGCAGGAAATGAACTGGATCATTTGTAGAATGCACTTAGGGTTACGTTAAAGGGGAGAGAAACCGTTTCCTCATTTTGAGAATAGTTCTTAAATTTCACATTAATTTCCTGTCCCGGTGGCTTGATGTAGAATGTATGTATCTTTGTGGGGGGGCTTAAACATGCAAAACTAACAGGAGGGTAGAAGTGGGAGTGAGACATTCTTGCACTGCCATTAAGTCCCTTCAGCTGCAACCATATGAAGGAGTACTATTGACCAGAGAAACTGAAAAGATGTCAATGAGCTTGTTGTTCAACCATTAAAGATTATTGTAGCATGCCATACCCTCCTAACAGTATATACTTTTGTAAATCACAACAAAACACACTCCTGCATGCAGAAAACCAGAAGCACAACTTGGCCTGTCAGCTGAGCCCCATATTTGCATTAAATATTTGTATAAGATCTTTAAAAGTTCCTGATATGTACAGCAAATTTAACTCCTCTTATGAGCATGTATTATTCTTGTATTTTGGTACAAAATTCAAACTAAAAACACCCAGTATTAATTTTGTCAAAATGGTACCGTCAAAAACAAAAATAGGATTTACATGAAAATCAACTCTGATTTCAAAAGAAGATACATAATTGAAGACTTGTTCAAAATAGCCTTTGGAGTGCTTAACCCAATAAACTTAAATATGTTCTGCACGAGAGCTACAATATTAGGTTTTTTTTTTCTGCAGATCACAATAACTAGGTGAAGAAGTACTCCATCAAACCTTAAGGATTGAAATTTTTAGGCCAATTTTCATGAGGCTACTTCATAAACATTACAGTGAAAAGCAATGGCTCTGAGTCATTAGACCTTGTTGCCAAAGCACATTATGACCAAGTGTAGCTGAGAAAAAAAAATATCAAGACAGTTTGTCATACACAGGTGGTTTGTGGTTAAATCATCTTGCAGAAAAATAAAAGACTGGAGAGATCCAAAGTAGACTTTTTTCTCATGGTGATTATGTGTGGTAACAGCAAGTCCCATCTTGTTTCCATAACGTGACGGCACAATCGCAATCCTAGAACATAAACCATATCTCATACATATAAAAATATCTCATGACTAACTGAAGCTGAAGGGCATGAAGAACCCCAAGTTATACCTAAGGAATGGTTAAATGTCTAGACCTTAAAAAGAACAAATAAAATGATAGAAACGGATGAAAAGTAACCAAATTTGTCAGCATAATTGATCTACGCCTCCATTTAAATAGACTAAAAATCTAAGGAAGGTGCCCTTTGGACGCAAATTTGAAAGAATAAAAAAATCCTCTAAAAGTGCTGCCATTCAATGGATTATAGCAGCACACCACTTTCTCTCTGCATCATGCCTTGTGTGCTGGCCACGGTGTGAGAACTGCACAAGCGCATGCTCTTCCCCCTTTCACCAATTAACAAACACCACCAGATGATCTGAAGAAAAACTCAAGTCATCACAGTCACCTCATGTTACAGCTATGGTCCTTCTGGGACCTATGTAGTACAGTTAATTGGTGAGGAGACCTCCAACTGTGCTCAGTTATTGGGCTAACTGAAATGCCTGAGGAGTTGCACTACTATAGTCATGTTTTTATTCATACATAATACATCTTTACTGCAGTTATACTGTCCTATATGAAGGGTAACATTAACACCTGTTTTTTAAGCTCCTGTTCCTTAATACCACAGCCTAACATATTGCCTGTTAGTTTATTCTCAATTCTTGTTCAGCTGAAAAATACAAACAGCAACAACAATATAAAGCCTGCTTCCTTTTAATCTGCTCAGAAGATTTGCTGTCTCAGTGAAAGCCTACATACCAATGCAATGGGAACACAGGCATACCAGGAAGTACGTGTTTAAAGGGCTTCTGGGTAAAAGGGGGTCAGTTTTCAACTTCAGCTGGGACACTTGTGTTACCAGTGAGGTCAAGTGCCGCTCGGGGACTAAATGGTAAAGCAAAGTGAACAGTGCAACACGTTCAAGTCTTCATTAAAGCCAGCCAGCTCAAAGACATGATCAAGAAACTGCTAGTTCCAATCACCTCATGCTTTTTACTTAGAGAAACAGTGCAACTTTACATGCACAGCAAAACTCAACAGATGGTACTGGCACCAGTGAGGATCTACAGATAGAAAGATGGTCAGCTCCAGTGACCCTCAGTCAAAATGGACTTACTCATTGCCACCACCCTTCAGACAACACAAACATGTTTGAGGACAGCACTCTCCAATCTTGTCAACAAGTTGAATGCAAAGGGCACAAGTTTTGTCAGCACATTTCATTATTACAAAGTATTCTTTGAGATAAGTTATGAAAACAAATTCTATAACAAAACCTGAAATAGTAACACAGTTGAAGTCCACAATATCTTTCATATGGGTATAACAACTATACTGCAAACATAGGAACCGGATTCCATAAAAGTTGCCTCTGAAACCTATTCTGAGATCTGATGTAGACTGGGTGGTCAACTGAGCCTGATGAGTGATTATGCAGGAAGGGCATGAATCAGTTTTCTACTTATTATCTGAGGCTTAACAAGTAAATATCACAAACAAATGCCAAAGCAGTTATTACAATTAATAATGCTTAAGAATTATGGCTCAGTATTAATTGAGGGCTGTAAGGGAATGAGGTTTTCCCCCACATTCTGAACCCCAGCTAGCAATCACCCAAGGAAATAATTATTATACCATAATGAAATGCAAAGCCTCTGTGTGCATCAGACACCGCAAGATGCTTGCCTGCCAAAATAGAGCCTGCACAGCAATAAACAGACTGTTGCAGTCAATCTCAGGTTCAGGGCTCTTGCAGAGAAATGAAGACATTTCACAACTCATCACTTTACAGCAACTCACCATCAGGAATACCCTTACATAAATCAGAAATTGAAAAGACTCAACAGAATCTTACCACAAGATCTGTGATGGCTGCTCTGTGTTAAATACAAAATTATTTTTCCCTTGTTATAACCCCTGGGTGGAAGCATACCTATTAGAAAATTATCTTGTCTTACTGTATACATGACAGCCTTGTAATTAATGTGACATGCTCAAATTGTTCCTAACCTATAAAAATAAGAGCTTTGCAAGTTTTAAACATTCAGCCCATTATATCAACAGTTCTAATTCAAATTCTGCAGTACTGAATTTTAAACTGCTAAATCCAAAGCACCAATTATAAGTAAATACAGAGTTAAAACTTGTTGCTAAGTGACATCTGTATTTGAGACAATTCTCTAGGTTAAAGAAAATACGGCATGAGCAAAGACCCTTCAGTCCTATTTTCCACACACAAAACTGGATTTAACTAGCATTTGCAGCTACAAACATTAGCCTTGCACCCTGCAAAGAAAATGAGGTTCAGGTGTTTTTGCGATTTCTCATGAAATACTAAGTTATTTTATCTTGAAACACTGACACAAGCATGAGTATTCCTCCCCTTTTTTGAACTGAATAAACAAAAGCAGAAAAGGATCTCTGAGAAACAGAGTTTGGAACAGAGTTTTAAAAAAAATTCACCCACTCCCATGCCAACCAATCATGCATTTCCAACTTCCTCTAAAATGGTAAGCCAGCAGCAAAACTTTTAGCATATAATGTTCCACCTTACATGCTACATGTTAAAACTGCACTGAATGGTCATCTGTGAAGCAGACTATCAGACATGAAAATCAACAAATATCAAAGGGCTTGTAAGACTGAAAAAGGAATATGATCTAAATGGGCGAAAAGAGCAAAACAAAATGAGTGCACAAGGGACATGACGACACACAAAGCGCTAATAGAAAGTGACTAACGCCACAGTTATGGTTCCCTGACCTCACTACTTCCACCCCAATTTTCCAATCTAAATGCAGGGCTTTAAATTGCTATCCCTGGTGTCCACTAGCAGCCACTTCTGTCTACTCAGATGTTTTGATTCCACAGTAAGTATCTGCTTTATTCCCCTTCAGGTTCACTGGACAGAAAATGCTGTCCTTGTTTCTGATCAAGCAAAGGGCCACTGTGCTCTCCACGTCCTGTATTGCTAGGCTCCCACTGGCGTGTCTGTCTAAACCACCTCCAGTCGGCACAGTAAAAGTTAGGAAATTCCATCTGGAGTTGAGAGCATCCCTCCCCCTTGGCCACACATACTTCCTGGATTAATGGCCTTCCTCCATCCAGATGTTTCATTGAGGTTGGAGGTGGAAGGGTTGAGGCAGCAGTGGGGGTCTCACTGCTTGCTTACTTGTGCATTCTGCAAGTTCTTTATCTCCGGCTCAGCCTGCTTTAAACAGATGTTCCTGTCACTTCCTTATTCTGAAAAACCTCCGAAGCAAAACCTACACATGGACAGTATAAGGAGGACCATCACGAAAGCCTGCATTTCATAGAAGACAACATCTGGGAGCACTGCACCTTAGAATAACAACTTTTACAGCCTCCACAGGACTTTCTGGATGAATACTTAATAGCTTAACTGAAATCAAAAGATTTGCAGGAACCTGTTGGAACCATAAAGGTTGATATTACAGACATCTCTATGACATACATAACTGAAGGGTATGTTCTCCAGTTTCACTCCAAGATTATTGACAATATACTCCTACGGAGGAATTCTACAAGCCGGTTCAAGAACCAGAGAACAGCAATACACAGAGAAAAGGTCACAAACTCTTTTATCCCTTCCTGTTTCAGTAAACCCCATTTTACATATCAGCCAACTCCCATGCATAACTGGAAAGCATACATTTTCACACTCAGTAAAACTGAACCAAAAACGTTAATCTTGACACTTAAACTCTCTTGGCTTCCAGAAAACCTTTACACTTGTCATCACTGAATTTATAAATTGCTCCCATTTACAGAGCACCCCAGCTTCACAAGAACAAGAAATATTTTCACCTACTGAACACTGGACTGCAGTACAACATGATGTGGCAGGTAAAACACACTGGTACAACAGTAGTGAACAATATTTCTGGGGTCAAAACAAAGCGTGCAATTAAGTGATTTCCTCAGCTACATTTTTTACAATTATTCATTTAGCAGATGCTTTTCTCCAAAGCGATGTACATTTCAGAGGAAATACAATTTGTCCAAAAGAAAAAAAAACATCCTAGAGAGAGATTTCCTTCTAGCAAAAAGCAGAACAGTAAAAAAAAAAAAAAAAAAAACATTTATACTTTAAGAATATAGAACTCATACAAAATTGACAAAATACTAACAATACTAAATTTTCACATCCTACTCTCCGCACTAAAATCAGATTACTATCCTCTTCCAGCTCTGGCTGCCCACATGCAAGAGGTCTACAATGAAAAGCAGAAGGTTTTGGGTTCTGATTCCAATGTGGTGAGAATGATCTCCCTCTCTCTCAGAACTGCTGAAGCATCCCAAAATGCATCTCATGCAAGCTCTTCACAGGACTTCCTTATCTGCTCCATAAACTCACTTCATTATCTGTTTTAAAAAAAAAAAAATTACTCCCTATCAATTCTACATACAGCCGCTAGAGCGATGTGTGCTTGCAGAAACGGTGGTATTAGATTAAGGGATTACTTAAAGAATCGTGTGCCTCCATCTGTAGTTCATCAGTTTGTGCAACGCTCTTTTGTTTACAGACTAGTCCGTTGCTTCGCACAAAAGCATCTCCTAAACAAATGTAAAGGAAAATACAAACCTAGTAATAAAAGGATTAGACATCCTTTGCAAAAGCAAAAACGTATCGCATGAACGTTTTATCCAAAAGGATGTTCCCTTTCCAAAGCTCCCCTCTTCCCCTCCATCTTGTGACCAGAATCCCCTTTGCTCAGCCATCTTCACAAATCAACAACATGGTACTTGGCAGAACAAAACACATTTGAACCCCCTTACAATGAACGTAGGTGGACCAATGCAAATAATAGCACGGCGAACATGATCAGAGGCATGACTTTAACTGCGAACTAAGGAGAGGATCCTATCCCACCATCAAGCTGACATTAGGCTGAGCTCTGGAGTTGGAGGAATAAAGGTGACATGCATCTTTCAGTAAAACATAGGTGTTCAGGGCAGCAGGAGGCTCTTCCAGGGTGGGCAGTGGTCCAGAACCTTGACATACAACAATAATTGCGTGGCAAGTCTCAACAAAATCTGTGCTGCTGAACACGTCAGTGAACGGCATAACTTCTCAAGCTGCAGTCAAACACGTCCTTATATTATATTATCTCAGAAAATAGTGCGTGGAAGTAGTGGTGTCACTGAAGCTCTGCGTTAAAGCGGATGGATCATGGTCCATTCCATGTCAAAAATAAACACATGATTTCAGCGAGCACCTCCAGCTCACACTTTCCACTACAGAAAGCTGTACTACACCTCACCTGACCTTTAGCAATTCAATTGTACCTAATATGCTCCACAAACGCTGCTGTGTGAGAAGGGACACGTCAGTGACTGACGCAAGACAACCTCAGACGATTCTCACTCTCACTAGTCACCTTATTATATACGTACGTTCGCAAAAGTTCTGCAAGTGCACTTCTCTCGCAAAATACGAGGCACTAATTGTATATTCATGCCACGAAGAAAAAGACGGGGCTGGAGCGGCTGCCTGTTGAGCAGGAGGCTGCGGAGGCAGCAGCGCGCCCTTTCTTCTTGAAGCTACGTGCTCGAGGAGAGCCGCGCACTCGGCTCTTCTCGCGCTTCCACGCACGCGCCCTCCTCCCCCGTCTCGCGGGCACCCGCAAGGCGCGCCGCTAATCGTTTCCACAAGTTGGCTTTTTTTTTTTTTGCGTGGTTCGACGCGAAACTGGTTTTCGGAGGTGTCGCTTTGAGCCATCTTACTTGGTTAAATAACCACTTACATAACATTTATATTAAATATTGTGAGGTGCAGACAAAATTAAAACCGATTCGAATTATGCATTTTGTTTGCCACCCTACGATCGTTTTCCTCAAGCAGACGTGATATCGAGACGCATCAAATCTGCCTTTTCGGGGAGGGAATTCCCATTACGCGTCTGACAGACGCTTTTCTGTAGAATTTTGCCCTACTGTTGAACGAAGGTGTTAGTTAGCCCCCCAACCTCTGGAACGCGAACGGTGGCCAGAGAAATGCTGACAAGTGGCGAGTCCTCAGGGCCCCGTGGCGCCCGGAAACTGGCGGCGGAGCGCACGAGCCGCGCAGGAAACGGTGGCGCAGAACCGCGCTCTCCCGCTCGACGTATGAGCCGTATTCTACCGCATCCTACCATTTTCAACGAGCACAATTCACACGCTGCTTCTCACCTCATAGGTTCACGCACGACAATAATATGCCATGCCACGGGGAGTCCCGAGGGACCCGAACCAAAAGCGCTGTCTGCCGGAGGCAGAAAAATGACGGGGGCGACGGGACGGGACGGACACACAGAAAACGCAAATGTGCTACGAAGGTGCAGCTTTGTTTCGCTCACTGTAGCTGTACCGGCTCGTCATCGCCGCACAGAACGACTCGAGCGAGGGATGCTGCTGTGCTGAAGTGAACGTGGGCGCAGGACACGCTCTCACCCATCTTTTACTGATTAGATTATACACAAAGGCTGGCGTCTCATCGTGAAGGGAAAGTGGTCGGAGAGACAAGAGATCGCTGATGGCCCGAGAACGCGGAGCGCAGCAGCACATTTCGGGGCGGGCCGTGCCGTTCCGATCCGATCCGCGGCCGTGCGAGACGAGGACAGCCGCGCACCGCCGCCTCGGTGCACCTTCCTGTTCCTCCACACAGCCGAGATCACGTACGTGCGTGGCTTTAGAATGAAAAACAGTGATTTCACATCCCGGCTTCGGAAGAAAAGAGCAAAACGCCGTAACATTTACACGCACTATTACCCTTTTTTTTTTTTTTTTTTTTTTTGCTAAATCAACGCCCAGGCAGTTAAGAGTTATGTATGATACATGATGATTAACCACTTCACTGACCCAGCGACGGACACATTCATTTTAACTAAAACAGTCGTGAGTCGCTGCAAAGGAACCAAAACGTGGCAGCAAATGCAAACAAAACGAGAGAAAATTACAAATAACGGTGCGTCCAAAACATTTAGCAGCTATGAAGTACGAAAAGAAAAGAGTTGGAGTGATGTGTGTTTACTAGGACAAAACGCCACTATTCCTTCTCAGGTACACGAACAGTTCGCCAACAGTAATTCCTTTAACCAAAGTGGCATGCTTGTATTGTTGGATTTTTTTTTTTTTTTTTTTTTAATTGTCGTTTTTGGCAGAGTGCGTTTCCAAATTGTGTCGCTTTAGGGGTTTTTTTTGTCTCCAAATTAGTAACCGCAACACGGGGAGGGGGGGGGGTCGACAAGCCGAGTTGCTCACCATCGATCGCTCTGGTAGGAAGGATAACGTCCAAACTGTGCAGAAATTCCAGGTAGAGCAGCGCCGTTACCAACATGTTGGTCGTGGAAGGTCGCATTGTTGATTAGAAACAGACGGCTTTTCACAAAGTCAATAAATCCCGCGGAGAGAGAGAGCGCGCTGAGGGAGCCCGACTCGACTCGAGGCGCCGTGGTGGCTGCTGGCTAGGTGGCTACCTGGGTGCCGAAGCCCAGTGTTTTCCCTCCCTGTGCGAGTCCTCCGACACGCATTCACCGCCAGCTGCAGACAGCGACCGCTCCGACTCACAAAGATGTGTTCTCATTAAAAAAATAAAAAATTAAAAAAAAAAAAAAAAAATGAAAAGGCTTCCACAGCGCGTAGAGCTTCGCGGGTTGCTTCGATCCGCAGCGATCAAGCAGCGGGCTTTATTGATCACAGGCTAACATGCTAGTAGCTACCAGTCAAATAAAGGGAGACTAATTAATAGACGGGCTGGTTGCATTTGTAACCAAACCGTGGGCTTGGGAGACAAAAGAACACGTCTTTGGAATGCGTGCGTTTCCTGCGGCAGCAGGTTAAAAAGTGCGTAGCAAAAAAAAAAATTAAAAAAATAAAGACGGTTTCTCCTCAGCAGCCCACCGACTCCGTTGCTGGTGGTTACAGACTGAACGGGGGGCGAAGCTGCAGCCCGGCCGAGCGGCGGCTCATGCATGACGTCACTCAGTCGAGCGCTGCAACGTGATTTTTTTATTCAACGCAAGTTCACCCGGTTGCACTGTGATTGGTGGAGCGGCCGCAACAGCCCTGTTTTCATAGGCTGCGAGTAAAAGACGCCGAGACACCCCCCCGTCGAAAAAGAACTGTAATTGCGAAAAAGTTAAAAAACATTCTGCTACGCGGCGTTCTTCGTGTGCGCAAGCGCTGGGTTTTTTGGGATACACATCTCACCCCCCCATTCATTTTAGAAATGGACTACAGGTCTGAAAGTCATTTTGCAACTGCAGCCATGTTAGGTGAAACTTTTACACCATTTACCTCGAGCCTTGTGACCATAAGATATGAACTTCTGCAGAGAATGTTTGGTTTTTTAATTGTTTTTTTTTTTTTTAAATAAAAACACGCGTATATATTTATGATGCCAAAAGTTCAAAAAAATCTTCTTAGATAAATGAACAGAGAGGCGTGGCTTTTTTGTAAATTATTATCATTTAACAACCTTACAAGTTCAGTCTAAATTAATCATGTTCGCTCATAATTTGCATTTATGTGGACCTGTCTTATCAGTTGAATCGCTTCTCATTTGACATTTCCAGCAATAAAAGGTGTTATTTGTCAGAAATACTGATCTTTATCTACAAATAGGCTATCTGTTTTCATAATTGTGTACGTTTTAACTTCACAAACTCCTCCATCCTATGACATCGATATTTAATAGTTGTATTCTAAATTTTCAATATCTTGTATGCATAAACATTTTAAAATTGCTTCACGTTCTGCAACTTGTCCGTCAAGTAAAAGTAGTTTGTACTGAGTCGAATGTTGAAATAGCTGTGTTATATTTAAAGCACTGAAGAAAATAAAACCTCTGTAGTCTGCAGTGCTTTTGAAACGGGACGTCGTATTTATTTAAGGCGCAGTACCGAGTCCAAGAAAAATTAATAATCATAAGCTCCAGACAGTCTCTCAACGTGTCCACATGCGCTCCCCTCGCTGAGACATCGATGCACTTGTTGTTCCGTCCACTAGGTGGGGCTACAGAGACCTGCACGGGCCGCGTCGGTCCGCTCCGGTCTGCGGGAACTTGGCCCTCTTTTCTCCCAGAGCCTTCAATTCGGAGGAAGAAACGTGCTTTTTCCCAGCAGAAGCCACACAAGTCTGAGAATCATCTTGTGCTGGTCTCTGCTACAAAGGTCCCTCGACTCAGCGGAAGATATCGAGACAAACACTGCCATTCCTCGCATAACGGGGAATTGGTTAATTAATTGGTTCCCCGAAATCACCGCACTAGCCTGGTGAAATCCGGTTGTGGGGTCGAACCATGATCTTCTCCTGGAAAAATTACTAGAAAAATATGTCACCTACAATTAATTCAAACAGCACAATAAAAGGGCACTTTTATTCTTGAGGATGATAATCTGTCTGTCCGAACCACTCGCCCCATATGGGGCGCAAGGAACCAGAGCCTAACCCAGAACACAGGGCGTAAGGGGGAGGGGACACACCCAGGACGAGATGCCAGTCCATCGCAAGGCACCCCAAGCGGGACTCGAACCCCAGACCCACCAAAGCGCAGGACCAGGACCAACCCACTGCACCACCGCATCCCCCTTGATGATGATAGTGGTACCAACATATTTCGTAATATTTGTAGCAAAGATGAGTATTTTCAGACTTTCAATGCTGTATTTCCAGTTATTCGTTCGTCACTAATGGCGAGGTGCCCATGAGGGTCCTGGAGGTGTGAAGTGTACCCTGCCCACCCGGGCAGAGCGCATCCTGGACGGAGATGTTTCCATCATATGGTTCAGAGTTAGGGTTTATGCTACGGAGAATGAAGCTGTGAAGATCTCTTGCTGTGTCTTCCGCTGAGCGAAACCCCCGGACGCTATGATGTTAGAGGGACTGCGTATCCCGTGTATCATTAATAACTACAGTAACTAACCATCTTCATTTGGTTGAGACGTTAAGGCTGTATTTACACCAGCATAATGGTTTTCATGGTGGCACAGCTGGTGAAGCTGGTGGAGCTCCTGAGCTCTGTGGTGGGTTGTGGGCCTTACATGTTTCTCATTGTGCTTGTACCCCCCCCAGACAGACCGGGTAGAAGGCACTGCTAAACCACTGCTGTTCCTGCCTTGCCTGAAAGAACTGTTAACGCTTACATGCTGATAATTCATCTCTACGGACTCAGAGAACCCGGGTTCAGATCCTGATCCAGCTGTCTTACTCTTGAGGGAGGTACCTGCCGTGACTTCCAGTGATGAAAAAGAACTTGCCCTATGAATGGGTAAATCGAGTCTACCCTTTCACGTTTATGGGTGTCGGACTGCATGCCAGATTATGCACCTTCTCATTATTACAGGAAATTAAGTGATGGAGTGTCGTGATTCACCTTTCTTTGGACAACTGTTAACCCACAGTGCTTTTGGGAAGAGACACGTAGGAGCTGTTCAATTGATTTGGATAATTATTCCATATGCGGACAGAAATATCTGGTGACAGCTAGTGTGGTATTCGTGGTAAGGGAGGGTACAGAAGTGGTATACCATTCCCTCCGCTGCACGGAGAACATGCCATCTCCGCACTCTGAGTTTGGTGATACGCTATTAAAGTGTGTCCCCTAGTGGAGCCTCTAGGTGCTGCAGCCGCGTTCAACTTGCACGGCCACAAGTCACCGCTCATCCCACCGCTCATCCCAGCCCTCAGTCCATCCTTCCCACCACTTAACCCACCGCTCATCCCACCACTCAACCCACCGCTCATTCCACTGCTCATTCCAGCCCTCAGTCCACTCATCTCACCACTCAACCCACCGCTCATCCCACCACTCAACCCATCGCTCATCCCACCGCTCATTCCACTGCTAATCCCACCCCTTAGACCAGTCATTCCACCACTCATCCTGCCACTCATCTCAACGCTCGTCCCATGACTCATCCCACTGCTCATTCCAGCCCTCAGTCCACTCATCTCACCACTCAACCCACTGCTCATCCCATCACTCATCCCACCCCGTAGACCGCTCATCCCACCACTCATCCCGCCGCTCGCACTGCTCAGCACACCACTCCACACTGCCTTCCAAGTGGAAAAACAGTCTGCGGGCTGAAAACGTTTCATTGTCTGCCAGCTCCTCCAGCGGCATTCCACCATGAATGGGAAACAGATGCAATTTCGGAAAGTAGAAATGCCTTGTTTTGCAAACCCAATCAAAAATCTGTTCCAGAGAACCAAATATTATTAATTCCACTTGCTTGGGTGCTGTTTGTTTCAGCAAAATATCCTGGGATCTAAGCACCTTTTCTCAACAGTTCATGAATATAGATTAAAATTACACTAACAAATAACAGTTTTGAGCTTTATCCAGAAGTATTAAAATCCAGTTTATTAGTACGACAAATGACACCTGAACAATCACGCTCTCCTATAGCTGTGTTTGGCCTGCTATCATGTTGAATATTATTCTTTTATTATTGTGGCATTCTTCTGCATATTATTGCTGCATTTTCACCACAGCAGAGATGTTCTGTGCAGCTCTATGGTTTCCTTCCACGTGACTCCGTCCTTTAAAAAGACATCTTTGCGTGGCTTTGATGGTGACAGTAATTACATGTTTAACCTCTTTTCTAAGACCTTCTCAAAGTATTGATGCACATGATAAATACATTTGCTTTTCACTACAATGTTCCATCCCTAAGTAGTACAGGACTACTTTTTAACGCTTGCACCCACAAAAATCTAGGGAAATACATACACACACACACACACATTGTGATTTCTGGAACCGTTTGTCCCAAGCGGGGTCGCGTGGAGCCGGAGCCTAACCGTAAGGCTGGAGGGGGAGGGGACACACCCAGGATGGGACGCCAGTCTATCACAAGGCACCCCAAGCGGGACTCGAACCCCAGACCCGCCAGCGAGCAGTACCCGGCCAAGCCCGCTGTAGCACCACGCCCCCGGGCTATAGATAGAATTTCAAAAAATATTTACATTTTTCTAAGTAGTGAAATGTGTATACATTGCAGTATAGTTTACAATATACAATACAGTATATAACAGCTACAGTGGAACCTCGGAACTCAAACTTAGTTCATTCCAGAAGGGAGTTTGAGTTCTGAAAAGTTTGAGGTCTGAATCAATTTTTTCCATAAGAAATAATGTAAATTAGATTAATGCGTTCCAGACCCCCAAATGACTGCCTATTTAAACCTATATACATACATACCTGATGCTAAAACCATGAATAAAAAGTGTAAAACCCATAAATACATGAACATCAGCTTTACCTTTAGCAACATCAGCTGCTTTGGCGGTCTCTTTATTTTTTAGTATAGTGCAAATCGTAGATTGAGGCCTTCCATACCGTGCAGCCAGATCAACCACGCCAACACCTCTGTCGTGTTTTTCAATTATTTCCTTTTTAACCTCTATCGTGGCTCTCACTGTTTTCCTTTTTGGCTCATTGCTTTCACTAGCAACCTTCTTAGGACCCACGATGGCTTATTTAATATAAGATACAAAAAAGCACAAAAACACGTGGAAATTCACAGCACAATTCGGCGAGATGTTCGCTCCACCGGTTTTCAGGCCGGACGGATTCATACCGAGTCATACGCGTCATACGCAGCCTTTGTTTTATGGGAAAAAAGAGGCGTCCGACAGGTTTTAGCCCGAAAGGTTCATCGGTTTGAGTTCCAAAAGTTTGTTTGAGTTCTGAGATGTTTTTCTCTTGAACAACTCGTTCGAGTTCCGAATTGTTTGAGTTCCAAGGTTCCACTGTATTTTGAAGTTTCCACGGAGACCGCTCTTGGCCTCAGAAGAAAATGTAGTGGTTTCTAGTATGAACGTTCACTGCTTTGCTGTGACTGTTGCGTTTCTGAAGGACAATTTGCGAGAAGACTTATTGTGCCAGTATGTCAAAAATAAGAAATAATTTTTCTTGTAGCATACATGAAGGATCTATAATTGGTCTCCTTTCTATGAGTGTTTATTGGTTTGGAAACATTATTAAAGAGAAAGCACTATTAATAACTCCTGATAAAACAGCTGAAAGGGAGCTCAACCTCCTGACCGGAACCCCTGCACTTCATCACAAACTTCACCTCTCAGGTGTCCCCCCCCCACCCAAACCCCAAACTCCATAGACAGAAGCCGCCTGTCCCATACAGGGTCGCAGGGAGCCGGAGCCTAACCGGGCAACGCAGGGTGTACGGTTGGAGGGGGAGGGGACACACCCAGGACGGGACGCCAGTCCATCGCAAGGCAGCCCAAGCGGGACTCGAGCCCCAGACCCACCGGAGAGCAGGACCTGGCTCGACCGACCGCGCCACCACGCCACCGCACCTCCTCCACCCACCCCTCTGTCCTCAAACACGTGGCGGAACAACAGAAGACAAATGGCACCGAAATGAGGGAAAACCTCACGCTTCAGCCAGCACCAAAGGCTGCCTCCACCATTTGTTTGCTTGTTATTCAGTTCCTGTCCTGGAACAGCTGTTCGGGGAACATTGCTGTGTCCCGTGGGTGAATACAGAGCTCAGTGCCTTCCCGCATCGTCACGTCAGGGAATAAACGCGAGCGGACGCGGAATTGCTGTAGTGCGCCGATGTCGTCACGCGCGGCCCAGAGATGTGTGAATATATCATGATCATGTTTTATTTGTTGTCGCAGCTTGTTTCGGAAAATATAAAAATGGAAGTACAAACATGGACGGCTCAGCCTGCGGAGAAGCCGAGTCCCGCCGCCGAGTCCCCGTTTTCAGCCTGGCCTCTACCATCGACCATCTGCGCATCAGAACACGATGTGACATAACTGCCATTATTACGTTGCGGGCGGGCAGCCGATAGGGGATTTTAGCACAATTAGCACCTTCTTAAAATGTGTTAGGCATCACCCTGGGGGGGGGGGGGGTTAATTAGACCAGAAGATGATTTCCTCACAGAGCAGCTTGAATTGTGTTTATGGGATTGTCTTACACGCGATAGAATTGCCATCATTTTTAATGAAGCAATTAGATGTGCAGGATAATGCAAAATCACACACACACACACACACACTGGCTAAAACTGTTTGCCCCAAGCAGGGTTGTGGGGAGCCAGAGCCTAACCTGGTAACACAGGGCGCAAGGCTGGAGGGGGAGGGGACCCACGGAGGGGAACCACCCAGGACAGGACGCCAGTCCATCACAAGGCACCTCAAGCAGAACTCGAACCCCAGACCCACCAGAGAGTGGGACCCGGTGAAACCTACTGCGCCACTGCACCCCCTATAATGTAAAATTACCAAAATATTAAGAATGTCGGTATGAAAGCATGTCTAGCTGTAGCAGTAAAGGGTAATTGCATGGAATTTAATTTTTCATTTTCCAAAGCACTCTTTATTGACACATTAACTGCAACAAGTGAAGGTCCGTGTGCAGGTGTCAAGTCCACATCTATTGTTCAGCATGGTGAGGACAATCATTTCCTCATCTAGCTCATACGGTTCTCTAAAGCAACTTACAGTGTTAAGATGCTCGCAGTTATTTACTCACCTACAGCTCACGGCTGGGTAAATTTATTAGAGCAGTTTGGGGTTAGTACCTTACTCAAGGGTACGACAGCAGGAAGTGAGATTTGAACCTGCACCCTTTGTGTGGAGAGGCAGCAGCTCCAACCACTACGCTACCAGCTGTATTTTTTTTGGGCTTTTCCCCATGCAATACCTTCTGATACATTCTGGCACGTACCACTTTTATTAAAATCATTCTGAGCTCTTTAACGGCAGCCCGACAACATTTCTACAAACTGGTACGACTATGAAATTACTTCGACGCTCTTTGTGTTTGGATCCTCCTGTTGTACAAGTGCTAAGACAGGGACAGCTGGCAGTGTAGTGATTGGAGCTGCTCCCTTTATAGCCGAAGTCTGCAGGTTCACCCCCCCCCCCAGCTGTAGTACCCCTGAGCAAGGTACTTACCCTACATTGCTCCGGTAAAATGACTTGGCTGCAAATAACTCTAAGTACCTTATCACTGTAAGCTGGTCTGGAGAAAAGCATTCGCTAAATGAGTAGATGTAGCTTCTCCTACATTCATTGTGAGTCTCATGCCACTTCCGCGGCAGGACACGTACACGTTACCGGCATCGTCCGTCCCTTCTGCCGGACGCACATCGATGGTTGGAAACTGGAGCGCGTTCCTTCGCTGAGCGGCGCTTGTTCAGGGCACGTAACGTGCGACTCTGGGAGACGGAGCCCCTTAAGAGTGCCGTTGCGAGGCGTGAACACTGGCACTCCGGCTCCCTGGAGGTGACACCGGAGCTCAAAGCGACAAGTGACGGAGGGGAGGAGAAACTGTGCATTTCGTCCACTGGCACATAAGATGCACAGTAAGGGATGGAGGTATGAAAAATAATTAAATGACAATAAATCTTCAATGCATTGCTCGCTTATGCTTTTTGCCTGGCTGTGACCCGAACGCTTATTAACCTGGTTTCTCGGTGTAGTCGAAGCCAGGTTATGCCATTCTGTCGCTCAGGTGCCTTTTATTTGGCAACATCATACAGTTTCCACCAAACATTATGCTGTCCTCACTGATTTGCTGACTGGACATGGACAGAATGAACTATTATACTACTACTGCTGTATCAGTTTATCCACAAAATAATATCATGGGATTATGATGAAGTAGTTACAAATGTATGTGCAAATTTTACGGTACAGTCATGGTAAATAACAGAATGTCGAGTAACACGGCATTAAGTCTGGCAATAAATAATGAAGGATTGTTCTCCTCTGGGGGGGGCGCGGTGGCACAGTGGGTTGGGTTGGGTTGGGTTGGGCCGGGCCGGGCCGGGCCGGGCCGGGCTGGGTCCTGCTCTCCGGTGGGTCTGGGGTTCGAATCCCGCTTGGGGTGCCTTGCAACAGACTGGCGTCCCGTCCTAGGTGTGTCCCCTCCCTCTCCAGCCTTATGCCCTGCGTTGCCGGGTTAGGCTCCGGTTCCCCGTGACCCCGTATAGGACACGCGGTTCAGACTGCGTGTTTGTGTTCATTCGCCTCTATTCTTACTTTCATCGCATCGCAGTTATAATAATGTCTTTGTACTTTCCGTGTCCGGTCAGGCCAAATAAGAGCTGTTCTCGGCTCCTTTGAGATAAAAAAATAAATTGGAATTACCACAGTCGAGTCATACAACGTCTAGTGGACTGAATACATATGAGAGGAAACGATCCGCCGGGGCGTCATCAGCTCGGTCTCTACATCACTGGAATTGTCTTTGAATCCCCAAATGGTAATAAGGTACCGTTGTATGGTAACACAATGTATGCTGCCACAGCTGGAAAAATATTAGAGTGACACCTTGTCACGGTCGTTGCTTTCAGCGTCACTACGTTTTCAATAGGGTCCAAAGTACAATAAAGTGCAGTATTTCATTTTCTACATTTGTACAAGATATCAGTATCAGTTCAAACTGCCTTCCTTCCACGGATGGTATTTCTTGATACAGCTCAGTGGAAGTGTTTTTCCGCTCCGCTTGGATTATTGGCCTTCTGGTGTATTTCAGACAACCATCCATGACATGAATCTTATAAATGCCAGACCGTCAGTGAGCGTTTGCTCTGGGTACACCGTGAATGCCTGAAGATGGTGCTGCAGCCTTGATAAATTCCCAAATCACGGGCTACCGGAGCTGCCCACGGACCGCAGGAAAGTGTTTTACACCAAGAGCAAGAGGTGCCTCCTGGAGTTCTCTAGGTGTCCCACTCAAGACCTGCAGCGTGACATCACACATGCTGCACATTAATGGCATTTTCATTGTCTGCTCAGTGTTTCATCGTGTGTCACGGGTCACGTCTGCAAGACAAGTAACACCGAGTGCTGGTTTTCGTTGCTCTCGCGACCGTCGTACATGTGGGAGTGCTCTTCCAAAGCACGGTGGGCTTGGCCTCTGCTTCCCATGTAGCGGGTCTGGGGTTTGAGTCTTGCTTAGGGTGCCTTGCGATGGACTGGCGTCCCGTCCTGGGTGCGTCCCCTCTCCCTCCAGCCCTGCGTTTCAGGGTTAGGTTCCGGTTCACTGCGACCCTGCTTGGGACAGACGGCTTCAGCCGGTGTGTGTGTGTGTGTGTGTGTGTGTTTCTCCAAAGCAGCTCGCAATGCAAAGCTGCTGCCAATTATTTACCCCATTTGCACACCTGGGTTTTCCCCACAGATACTACAGCTGAAAGTGGGATTCAAACTTACAACCTTTGGGTCGAAAGGCAGCAGCTCTAAGCGCTACGCTTCCAGCCGGCCCTGCTGTTCATATAACGTGAACTGGGAGTATTTAAATGTCTGTATCTTAAGCAACGGTTCTTCTGCGGTGTTTTGGATCATATGACTCTCAATCAGGGCCTTCTTCTGACTGTGGAGGACAAGGTCTGAGTTACACCTTTGTCAAAGATATACACATTTTTCTGGTTATTTGTTTGTATTTATTGTATTTTTCACTTATTTATTTGCAGACAAATGGTTTGTTGAAGTGTGAACGCTTCTGCATTTCCAAACCTAGCTGTAGGCTGGCAATTAAATGCCCCGCAATAGAGTCGGAGTGTGGGACTGGATTAATCCCACAGGCTTCCACAGCGTTGACACGTGGTGTCCGGTGCTCCTGCGTATCGCCGATCAATAACGACACGATTACAGTGTGTTATATCAGAGACTTGTACAGAACCTACACAGCTAATATTTTTCCAGTGTACTGATGGTGGCAAGTGTTGCCCAGGGTTATGGGAAAAACTGGTCAGCGCTGGGAAAAACATTGCGGAGGCAACATTTTTATATTTTGAGTAATTTCGTACGAGACAATTTTACTGTTGTTTCAAGCTAAAATAATAAAACAAACGCCCCGGGGTGTATCTGGCCTTGCGCACTGCGTTTCTGGCGTAGGCTCTGGACCGCCGCTGACCCCGCAATGGACAAGTGGACAATAAAAACTGAACTCATACATAAAAGTTTTGCGGCAGATTTTTACTTCATTATAGCTTTGTCTGAGTTTTCGATAAAACCTGTGAACGGGGGGCATAGTGGCGACGTGGGTTTGACTGAGTCCTGCTCTCCGGTGGGCCTGGGGTTCGAGTCCCGCTTGGGGTGCCTTGCGACGGACTGGCGTCCCGTCCTGGGTGTGTCCCCTCCCCCTCCGGCCTTACGCCCCGTATTGCCGGGTTAGGCTCCGGCTCCCCGCGACCCCGCATGGGACAAGCGGTTTCAGATGATGTGTGTGTGCTAACCTGTGAATGCATCAAGGCATGTGGTTAGATTGACAAACGAGTGAAATTACGAACAGACATGTGGAACTAGCTGTGTTCCTAAACGGAAAGGCCGGTGTATCTGATACAGACATTACTGGAGAAGAAACCGAACTGGTCACCTGTCGTGCGTCACGTGATCCCCCCCACCATGGTCCATGAGCAGGACCGTCATCCTCAGACTGAGCTGCGGGTCTGACTTGTATCAGTCCCACGGATGGGATCCTTGGCATGCGGACCCCTGCGGGAGGAGAGGACCGCCAGGCCTTTGATCCGGTCGCAGAACAACAAACCTCAGTGCCTGCTTAATGAAAGAGCGAGGACTGCCAAAGAATGTGCGGTATTGAGGAAAAACACTTCGGTGAAACGGGCGGCAAACGACAGAAGAAAAACAGCGAGGCAGAAATGGAAACTAGAGAACGAAACATGAAAACATTGGCGCGAACCCGCGCTCGCCGTTCCGGTCGAGAGCTCGGTGTCGCGCCCCTCTCTACCGACTCGCCCGAAACCCAAACGCTGGATCACGTGAACAAACAAAGAGTAACGCCGATGACATAAATGCACAATCAATAATGTCGTGACAGTTAAAGCAAGTGTCGTGTGGAACACACGTCGGGATTTTTTTTTACTGATTTCTTTCTCTGGATAGTAAAACGTTTCATTTCCTGCATAACCCATGGAAGGGCTGGGGGTAGTTAAAGTCAAAAATAATGTGTGGACTCTGACCTACTAATGTTTCTGCTGATATGAGAGCACTTTGATGCAGGCTTCGAAAGACAAATTGACAGGCGTGTGCACATCACTTAAGGCATTAAGTATTAAAGCAGGTAGAGCTTTTTAATTCTGCATATTAAGGAAGGCTTGTCAACAACTACTAATATTAATAATCATCATAACAATAATGGTAATGATAATGATAATAACTGGCATCCCATTCAGTCTTCCTTGTGCCCAGTGCTTCTGGGATAGCCTCTGGGATAGCCTCTGGCTCACCACAACTATGCTCAGGACAATAATAATAATAATAATAATAATAATAACAACGATATTATTATTATTATTATTTTTATTACACACACACTGAGTCTAAAACCGCTTGTCCCAAGTGGGGTCGCGGCAAACTGGAGCCCAACCTGGCAACACAGAGCACAAGGCTGGAGGGGGAGGGGACACACCCAGGGCGGGACGCCAGTCCATCACAAGGCACCCCAAGCAGGACTCGAGCCCCAGACCCGCTACAGAGCAGGCTCCGGCCAAACCTGTTGCGCCACCCAATAATAATAATAATAATAATAATAATAATAAAGAGGTGAAGTATAACATTTCACCTGGGCTTTAATTAGAGGAAGAGCAGATGACATCACTGAAGTCCAGAGCAACTACTTCATGGTGGCGCAGGGTCTCGTGGTGCTCTACCCAGGGGGGGGGGGGGGGGGGGGGGACGTGCCTCTCCTGCGTGTTCTTTGGGGAGCTCTGTTTCGGCGGCTTTGCCGCAGGGTGTCACCGGGCTCCTGAAGTGTGGAGGCAAGGAATGCCAGGCGTGCAGAGAATCTGACCGCGGCCATTCGAGGCTCTGGGGATCCTCGGAAGGCTTCCCGCTTCGCGCCAGCGGGGCTCCGAAACGTTATCGAAAAGACGCCTGTCAAGCTGCCCGTGGAAACGAATTATGTTTCTTAAAGGAACTGAGGAGGATCCTTTTTTTTTTGTCTGCTTCATTAAAACACAAAAAGACCCCTCTGTTGCTGTTCTCCGGGCGGCAGGTGACCAGAGCTGTTCGGACATGGACATGCTTTTCTTTGTGGGCTCTTCATGAACTATGCTGGAGTCCTTTCAATCACTATGTTCCTGTACGGTTACAGTTCTGTGCCCAAGACTGCCTTGTGGAACAATATTCCTCAGTTTTGGGGCGCGATTCAAAAAGCAGACACATACAACGATGAAAGGGGTAGCGCTCGACGCGGAAAGAAAACCTGTAGGACGTGTAATGCAACAAATGCAGTCCGGCAGTTAGACATTTTTTTTTTTAAAGGTCCGGTTTAATTCTGTAATATTAAAGAAGGCTTATTGAAGCGTGTTTGATGCTCCAAGAGAAACTCGTAGGTTCCATCGAACGTTTAGTTCTTCTCTTCCCGGCTCGGGGTTACGAAGCGCGCGCGTGGCACGCGGAAGGAGCGGCTCGGCGCGCTACATGAAATCAGAGAGCACCCCTGCGCTCTGACTATCTGCGCTAGTTATTCAGCGTAATGTTTGTTGACGCCGTTTCCATGGCGAGAGGGCCCGGCTGAAGCAAAGCGTGCGTCACGCATCCGTGATCCGAGAGCGTTGTGCATATGTGGCGACCGGCTGTATGAAACGATAGCGGACGAAAAAAAAAAAGTCAGCAGATGCCGCAAGACAAAAGCGGAATGTCATCTTTGCATTTGTCTTCGAGCCGCTGCAGCTGCAGCGTGTGCCGTAAAAGAGGAATAGCCTCGTTCCTCTTTAGGGCTTCTCTATGATGTGTAATATGTCATCGGTGACCTGCCTGGCGCTTTCGTTCATGGTGCGAACGTTCGTTTGCAATGAAATTTAATGAAAGAGAATAATCCAGAAGACCGGCAACCAAACACCACGACTGCGGTACATTAGAATCAAACCTTTAAAAGAATTACCCTATTTACCCATTGTTTTCACCAAGAGTTCTGGAGGGGCAAACAAGAGACGGAATCCCGCCGGTTCCTGGCCGGATTTGGATCTTGACGCAATCTGTGCGTTCCGAGAGATAAATTAAGCGTTTCTGGTTCATTTTATATAAACTACATGTTACTGCTGCGTACGCTGCGCGTGTGCCTCGCAACCGATCCCGTTTTGAACAAACCCAAGAGGCGCCATGCAATCACACTTTATGGATGCACTGCATGATGCGTCACATAATCGCAGGAACTGTCCGCATGTGGAGGCCGGTGTGCAAAAGCGGGGGAGGGGAAGGTTGTGTTCTTTGTTCGGGAGGGTCCCGCTGCCATGTGGGAGACAGGTTGAGAGGGCGCCAGCGTAAACAGTCCAGCTCCGCATGCTGGCCACCCTCCAGGCACATCTGCATACGATCCCCGAGCGCCGGCAGTGCAGCTGCGCAGCAGACGGAACGGGGGGAGGAGGGGGGTGGACCGGAGGACGCTTTCCCAGACAACGGGAACTTGCCTCCCCCCGCCTCCCGCTCTCCAGACTGTCCTGGACAGGCAGCCCGAAGACATAACACTGGCAAGGGGTGAATAAGCAGCCAAATGGATCGGTCACACGGTGACTGCCTGGCCTTTTCGAAAAGCCTCAGTCTAGCATGCGGAAGTGCGCATTTCATTTTTTGCCTTTTAGAAATGAATTAGATGAAAATAACAGATTTCCATCATTGTATTTCGCAGAAGGTCAAAGGGCAAAGAAGGCAGCGGCCTCTATTTCGGACGGCGCGCAATTGTCAGCGTTGGACACAAGGTGTTCTCCTTTCCTGGAGGCCTGCAGGCCAAGGTGCTGAAGGAGCGAGCAGGGCTCTTACGCATTTAGGCTCTCGGTCAGTGCCGCGTTGATTCATTGGCTCTGACCTGCGGCGGAGAACGAATTCCTCCACCTCCGTCGCAGACTGGCTGCTTCTCAAACATTGCGTGTAATCAAATCAAGACCGAGCCACCGCCCGGTCTGATCCGTTGCTGAGCGGAGACAAATGTGAGCAGGGCGACGGCCAAATCCTGGCGGGGAATTGCCCTTTCGGGGATGCGTTTCCTCAGGTTTCACCGAAATACCTCTTAAATGTATTTAAAAAATGGCGTGGTGGGAGACACACACCGACACATCGCAGGTGCCCAGTGTGGGTTCGACCTTTGCATGTGGTTGCGTGAACTTCCTCCCACAGGTCAGAGATGTGTTTTCTGTGAATGAGTGACGCCGAATCGCACGTGATGGCTAAGTGTGCGCGATGGTCTTGCGATGAGTTGGCACCCTCTCCGGCATGCACCCCGCCTCATGTCCTGTGCTCTAGGACAGGCTCTGGACCACTGTGACCTTGCAATTGGGACAAGCAGTTACCGACAATGAACGAGTGTAATAACCTACTGCAAAAGTGGACGTGTGAACCAGATGAATACAGCGAAATTTACATTGTTCTGTGACAAGTACTGTGGGCCAGCTAGTAGTGCTGGTGCCTCACACCTCCTGGGCTGTGGGTCTGAGCAGGGCTTTGAAGCTGACTCGGTCTATGTAGAGTTTGCATGTTGCCCTCAAGTTCATATGGGTTTCTTCCAGGTGCTCTGGTTTCCTCCCACACTGGTGACCTTATTGCATGTGTATGCGTGAATGAACGAGCGTGTATGATCGCCCTGTGAAGGACTGATATCTCATCCAGGGTTAATCCTGACTGACAATGACTTATTGAATTCACTTTGAAATTTTTTTTAATGTTTTTCGTAAGCACACAACTTCCTCATGCTCAGGTGTGTAACCGCGTTTAGCGTACCGTGGAGCTGTTCCTGCGTCTAGACGACATATTGCATGATTCCGTAAATCACGTCCAAGAGATGCACTACCGACATTGCAACCAGCAGACAAATCCTGATGGGAAACATGTGGCCTTGAATGACATCCCTCATGCCCGGTCCTGTCACACTAGCTTGCGTAGCTCCTTGGCACAGATTGTTCATCACGCTCCTTTGTTAGTTTGATTTTGGATTTTGATCCAATTACATTTGTCAAATGCCGCGATGGGGGAGCTCTGCTGTTCGCAGAAAATGGTGCATTAGATTTGCAAGGCTTGGGAAACGGCCAGAAGAGCAAAAATAACACTTTTATGATTCGATTCGACACGTCGGACTTGATTTGACATGTTTGTTATTCAATTTGGACATTTCATTTGTACAATATTATTTTCAGCCTAGCGGAAATTACTGCGGTATGTTGTTTTACAACTTGATACAGACACCATTACTTTGACCCCTTCAAGCAAATTCTATATCGTTATGTTTATAGTCAATGGAGGGGCTCGATGGTCCAAAAAATATATACATATACACACACACACACTTGCTGAAACCGCTTGTCCCAAGTGGGACTCGAACCCCAAACCTACCCGGGAGCAAGAGCCAGCCAAACTCTCTGCACCACCACCCCCTGTCCAAAAAATATTCCCTACATAAACGACTTAAAATGTCATCTTAAGGAAAAGGACCCGCTAAAATGATTTATTTACTTCATCCTTTCCTTTCCCATGGAGTGACCCTGTCCACAGTGTGATGCTGATTGATGATGCTTTGCTCACAAAGGGACTGGACTGTGCGCTTCCAGCTAATATCCTCTGGAGGGACAGGGCCCATGATGCGCTCACATGGACTGTCTGAGTTACATCATGCATTGGAACAATACCCTGCATTCCTGTCCTCCCACCCTCCATTCCCCAGCCCCCACCCCCACCCTGAAGCAACATGGATCATTCCATAAATCACGTCTAAAGCACCCTTCTTCGTCCTCTACTGGTGTTTGTGCTGGGAAAAGCGATAAGAACCCGACTGTTTCCCAAAAGCTCCCGTCACAACAAGTTCTTGGTTGGATGAAAGCTTCTGAGGAGCTCTGCGTACAGAAATAAACCGCAAAATAAATGTAGCCTCTTCTTGACTGGATGCACCGGAAAGCGCCCTAATATCTTAATGCATACACGTGCATAATTATGACATCTCGAAATGTTGGTTTCCTTTCTCTAATAAGTGAAAATGATTAAACTGAGTCATATTTCTGTAATGAGAGTACACATTTTAATGCACAGTAACCAATGAAATAAATAAATAAAACACATTCACACATTCTTGCGTACTGCATGTATTACATTTACATTTACGTTCATTCATTCAGCAGACGCTTTTGTCCAAAGCAACGTGCATCTCAGCAAAAGCAACAATTTACGCATTTATGTATTAGGCATTTATTACTTACCCAGCGGACCCTTCTAAAAATCAGAGCCATAAAGACAGACAAAAAAAAAAAATCACACTACTAATCTTGTGACAGGTTGAGCAAACCTAAAAATCTCTTACAAGTGTTCTTGCCAAACTCACATTAAGGGAAACTCCGGGGCAAAACGTACGTACTTTATATAGCAGGCTAGTCCCATATTTACAGCGAGTATTTTAAGACTTACTTCATAACAACCTTGGTTTAATGCAAAAACTTCCCTAAAAGCAGCGAGCGCATGGCTTTCATTTGGTCAGAGCTACGTGGTATATGCAGTGTCCCTTGCCAGTGTCCTGCTTTCAAACAGTGTTTGCATACAGTTAGAGGGAAAGGGCTGGATGCGGCAAAATATACCTTTAAATGTTATCGAAACAGCCTAGACTTTCGTTGTTTTCGAAAACGCGAGATGCCTCCGCGTTTCCGGCCGAGCCATCGTCTGTGATTTTCAAAGCCGAGATAGGCTGAAGTCTCCGGCACATTTAAATATGGTAACAGTGTGACATTGGCCATTTGTCAAGCAACTTTGAAATGACTTCATGACTGATGGGTTTTTATTTAATACTTGTATTTTTTCACTTATAAATAACTGCTTGAAGATTGCGGATTTACCGTGATCCGGAGCCTACCGTGCAACCGTAGAGTGGGAGGTAGGGTACGGTCCGGATGAGTTATCCATGGTTGGGCAATCACACGCAGCTATTCGCTCACAATTTCATGCGCTGCGGGCAACTCCGTATCCCTGGTTTATGTGAAACACATGCCTTTGGACTGTGGGAGGAAATGGAAACGCCAGGAGGAAACCCAAGCATACTCAGGCACGGACGTGCAAAGTCCTCAGAGAGAGCTGGAGCTGAACCCACGTACGAGCGCACAGCCAAGGAGCTATGGTGCACTGGCACTACCTGCTGTGGTATTGTGCATTATTATTATTATTATTATTATTATCATCATTATTCTTTCTTCTTATCTGAACCGCTTGTCCCAGACAGAGTCGCAGGGAGCCGGAGCCTAACCCGGCAACTCAGGGCGTAAGGCTGGAGGGGGAGGGGACACACCCAGGATGGGATGCCAGTCCATCAGAAGGCACCCCAAGCAGGACTTGAACCCCAGACCCACCGGAGAGCAAGACCCGGTCCAACCCACTGCGCCACCGCACCCCCCCCACTATATTATCATTATTATTATTATTATTATTATTATTATTACAGATGTTCCTCGACTTATGATGGTTTGACTTACGATTTTTCGACTTTACGATAGTGAGCTGGCGATAGACATTCAGTAGAAACCATAGTTTGAATTTTGGATTTTTTTTTCCCGGTGCATAGTCTCTCACAATGCTGGGCAGTGGCGGCGAGCCGCAGCTCGCAGTCTGCCAAGCGGTTGTGTTTTGTGCATCCATAATGTCACAGAAATGCCCATCTGTGTCTCCTGCTACTGGTGGGAAGAAGAGGAGGAGGGCAGTTACTCTTGAGGAGAAACTCAAGATAATTGCCCAGCGTGAAGGTAGCAAGCATATAATGGCCATTGCACCTATCCTAGGCTATGATGTTCAGTAGCTTAAGTGCATTAAATGCATTTTCGACTTACGATGGGTTTCGGGGAACGTAACCCTGTTGTAAGTTGGGGACCACCTGTATTATTATTATTATTATTATTATTATTGGGGTGTTATTTAGTTGTTTAGCTGACATTGTCTGCAGTCACGTTACTGTTTAGTGCATTTATACAGCTAGATACTTTTCATTAAGCAATTCAAGTTGCACGGATACAGTTACGACAGTCCCCAGTCTAGTTGACATGGTAATTATTTAACCCCTTTCACTTTTAATAATGCCTCTGCATCATTACAATCAAGTCGTCAAGTCTATGCTGATAACTTTCTGGAGTTCTGCTTTATGACATCTAAGTCATAATTCTTGTCGTCAAAGGCTGCCTGCGTCAGAAAGTTTGCCTTGTTTACAGCATAATTATACAGCGTAAACACTGCAGTAATCGTACACCATGCTGGCTCAATCAGTGCTTCATCAAGACTTTGAACCTGCTGCTCCTGTCTCTAAAGACTGGGGTACGAATGAACATCTCCCATGAATTGCATTGTGGGAATAATTTTGTGGCATTCGAGAAGAGTTTCTGATCGCTCTTGGGTTCTCCCGTCCAAAATGTAAATTACAGTGAATGTGCATTTTCCTTTTCCTTAAGGTATTTTACGAGACACTAACCCCTGTTAATATTGATTTTAGACAATACGTGTTATTACCCTCCTTTAATCACAAACTCTGTTGATTCCATCCAGTCATGTTAGTAATATCAAAGAAATATGTCAGATGATGGATGGAAATGCCATTGAGTCAGTCTCGTAGCAACTATAGGTGGGGTTTCCAGGGGGAAGAGAGGAACACAAGTGGTTTGCCGCTGCATGCGTTGGGGCGCAAAGACAAGGAGAAACACGTAAACTCCGCACACCCTGACCTGGGCTCAAATCCCGTGGCCACTGAGCAGCTCAGGAACTGTGAGGCACCAGCTTATGTCAGCCATGCATCTCATGACCAGACAAATAACCCAAACTGTCAAAGAAGCCCTTTCGCTCATTATGAACCAACAATGTGTTTCATACTGGGTCTTGACTTAATAAAGGCTCCACTTGTCTGAGAGCCACAGGGAAGAAGGTTGGGTAGCAGAGGCAAAGTGAGGTCTGTGGGAAGGGAAGCGTGCCCACAGGGTTGGCTGACCGTAATAAAGCCGAGGTGGTCCGTGGAAGTATGGATGGAGAGTGCAGAGAGCCCAAAAGCTTTTCTGTGCACGCCTTGTGCCCGCGACTCCCGCGATCGCAATTTCGTCGAAGGACGTGGAGCTAAAGCGCTGTCCGCGCAGAGTCCCGAGTAGCTGTCGCGTGTCACTCAATGCGTCATGATCAGCAAGTACCCCATATTTCCTGAGGCTTAGTTGTACTTCTAAAAAATTTTAAGGGATCCATCGGCCCATCAAGCACGAAGGGAACACTGCTTTGTGCTACCCTGAAAGGAGTTAATGCTGAGCACCCTCCTAAGTCGGTTTAACTGCAGGCTGCCGCCGTTGGGCTCTGATTTCAGCGCACCAGCTGGATTTGAACCTGGTTCAATCGCACCTGGTTGTTCCCTCGATCGCGGGTTTTTCACCACGGTGCTGTACCACTCGGGGGGGGGGGGGCACGTGGGGAGTCTCCGCAGTACCGCTGTGTTTTCACACACAATTACAGGGCTGCTTTGCCTATAGCACCAGAAGAATGCAAGGCACGCACAAACAGAAGGGCCGCCCCCACCCCGTCTCCATCTGACTCTGTATCCTCAAGCCTCGGCCTCATCTCCTCCTCTAATCTTACATCTCCGAGATCACAGATAGCCACCGGATGTCTATTCAGAGCTCATGTTCCATACCACGGACATCACAATAAACCTATAATCCGCTCAACAGACGGGCTCAGATATCCTCATATCAAATCTCCATTAACTTTTTAGCCTCTCCTTCTGAGATGCTCTGTGAGGGGCAAGTCCCTGGAAACACAGCCCCCTCCTGAAGCCTCCAAACGCCTCCTAACGCGTTGCCTTTCAGTACAATGACTCCAGAGGAGTGTACCTGTCTGCTGCATTTTGCGTCTAATGCGAGCGCAACAGAACAGGTCAGTACAGGTAATCCACTACAATTAATTCATTATATAAGGGAAGCCAGAACAAACAGGCCGTTTCGAAATAAATGAATTAACTAATCAAACATTAATTAATTAATCGGGGATCTGCAGAATAAACGTACGTTTACATAAGGTCCAATATACGAGGACAAATAATTGCCGGGCGACTAATAACAGAAGCATCGCGGAGAAGGAGCTGAGAAGCACCGGTGTAGGAACTTTCTTCTAAAACTGAGATTTGTTCTTTTTAAACATTGGATTTAGGTCATCGAGAGAAGAAAAAATGCTTTGTGGATGTTTCGTAATATTTTATTGCTATTCACTCCCGTACGTTGTCTGTCCGTCCTTCTTGGTGGAGCCGCACGCCAACTGTAGCAAACTCTGGGCCATCTAAAGCGCTCGGCCGTAGGTTGAGGATGAGCTTCTCGTGACCCACCTCCATCAAGAGTGAAATGTATTGATCCCTTTGCTGGGTCTGAAAATTCCCAAGGCTTGAGAAAAGAATGCAAGCGAATAACGAAACGAAGCTTCCTGCTTTTCTCCACAGACCGTGACTGTGAAAAACACCAGAATCGTTGAAAAAAAACAAAAAAACAACAAAAAAAAAAAGTTCTTCAGTTGCAACCATCTGCTGCACTGCACTTCGCCTCTGATAAATGCTGCCTTGAAAATATACTCCTGCGAGCAGTAATGATGACTTACGGGCAACGTGAAAGTCGGGCCATAATACAGCTAATGACTGTGCTTTATGTAAAGTATGTAAACCAAAACATTACCTGCTCATGAAGTTTGATGGCTCTGCAATGCAGGTGCTGCAAATTGTCAAAGTGAGCAGCAGTGTCCATTCTTATAATTCAGATCATTTCAGCTGTAAATAGTGTCCTTCCCATCAAGGTGAACAAAGCACTGAACGTAAGGTCACATGTGAAGGATATGGAGAAGAGCAAAAAAATGACACTAGTAATAAAAAAACAAGACGTGGTTCAAAAGTGTGTTAAAGCGTTTTGAAGGCACCGGGGGAGGGGGACGAAACTACAAAATCTTGCGCAGAAGAAAGGACAACTGGCTACCCAACTGAACTTTTTCCAGAGAATAAACTGCAGCATTGCTACAGTTTGACAAGAACGAAACAAAGTCTCGGAAAGCCTTCGCAGGCTGCAAATATAGGTGGAAAATGCAAATTATACAGCAATTTTTACAAGCAATGTAATCTCATACTGTGTAATACAATTTCTAAACAAATCAGTTCATCAAGAATAGAGAAAGAACACCTTGCATTTACATCACCCCGACTTTTGGACCGATCACTTCGGTTTTTCGAAGAAAATTAACTTGGCATCAAATATGTTTCAGTTGCTGCTTGTCAAAAAATGCGCAAAGCCTCATTTGAGAACCTTCGTCAAATCAAACGCATTGTGCCCTCCGGCGACTTAGGATACACTAAGAAACGGCGCAACATCGAAATCTCTCTTTAATTAATGACGCGTAAAAAACGCATTTCTCGGTTATAATTCGGACGGCAACTTATTTCGAGCGTGCCAGCATCTGCAGCAGCGGCGCTCGTCATCAGGTGTTCATAGCTGTGAAAAAGCCGCTGCATCCTGCAGCCTTTGTCTCGGTTTACAACTGAAAGTGATGGTTTGCCAGGCATCCACCCCCTCGCGCTGTCCTCTAACCCACTCCCAGCACACTCGTGTCGGTGCGGAACATGCCGGAGAAGCCCGCGCGTGGGCCGACAACTGCCTTTCGCGTGGGCTGAGTCACCCAGCAGAGTGTCTTGTGGTCTTGGCCTCTGAGCGCCCGCACCCTGATGGAGCCCGCTTTACCCCCACGGCCTCCCGGAGGTCCTCCTTCGCCCGTGTGTTTCTTTCCCACATTCGGTCTCCTCCTGCTCCCCGGCTGCCGCTGGCTTTGGGCTCCTTCCGCCTTCCTTACAGGGATCTGCAGCAAGTGTCCGTGCCGTTCAGCCCATCGCCGACGTGCCTAAGAGGGGCTCCTTGCTTTAAACGGAGGGGGCACTCCGGATGTGAGTCACCGAAGACGGCGGTTGAGTCACCGCATTTTCTTATCACAATGTTCGGAAGATGAATAACTGCGCATCTGCTGTAAAAAGTGGGCGCGTGTTCCAACGATGGCGGTAGGCAACAGAGCTGCCAGGAACCGGGGTCGAGAGGTCGGCGGCTCCGTTTGAACGCACTCGCAGACGGGCGGGGCGCGTAGCCGTCCTCGAGGAGGTCAGTACGCTCAAGCAGTCTGATGAATATTCACACACACACTTTCTGAACCGCTCGTCCCATACGGGGTCGCGGGGAACCGGAGCCTAACCCGGCAACACAGGATGTAAGGCCGGAGGGGGAGGGGAGACACCCAGGACGGGACGCCAGTCCGCCGCAAGGCACCCCAAGCGGGACTCGAACCCCAGACCCACCGGAGAGGAGGACCCGGTCCAACCTACCGTGCCACCTCTGGTGAATATTCATTGTGAATTAATAAAATCTGCAGTTTCACACTGCATGTATGTACCTTGTTCCGCACAATCTGTTCTCTAGTACTGATTTTCTAGGCCGGAAAGGATTTTTTTCTTTGGCTCATGCGATCTGGAACGAATCTCTGAGTAAAGGAGCGGAGCGACAGGTGACGCCCTGCTCCAGAACACGCCAGTAGGGTACGTAATTTGTCTCGGTTGCACAAGCACACATTTTTGAGTGAACTCCTGGACGTTGGCAGCTTGTTGCGGGAACGCTGTACGCTGAGAGGGTATCAAGGAGTGAGGATTACACTCGGTACTTTGTGCAGCTGTGGATTTGCCTGCTCGTATACCCAGGGGCCAGCCAGTGTGGATGTACAAGCTGGAGCGCAAGGGACGTGGGGCTCGAGTTGCTAGGCGACACGGCTGTTGATGTCCAAACAACACTGCTGTCAGTTGAGTCGCTGCCAAACTAGGTTCCATCTAACTTAGCGCAACAATGTCACTTCTGTCCCACACTGTGACCTAGTGCAGAACCTGGCATTGCCAAGAAGTGACTGGAAGCGGCATGGAAGCGGCATGGAAGCAGCCTGAAATCCTAAGAAGGCCACAAATGGACACTGCAGCGAGTTAGCGCACGTTCCTTAAACGAACCTTTATTTCGCTTACGCCATTGTCAGAGGCGACCGACAACGTCACGTTATCAACTTCACAGCGATTTTCCACTGCATGCAGCAGGGTATTAATACTGTGTCAGTTCGGGGTGAGCGCCTCGATCAGCCATACCGCAACGAGAACAGGGATTTGAACGTTGGACCTTCAGAATGAAACAGTCCAAACCTCTCTGCCACCTGCTGCCGCGAGTCAGGATTTCTTATCCGAAACTAATCTCATACATGCCTCAGGTTAGCACGGTAAAGAAGGACTGTCACTGGGAGGTTCCCAGTGGTCATGAATGTCAGTTACAAATCCAGCGTAAGGGCAGGAGGTGGTGCAGTGGGCAGCACTGGGTCCTCGCTGCTTCTGAGCCTTGGGTTTGAGTGTGGACCTAGCTCTGTCTCTGTCCACGTTCCATGTTCGCCTCATGTTCGCGGGGGCTTTCTGACAGATGAAAATCGAACCGATGACTCTGAATCACCCCTCTCCCGAGTGTCCCGGCATTGCCTCCGGGGCCTGCTACGGGATCGCCGTGAATCTGTCTGGAAGAAGTACTTTGCGGAAATAAATACATGAACGCAAAGCACGTATGTGGGACAGCTGGAAGCGTAACGGTTAGAGCTGCTGCCTCTGGCCCCGGAGGCTGCAGATCCAAAATCCTCCTCCAGCTGCAGACCCAAAATCCTCCTCCAGCTGCAGACCTGACCTGTGAACGCTTTCTCGTCGCGTCCGGCGTGCGCGCTTGTAGCAACTCGTGTACCGTCCAGCAGAGGGCGACAGTGAGGGATACCCCCGTTTCAGTACATAGTGTACATACCAGTTAAATACATCTAGTTTTAGTGCACTGCCGCTCATATCTAACGGTACAGTTTTTACCCCCATTGCGCGAAGTTTACCGGCTAACCCTTCGGTATGTATTCCTGAAGACTTCATTAATGTAGACGCGGGAAACGGGCTGTATAGTAAATGCGTGCTATTAAAAATAGGAGATAACTTCGGTGTGTTTGTAATAATTATTATTTTTAACGACACGTACAAATCAGGCTGCTGAGGGAAGGAGCCTTATTTTTCTGGCACGCGCTGTCCGAACTATCTTCGCGCGGTTTGTGGTACCGGACACCTAACTAACTAACGGACGGACGGGCGGACGGACGGAGAGCGGAGGTGATGTGAGTGACGCGGTCGGTGACACCGGCGGCGGCGGGTCGCTCGCGCTGACTGAGTAACTGCGCGGCTCGCGGTGCGTCGCTCGCGCTGTGCACAAGTCGACTGAGTCGCTGTCTGTGGCGCTAGGACCCAGGCGAGCGCGCGCGCTCCCGGCCAGCGGCGGTGGCGGCAGTGGCGGTAGTGGCGGCGGCGGCGGCGGCGGGACTCCACTCGTCCCCGGATTCCGAGCTCAACTTCCCGAGCTGACGTCAGCTGGCAGCCTCGGCTCCGCTCGGCTCGCCGCTCCGGACACACAGCGCCGTGGAAAAATGCTGCTCTCCGTGCCGCCAAGGACAGCCATCAACCCGTACAACGGATACAACAGCAGGAACAGCAAGAAGGTAACGACACCGAGCCCTTCGCGCCTTTAGTTTCTCCACTTTTGGGGGCCGGAACGCAGCGCGAGCGAGGCGAGCGAGCGTCCGTCCGCCGCCGCACCGCTCCGCTCCAGCCAGGCTCCAACCTCGGCTCGTCGCCGGTCTGCGCGCCGCCGTACGCTGCCTGCAGACTGCAGTGTCCTTGAAAGCGGAGCGTTCCGTACCGAAAGCAACTTGGGCTCTAATCTCGCCAGTGTGAGTGAGCGCTGCGAGGGAGGGAGCGGTAGGAGCGTCTTAGTCTAGAGGACCGCCGCGTTCTCGGTCGGTACCGACCGCGGCGGTGGCCCGAGCTGAGCCCGAGCGGAGCCCACTCACTCACTTGTCCCACTTGGATCTCCGTGCGCTCGAGGAGTCAGTGTGTGTGAGATCGCGTGTCGCCAGTTCGCCCCTGACCAGCCTGTCATCCGTCGTCTTCGGAATGAAAGTGTGTGTGCGTGTGTGTGTCTGTGTGTGTGTGTTTGACTAACAAGCGGTGGTGGGTGCTGCGCGGCGCCGCCGTTCTTGTCGCCACTGCCATTAATGAGTATTTCACGGGAATAAGTTCTGCAAAGTTCATTTATTAAAACTTGACGAGTTTATTCGCACACACCACATATCTTTTTGTATGATTTCCACTAGAGAGTGACATGTAATTCCTGTGCCGTATGTACCATATAGCGTGTAGGGGGGGGGGGAAGGTGGAAGGTGGAGAATGGTGGGCCCCACCCCCACCCCCGCGCCCGCGCCCGCGCCCGCGCCGTGACGGGACTCGTCGTCTCCTCGGGGAAATGATTGATGGTGAATCGCAAAGCAACTGTAACCCGAAAGGAGGAGGGCGACCGAAATGACCCGGTCAGCGGTCACAGTGCTTGTGTCTGTTCCCAAGAAAAAGTTCACCGTCTAAATACGCTCCTCATGAGCAGGAGCAGTGAGACTTGTTTTCTTACATAACACTCCTGTTGGCCTCCTGCTGCTGCTGCTGCTGCTGTGTGGCTTTGTGTGTCACCGACCTCCGCGTCACTCCGTCCGTCCTGTGCGTTTACCTGATGCGAAGTCCTTGCTTGCTGCGTACATGGACTCTCTATCAGATCTCTCTTCTTTTCAGGACGTATATAATACACCTCGTTTTATACGAACAAATACAGTTTATCTTGTGCCGTCGTGTTGAAACTAAACTTGCTTATTTTCCTTCAATTGGGCAAACGCTTCAGTTACACCAAAAGTGCTTCAGCGCAGTAAACGACGACGAGGGGGTCGTGTTTGCGCTCGAAGGAAAAGGGGGCGCTTTGAAAATAAATGCGGACGTTTGTCGTTTTGTGACGAAGTAAAAGTACATATCACGAAGTTGTGTGTCGAAGTGGAAGGAAGAAAATGAGAGCCGCGACCGTGTGGCAGTACTACTAGCCGTGTAAAAGTAACGATAAATTTAGCAAAGCTAATCATAGCTAATCAGTGTGAGGCGGATTCCGGTTCTCGGAAGAATCCAGTAAAGCTGCTCAAATAAATGTGGGAACGCGCGCGACTCCTGTAGCTGAGGCGACTCTGCGCCCAACCTTATTTTCACTTCTGTCATATTTAAATAATGTCGTACTTGTGTGAAAACGTTTTCAAGGGGTGTCGGATGAGCACAACCGAAGTGTACCGTGAGCAAGGTTTTAAAAAAGGGGGATTTAAATCGGTTTTTAAAGCAGTGAAAGCTAAATCCGGACTCATAATATCGGTGTCCGCAAAGAGCTTGTGTGTTAACACTGCACTGTTACCGTGTGTGTGTGTGTGTGTGTGTGTGTGTCCACTTCCAGCGCACGTCCATCTTGTCACTCCCACTGCTACCCTTTTCATTTGTCTTAGCAGACGTGAAGGGTTTTATCTGGTTGTATGTTTCGTTTACATTGAATTTTCAGTGGCTTGTGCGCACACTTGTGCACGTTGTGTTTACATATCCTGAAAACTGGGTCGCTCTTGCGTGTGTGCGCGCGCGCGCGCGCGCGACAGAGAGAGAGAGAGAGAGAGCGGGACGGACTGCGAGGCCTGTGACCTTCCAGCTGCAGTGTCACTTACACGCAGACACATGACTGTGTGGTAAAAGTCACGCATCGGGGCACCGAGGTCGATAAAAACACTTGATGCAAAACACTGCTGCTCGGGGCTTTATTATTATTGCTGAAGTTCTGAAGCGAAAGTTCGTCTCAGAAAAGATTAGGAATTTAAAAACGGAATGTTTTCGCCACTTATCTTATCACAGCGGCACTGCAGTATTTATGGAGCGTTTCCTGTCACTTAACTGACGTCTTGAATGACTTAAAAGTAGAAGGGTGATGGTACATAAGTAAAGTGAATGTAAAATCGACAATGGGCCGGCGTCCTGTACAGAGAGTTCCCTTCGTCGCGAGCCTTGTCCTTCAGGGATAGGCTCCGCACCACTAGGACCTGTCACTGGACACACGGTTATTGATAAGGGATGGATGAGAGTGTGTAAAACAGGACATCTGTAAGCAACACCTTATTTATCAGCAGCAGTTTTACAAATTGTTTTAGAAATGTGTTTTTTCCCACACGCAACATCTACAATGGCTTACATTTATTCACTTAGCAGACACTTTTCTCCAAAGCGACTTACAGTGGATACAATGTAGTGTTACTAACCCACACACCTTATTCACCGCGGTGACTTACACTGCTGGATACACTACTTATAATGGGTCACTCATCCATACAACAGTGGAAAACACACTCTTTCTCTCACTCACACACTATGGGGGAACCTGAACAGCATGTCTTTGGACTGTGGGAGGAAACCAGAGCACCCAACCTCACACAGACTGAGCAGGGATCGAACCCACATTTTCTCACACCACAGCAAACTGGAGCCTAACCCACCAACACAGGGCACGAGGCCAAAGAGGGAGGGGATACACCCAGGGTGGGACGCCAGTCTGCCGCAAGGCGCGCCATGCAGGGCTCGAACCCCACACCCACCCCGCAGCAGGCCCCGGTCAGACCCGCTGCACCACCACACCCCTGTTCATTACACCTGTACTGCAACCGAATAGTAATTTACCTTTGTTACTACAACAGCTGTATGGATCTTGTACCATTTTGGCCAGAAACACTTGAGTACTACATGAAAAGTGACGTTCAGTGAAAAGAAATTGGGCCGATCACATCAGCACTTCATTGGGGCCTGTTTTCCTGCGCAGGCCAGCGGGTCTTTCGGGTAAACTCAGCTTTCTATGTTTCCCTGCACTGGATCGACCATGACTGAGAACCAGTCTATCAACGTTTTAGTAGTACTTCAATGACCCATTCCAGTAAGTTCTAACATTTTCCTGCGACTGTGCGATATTCGCATCCCGAGGGTTAGGGTTAGCTACCAGCTGGTCTTGAGCCCCCAGGGGTGTTCTTCTCCTCTCTTGATTTTCCCACACTTGTCTGTAACTGTGTCTAGTTGCTGTTTACTAATTTTACTCGACACACATCACACTGTGCTTTTTCACCTGTCCTGTGTTCACTGCTCTGAGGTGACATGGAAGGGAACTATACAGAATGAAGTGAGACGAAGGGAATAATTTGTATCATTCACAGGACAGATAACATCTGTTTTTAAACTGTGTCAGTCAGCTGAATGTCTGCTTTGCAGATAAATCTTTGTTCCCTTATTCGCATTTTCCTGAATTGGGATGCATGTGTTATAAAGTTGCAAAAGTCCAATCGAACAGTTGCAGAGCAGAAAAAACTGCAAGTATTGTCTAACAGATCATTTTTCTTTCCTTTCTGTTTCATTAAACCTCGCTGCCAAGACTTTTGTTCTCTTGGTTTTGCCTAATTTATTACTGTTATTGTTGCCTTTCCAGACACACACGCAAGAATTCGAGAAATTAAACACAGCAACGCTGTGATGTAGGGAGTGGCATTGCAGCTTCACAGATCTTGAACCCCCTCAGTCCATTTCCCAGCTGGAGCTGGTGTTCTTGTCCCGATAGTCAGCGTTTCCTCCAGATGCTCTGGTTTTCTTCCTTTGTTCTGTGCAGGTTAGGGAGGCAGGTCACTCTAAATGGACCATGGAACCATGGAGTGTGTTTTCTTGCCCCGGATGGCCTGATACCTTGTCTAGGCTTGGTTTATGACTTGTGCGTGACGGCTGGCACACACTTCAGCTCCCTTTGACTGCGCTGCTTTGGTATGTTTAGAAGAATGTCTTGATAGAAGACGATCCATAATACCCCTAGTAGCAATGCTATTTAGTCTCCCATTCAGCCCCCTTAACCTGCTAGAAGCCCTTCAACATGTGTAAATGTTGATCAGAATAAGGCAAACCAAAATCAAATATCGAAACAATTCCAGATATTCAAGTTTTATGGCTCCTACCTCTTCCTGAAACTACTATTCCCACCCTTGGAACATGGACAGATGATAGATGCTGTGGGTGACCTTCTTACAGACAGAGCACACCTGCAGAGTCACATATTCTGGTCATAAACACCAGGAATATCAGGCAGATGCTGGACCGTTTTTTTTTTTCCTTTTATTACTGGTTTAAGACTCTAGGAATCATCCTAAGGTGGAGCTAACATGCAGTTCTTATCCCACGTCGTGAGGGATACCATCCTCTTTATAAAGCCTCTACCTTCAATAAATATTATTTTGGGCTCTTTAGGAGACAAACTAGATCTGCTTTAGACCTTGTGGTGCATTTTTACTGCAGCTTCGTAAAATTGCTCTGTTGTTCAAGTTAAATGACATGAGCTTGAAGCAGGATGACTGGGAGTTTTGTACTTCTGGATGAAACCGCGTCGTGTAGGACATTGGTTCCAACGTTTCGCTTCTCTTGTTGGAAGGATCGTCAGGGAGCGGGGTTGGAGGTCGCAGGTCCCGCCCATAAGTACACCCTCGTCAAACACTCCATTTCACATCTAACCTTTACAAGATGTCGCAGCTCCCTGATGATGCTTCCCACAAGAGAAGCGAAACGTTGGAACCAATGTCCCACACGACGCGGTTTCATCCAGAAGTACAAAACTCCCAGTCAGTCGACACCGACCGCGGAAGCCTACGAGTTTTGAAGCAAGATGTTTGTTTCTCTGAAAACTGCTCATACATGTATTTCACAGTTGAAATGATATTGTTTTTATGTAATTGCTGCCCATTCATTATTTATGGGACAACAGGTTGTGAAGTTGTTAGAACCAGTGCCTTCAGACACAGATTTTGTAGGGCTCAATCCCACCTCCTGCTGTAGTGCCCTGGATCAAGGCACTTACCTTGAATGGTTAATAATTGTAAGTAGCTTAATATGTTAAGTTGCTTAGGATGAAATCATCAAAAGCATTTGGATGAAAGAATATCATGCTGGGTCATAATTGCAGGTGTTTCGGTGAATCTCGTTGTAAATGAGGTAAATGAGCGGTACGGTGAGAATGTACCCTCGGTTCGCTCCCAGTTGCAGAGCACTAACCAGAATTCCTTACTGCTGGATCTGAGACATTACAAAATGAGGAAGAGCAGAAATAGACTCCAGCAAACACATTGCACAACCAGCATGAAACCCCCTGTGAGATGTATGAAGCATTAGCAGCACTTTCTGCTGTAACAGTTGAAAGTGAGTTGATTGCTGCGTGTTATTATAGAGGGTTCCATGGTTTATTATTACAAAAGTCCAAATGGCTCAAACCTATTCTTGTGGAAAGAGGAAAAATATGTGTATCTTTCTAAAATTGCCTCTAAATGTGTACACAAAGAGCTGTGCATTGTTTTGCACTACTTCTGTTTTTAATTCATGCCTTGGAAAGCAGTACGTACCCCTGTAAATGATCCCTAAAGGAGCATGTATCCCCCTCCCCATCGCACGAAATGTTCTCACCGTTACGGAAAAGGTGGCAGAGGTGCTCACTTTATCGGCGCGTTGGTGACGTACCGAATACGATCGGCGCTGCTACGGACGCGGCCGAAATACACGCACGATTATGACTTTGACTGATTCGCAACATATTGTGCAGATCTTACGATGCTTGGGCCTCGTTTGGTTTTCAACTGCAAGTACACACATGTCATCTGAAACCGCTTGTCCCGAGTGGGGTCGTGGCGAGCCGGAGCCTAGCCCGGCAACGCAGGGCGTGGGGCTGGGGGGGGACGCCAGTCTGTCGCAAGGCACCCCAAGCGGGACTCGAACCCCAGACCCACTAGAGCAGGACCCAGTCAAGCCCGCTGCACCACCGCACCACCGCATCCCCCTCCCAACTGCTGAAGTACTCTGAATTAATTGAAAACTGTAGACTGGCTTGGGCAACTGTTCAAACTACACATGTTGCAGTACTTGTCAGTTAGTATTTTGAGGTGACGTATCTACGGAGGTCACGGTGCAAAAGCGACAATGCGTACAAGTCGTGCGCTTAGCGCGCCCCGACCTTTCTCCGTTTTAAAAGAACAATACGCTTATCCGAGCGCTGTCTTGTTATTTTTCACAGAGAAATTTTTTAATGAATCGGGGCCAAGTTTTTTTTTTTTCTTTCTTTCAAAAATGGAGCCGAGCACCGTTAACGACTACTTAATACATGCTGTATTATTCCCTGCAGCCCATTCCTGCGCTCATTGTTCTCCTCGACTCAAGCTAGAACACCTGAAGGGGGTACGAGAAATGAAAGGAGGAGAATATCAGCCCATTTCGCAGGCCCCCTCCCGATATGTGGCGGCATGTTTTGGCTGGCAGCCATGCAGCGATGCTGTTTTTTTATCCTAAGGGACCGTTGTGAACGCTGCTACATGGGAGTGTGCAATTATCCCGGAATGATCCCGCTTTGTGGGCCATCAGCCGTGTGTACTTTCGTTGGCTTCCCGGCGGTTCGTGTTTTCAGGCCCTCCGGCAGAGGCTGGACTGCGTGAATCAGTCTCTCGGTCTCTCGGTCTCCCCGTCTAACTTGAAGGTGGGAGGAAATGAACGGGGACGAGAGTCCTCGCGGTCCGAACGAAAAGGCAGGTGCCGCGAGAGCGCCCTCCGCCCCGGTGACAAATGGGATTTCTCCACCCGGCCCGTCCCAGCCTGGCTGCAGCGCTCGTCATAATTCAGCAATGCTGAGGGGAAGGAGAGACGACTTCTGAGAAACAATTTTGTACGTGCATGAAAACGAGAGCGCGGCAGCGGACGAAACGCAGGCATGCGATAGATGTGCGCCGGCGCTAACGCCGATGTTTATTGCTCTCCAGCTGCTCAAGAGATGGTCGGTGGAGAGTTCAGGCCGAGGTCAGATACCCGTGCGGAGGATTCCTCGCATATCTTTTCCCCATACCTGTGGTTTGGGAATAAATAAGGCGAAGGACAGAGAGCAAAATAAACGACGCACGAGAAAAAGGTTCTTTGTACAGGAGGCGATTAGAAAACCAGATGGCGATGGGTTCCAGTTACGCTATTGCCCCCGCCAGCACCCTTTCCCCCGTTGCCCCAGTTCCCTCATTTCCTCCGCCAAATGAGTGTAATTGAAGACGTATAAAAGAGGAGTAAATCATTCCTCCAAATGGAATTTGTCTCGCGTGTCTTTAGCAATCGCTAAGTTTACGTTTCGCACCGGGCGCTTGACCGAAGGTTGAGGTGTCTGTCGGTTCTGTTTTACATTCATTTTAAAACTGAAATGCTTGTTTTTCTCCCTAATGTCATTCGGTACTTTTAGCGAAACATCTAGTCATTAAGTACTTTTATGTTCAGGTGATGCTTGCGTTTAAGTAGGTGTCGGGATCATAGTACAAGGTTGCGAGTTCGTTTAGATACTGTAACGCTGTAGCACCAATTTATGGCAAGTGCATGAAGCCCACAATCTGAAGGATGTGCAATATGAAGCCATTCTATTATTAGAATTGGCTTTTACAACTTTCAAGCATTTATTATAATAGCAACCGCTGAAATGTCTTTGGGTACTTTCTCAATATTGTTTGAAATAGGCTTTGTTGAGTTTTTTTTTTTTTTCGCGTATCTGATCAAGGTTACATTTATTTACCAAGTCTGGAAAAAATCATGTTACTTAAGTGGTCTGATTCTGATTGCTTTAATCGCTTCCGTTTGATCTTTTTATTGCCACACACATCACCGTCTCTTTCACCACGTTGGATTGGTCTGAATTAAATAAGCACAAAAATAGTAAATGGTAAAGACTTGAAAGGCGTGTCGATGTTACAAGATGAAGTTTGCACGAAAGGTGGCAATTTAATGAAATATACATATATTAACTTCTAAGCAGAGCCTTTGAGAACTTACATGTATAACAATAAATGTAAATGTAAGTGTTGGCAATGAAAGAGAAATAACGGTATACGTTTTTAGTTCTTTAAATTGTAAGTAGAGGAAGTCCAAGGCATGAGAAAAGACTTTTTTCAAAATCTGGAAGATTATACAACCACAAATCTCAGCAGCTCTGCAGTCACGAGTGGAAGGACGGCAGCGCCGCTCACTCAGCTGAACTTTTCCGCGACTGAAAACTGCACATCCGCTCCAGATATGGGCTGCTGTGTAGTGCACGCTTTGTAAATATCGTTCCGTACAAGCGGCTCCAGTTCGTTGCCCCCTATTACTGCATTCTCGGCCTTCCTCCTGGCAGGGGTTTAATTTACTCATTAATGCTCGGGAATCTCTGGAATTTCGGCTTTAAACAACATGGTCATTACACGAGGGCTACTCTCCGTTTGCTGACTTCTTGCTTTTGACGAAATGTGCTCGGTGTCGAAGTTATTGCTCAAATCTTTTGGTGAAACGAGTCTTTTTTTTTTTTTTTTTTCTGCTTGCAAACTCTTTAACCTTTCGCCAACTGGTGAGGGAGCGCAGCATTCGGAAAAGACTCCTTTTTTAGGTATTTACAGAGTTGAGCCGCTTTCTTTCAGAGCCCCTATCGATGGGTGCTTCAGCGCTTTGATTTCGAGCCCTGCGATAAAAGGTCAAATCCACGACATCGCGTATAAATCAAAACTGAGCGCGTCACCTTTACCGAGCTTGTTAGCCGGGGGTCTGTTTTTTCACCTTCCTCTTTTCAGCTGCATTGAAGTGATCCTTGAAATGAAGGAGTTGGCAGAATATAAGCCCTGGCAGCGAAATCATCTGTACGGATTTGAAACGTTACTTCGGTGCAATGCATTTTACATTTATCTGATGTTTTTCTCCAAAGCAACTTATAATGTTAAGATTACAATTATTCACCCATTCATACAGCTGGGTAGTTTCACTGGAGCAATTCAGAGTAAGTACACCCAGAGGTGAGACTCAAACCTACAACCTTTGGGTCTAAAGGCAGTCACTCTGACCACTGCACTACCAGATGTCTCTGCTTTTAGGGGGAAGGGTTCTGTTACATGATTAAAAAATATTTAATGTAACTAAAGATCCACGTTTCGGTAATGCAATTTTCGAAAGTCATCATCTGCACCACCCGATTCTACGAGTTTTTTCCCGCTTTTTGTTTCGAGTAAAATAATAACATAGAAAATGCACCGTAGCGCTAGAAATGAACATTTTTAGTGCCTCTCCTTCCTAATTTCTGCCCCTCACCCTATTTTTTGCCTCCCTTTGCTGGATGCTTTTCACATATCTCAAACTGTGCTTGATTGGGAAATTGGAGGGAATAAAGTTGTGAGAGGGACACGACTGCTGCTTTGATTTTACACGGCCAATAGAATCTGGCTTCGGGAAAAGTAGCCTGTGCGCTTTATGAAAAAGCGGCTTTGATCGAAAGCAGCCGCGTGTGCGTTGCGTCACCTTTTCTGCTGTGCCGCGGAGGATGCCCTTCTCCCGCAAACGTATGAATTTTCGTTGCGGTTATCCTCCTTTTCATTTAATCGTGCGTATAGTTTGTACTCGTTTTGCAGTTCATTCTTTCCGAGCGTTCATGTATTTCAGAATATCCCCATGCGCTCTATACACAGAAAACGGGTCCAAAAAAACCGCTTGAAATATAACACCGTCGGGGTCGTTCAGCCCCGGCATTTAAATTCAGTTTATTTAACCACCATTTTGGGTTGTGCTGTAAATGAAAGCATATTTTACACGAGCTGAGTTCTACATTTAGAACAATAGAAGCAGTCACAGAACGGCCTTTGTGTTAACTATTTCTAACTGCTGGCACATTTTCTAGGTGTGTACTGGGCAAACATTTAAATTGCAGCCTTTTTCAACAATGCGACGGCACTGGGTCACAGCAGCATAGAGGCAGGAACAGCGCGTCGAGAAATCGCAACCGCATCCACATCCACGTAGCTGGAGCAAGTCATTGTGTTTTTGGTACTCAACGTCTTCACGTCGCTGCCGTTGGCTGTAGTGGCCAGTATGAACGCCCCGCGTGCGCCCGTTCGTCCTTCTTTCATCTGTTGCGCATTATAACAGCCGTGTCCCATGTCGCACGTGTTTTCGGTTGCCACCGCAGAAATGAGAGGGGCCTCTGTCCACGAAAAGACATTTTTCGAGTTCGGTACATCGTCTCTTCGAGATGTTATGCGTATATTAGGTTCACTAAAACCTGATTCTCTTAACTGTACATTGTGCTTTAAGCCTATGTGATTTGCAGCTCGCACTTTGATTTTTCGTTGTGTCGCCCCGAAATGTAGCGCGTGGTAAATGATTGCTTAAAGTTTAGTGGAGCACAGCGAACACCAGCTGTCGTGAACTATATATGAAGCTAACTGAAATGGGCAAAAACTGTAAAAATACCAACCAACTTCTATAACCGCTTATCCCGAGCGCGGTTGCCAGGAGCCGGAGCCTATCCCGGAGACATTGGGCACAAGACTGAAGGAGTGGAGGGGGGGGGTCACACCCTGGATGGGATCCCAGTCCATCGCAGGGCCACAAATAATCACCCAGGTGCACGGTTGGTCGAAGGTACCGGAGCAATTGCAGGACAAGCACCTTGCTCAAGGGCACTACGGCCGGAGGCGGGGACTGAACGGGCAACCTTCGGGGCTGAAGGCAGCCGCTCCACCCGCAACGCCACCAGCTGCCCCAGCTGTAAAAATAATATAACAAAAATGTGTTATACTGTAGGGGGGTACGGTGGCGCAGTGGGTTGGACCACAGTCCTGCTGCCCGGTGGGTCTGGGGTTCAAGTCCCACTTGGGGTGCCTTGCGACGGACTGGCGTCCCGTCCTGGGTGTGTTCCCTCCTCCTCTGGCCTTACGCCCCTGTGTTCCCGGGTGGGCTCCGGTTCCCCGTGACCCCGTAAGGGACGAGCGGTTCTGAAAATGTGTGTGTGTGTGTGTGAGTTTTTCATGTGTTTCTTTTTGGGGTGGGTGATCAATTTTCAGTTTCCCCAGTATTGGCACTTCGCTGTCTCCTTTTCTTAATTCTTGTGGATTGTGTGCTGTGAAGGCGTCTGTGACAGCCTGCTTGTCGGAACATGCGGAACGAAACAGAATTTGATTGAGTGACTAATTATCCGTGTATAATGCATAGGAGCAGGTATTTGAAGTACGGTGGAAAAAGTCGAAGAGTATCTATGATGTAAAGTATCTGCTAGCGTAAAACTTGGCAGAAATACGGTAAAATTTCTCTTGTGTGGGGTCACGCGTGATGATAAGGACTGGTGATAGAATTATTTATTTCATTCCCAAATCCCGCTAGTGCTTTGTTCCGGCGTCAGATGCTCACGTTTTTCAATTTACCGTAAGTACGAATGCAGTCTGTATTTGTCCATAAGTGGTGTGTTGAGTAGAACCCTTTCTCTCTAGCTTTTCAAGTTTAAACAGAAAAAAAACTTAAATTTTGTATGGTACGCAAGATGTGTACAGTCTTTGTAATTTTTGGAATTGGCAAGTATTTCTTAACGTCTGTGATCATCCCAGTTATTTTCCCAGTAATCTGCATGTCCGTTGTGAATTGCACAAGTTAGTTTCTTGCTTTGTGCTCTTTACACAGCTGATTTTTAAAAACACTTTAGATAAATCTCTCGCTCACTTGTACGGCGGTGCTGAAATTTCGATTTTACTACGCGCTACCGTCAAGTTGGATATTCACGTCTCGGAGCGCGTCTTCGTCCGTGTGATCGGCGACAGGTTCTCACAAAGCAGTGATACAAACCAGCTGAGGTTGTAACCCCTTGGAAATGTCTTTCTTTCTTTTTTTATCCCAAAAATTCCTTGGTTTTTTTTTTCCTTCTTCCTCTCACTGTGCCCGGTGCGTGACGATTGAGGTTGTTGATTTGCTAGATGTGCGTTTCTCCATTGGTTCGTTCCGCAGAGGGGCGCGTGAAACAAAAGAGCCGGAGAGAAAGTCGCTCGCGGTGAAACGCAAGACGTGTAAGAGTGGAGGGGAGAGCAGGTGTTCCGAGAGCCGCTTTCTCCAGTGAACTTGGCAGCGTATTCTTTCACGTGAAAGCAGAGTATTCCACTGAAATGTACAGGACATCAGATTTATTAGTAAGTGCTCTGAAGTGAAAGTTGCAGCAGCGGGAACAAGATCTGTTTCCACTATGTCTGGTCATCATTTGTTATATTTTGAATTAATACCTATAGATGTTCACTTGCAATGGACAGGGGCTCATAAACTGTACATTTATTTTCTTTCTCTAGAAGAAGCACAAAGAGCAGTGCGTCAGTATAAGCGGGTAGACAGCCAGAATGCTGCCTGGAGGCCCAGGGTTTCCTCAACTCTTATTTGAGCATGGTGACGCTGCCATGCCTCCGAAGAAGATCCGTCCCAGAGGCACAGCCAGGAGTTACTCCCGAAGGCGCCACTACAGTCTACGTACGGGAGTACCGGCTAGAATATGTATTTTTTAAGCAGCACGAACGGCAACTGTTGTTTTATGAAGAGCTTCTTCTGCACCCCCCGACGACAGTACAGCTAAGGTGCTTCATTACACTATGTCCAGCTTGCAGACCACCTCCCCCAGCCAGCCAGCACCTCACATTTCTTGAGAGCTCCTAAGTGCTCGGTAAGTTCTCTGTAGAAGCTTTACAGGCATCCTGGGAGAAATGTGTAGGAGAAGCATGGAGGCGTCTATTCAAGGTTCAGCAGAGGTAGCCTATGGGCGTGAGGCCCTCCTGTTCCCCGGAGACGTACCGTGTCCCTCTGCGGGACTTCCGATCGCAGGTAGGGCACGGCGAAGCTCACGCTCACCCTGCGGCCTGTAGGATTTTGGACGAGTGCCTTTGCCGCCGGAGCCCTACGGGAACCGTACAAATCCAGTTTAAAGAGCACTAAACGCCGGCTGAAAAAAAGAGCAGAGAACACACAAGGTACGGAAGAAAAGGAAAAAGAAAGAGCGAGGGGAAGAAGTAATCTCTCGTTCGGCGTGTTCCCACACACGGTGATTAATGCCTTCTGCTAATTTTTCAGTTCTGGCGCCCTATTCAAGGCGGAAAATTTTGGCATGAGGGAGTTGGGGGAGGGGCTTGGGGGACAGAAGGGGGGTCTAGTAAGAGCGTTTGACTCCTCTGATAATCTGTGCGGAGGCAGGATAAGGGGTGGGGGGGTCTAGCTGGGCAGCGCTGCCTCCCCTAGTAATTATTCACTTGCTAGACAAATACCACTCGGTGTAGGGGGACGGTCTGGCTTTAATCGACATGTACAGCTGCTCTGTTTGTACTCGGTATCTTCCTTAAGCCGGGTGTACGAGGAGGCGATCTTTCGCTGTTTTCACTGTGAGGAACCCAGGAAAGCCCACGAGCGAAGAGGGAGTCCGCGTTTAACCCCTCCCTGCCTGCGAGGAGAAGTACAAGGAGCGAAGCATCCTTTTCCAGCACCACTGCTTTTTTCCACTCTACCTTTGTCAATGTCGTCTATGCAGAGTTGTTGATGATGGGGTGCCTTCTTGTGAATTTCGTGGCTCCTTGGCCGCGGGACAGTTGCGCTCAAAAGAATTTGTCGTTTATGGCGTCGCACCGGTTTTTCCGAGGCGCTGCAATATCTGCCACCGACATGCCGAGCTGCTCCGAGACCTGTGCGATCGCTGAGAGAGACGTGACGGTTGATACTAAAAAAAAGACCAGGCTTGCTTAAAGCGATTCCGTGTTGTCGATTGCTTTTATTACCATCGCAGGTCCCAGGGCCCATGGCGTTCAAGGTCACGGGTCTTTGCGTCGCCCGTTGGCCCAAGAACAGGTATCAGATTGAGCCCTCGCGAAACGATTAGCGACTTCAGCATCGTCCGAGTCTGAGTGGCAAGGTGAAAAATTCAAAGTCGGAACGTTTCCGGGCCGCGTTCATTTAGTATCCGGCCCGCGTTATTCTTCAGTCCTTTTTGAATGTTGTTACTTCGAAGGGGCTCAGTGAGGAAAATATGGAAATAAAATATCACCATCATTACATCATGGAAACTTTAATATGAACGTAAGACGAGTGGAGCGCGGTCGCCATACGAAGCGCAGCCCTGATTTTATAGGAAGGAGGAAGAGGAAGGGCTGACTTTGTATTTTATTGATGCGTGAGCGACGTGGGGCCAATAAACCCTCGGAAAACATCGCGCTTTTATCAGGGAGTTAGAGCTTCCTCCTTTGGCCGTTCCTTTGCCCTCGTCAGCTCGCGACGCTTTGTGCCGCATGTCATTCTTAAAGCTCGGGGTAATGTCAGGACAAAAGGCAGACACCTGATCCCGCCTGTCTTCGAGACACATTCCAGGAGTGGGAATAAGGCAGGCTCAGTAACGCACACGTGATGAGGCGTTCCGCTGAGAAACTCGGCCTTCGGGCACACGGCGGGGGCGCGCCGCCATAAAGCGGCCCATCCCAGCTCGACGGGAGGGATTCGTGCCATTAGTTCGGATGAGCCGTGTCTCCAGACCGAGGCGAAGGGCAGGGAGAGCGGCGGCGGGTGAGCTCACACCGCTGGCATGCGCCGAGGTCTGAGGGAGCGCTACGAGACGGGATGATAAGACCACAAGGCACGAGGAAGTCCCTGTTGCTCTAGGCTTACTCAGCTTCCCGAGGGCTGGGGCCGGCGGGGGTGCGGGACGCCGAACGAGCGATCGCTGCGGTTATATTCTTTCTCTTATTAGTCATGGTTTCACTTTGAGCAACGCCGGCAACTAGCGGCGACGCGGCTTTCGAGGCGAGTCCTTCCGCGTGGAGAATCGGCCCCCCCGGAACGCGCGGCCGGCCCATTGTGGCCTCGGGAGCCGTTTGATGAAATTAGGGGAAGTCACCGGGCGCTGTAATTGGGGCGAGGCGGTCCATTCTTTGCTCTCCCGCTCGCCGCCCCCCATGCTGAGGTGCTCCCCAAACACCCAGGGCCCGTTCCGTGACCTTGCGGCTCCCGGCAAATTCCGCCATTGTTGCTCCGCGGCCTGATCGCACGGCGCCCTGTAATCAGATATTTCACAGTCCCGCTCACCTCCGACGGGGAATAAATTGGAAGAGGAAACGCAGCCCCCGAAAGCAGAGCGCTGGCACAAAAGGGGTTTGTGAGGATCCTGCCGGCATTGTAAGGGCCTTTAATTATTTCCTGTGTTGATTTAGTTTTTTAATTAGATGACACACCTGCCTTTCTGTTGGCGTAGTATTAAATACTCAGACTGTCGCGTCAGGGATGTTTAAACTCTTATGGTCGGCAGACGTGGTTTCTGGCCGCGACGCTTTCCCCGCCTACGGCCCGGCTATCGCCGAACGCGAGTGGAAAGTCTTAATACGGGCCATTGTGTGCACTTACGCGCAGGATAATGGGGATAACTACTGTTTTGGAAAAAAAAGCGTTTCTGTTGCCGAGTAATTCCCGTAGCTTGAAAACAAGCGTCCTTTATTTTCTCGCAACGCTGTGGCCATCGCTACGGAGAAGCGGCGGGCGCTTGTGCGGATGAACCGTAGGAAAGGTGCTGTTTTCGATCGTTCTCGTCACGCGTAGAACGCGCATCCCGTGTCGCCTGCGTGTCCCCGCGCTACCCGTGCGACGGCCGGGCGTCGGGAGCAGCGCGTTTGAACGGCGCGCTTTAGACGCTTCTCCTAAACCTCATCTCTTTATTGACTTGTTCATGGGCTGTAAAATCACACCCGCAGAATTTTCTGTGTATTTAGGGCCTGTGCAGCTCCACCTTTTGTGAAAGAACAGTCGGGAAGCTCCAACACGTGGACGAACAGCACGTTGCGGGAATCCGGAAGAACAATACGTTTTTGTGCGTCCGTTCGGCTGAAGCATCTTGTTAAACTAACCCTAGTCTTATTAACTTAGGGTGTTAAACTACCTACACTTCATTAACCATTTATACAGCTGGGTAGTTTTACAGATAGGGGGCGCGGTGGTGCGGCGGGTTTGGCCGAGCCCCGCTCTCCGGCGGGTCTGGGGTTCGAGTCCCGCTTGGGGTGCCTTGCGACGGACTTGCATCCCGTCCTGGTCGCGTCCCCTTCCCCTCCGGCCCTGCGCCCTGCGTTGCCGGGTTGGGCTCCGGTTCGCCGCACCCCTGCTTGGGATCAACAGTTTCAGTTTCAGAGAGTGTGTGTCAAGGGTGCTACAGCAGAAGGTGGGATTTAAACCTACGACCTTCATATCCAAAGGCAGCAGCCCCCCCCCCCACCAAGAATTGCTAATGCAGAAAATTCTGGACTAAGGTCTGGTGGGGAAGTGCAAAGAGTACCACGAGACCAAAGCTGCCAAACCGGGGTGAAACTGTGTACTTAGATGCTGTGTGTACATTGTGTACCGCGGTGGCGACACTGATCTGCTTATTTTGTCACAGCGCTCCCCCTCTTATGTTGCAGCAGAAAGAACAGTTTAGGGAGCTGAAAGAGGACACGGTGTCGCCCCGTGGCGACAGAGACGGGGGCTGAATGCTTCACGAGGGACCGGCGTCTGGAGAAAATCATCACGCAGAGGAGCCGAACAAGTGATCTGCGCTCAGCTTCGCCTGTTTTCTTTTCTTGAGCAGCGGAGGGATGCTTGTGGTTCAGCGGTTCCTTTAAGCGCAGACGAACGGTATGGACGCCTCGGGTGGAAAACGCTGAGGAGGAAAGAATCGGCCACATTTCGTAAGCGCGAAGTCAGGCCGTTCGGAGGAGGCGCGGCTCGAATCATCGGAATTCACGTTTACGCGCCCGCTGCCCGCGGGTGCATGATGGGAAGGTGTCAGAACTGGCGACCGGAAAGAATATAGCATCTCCGTAAACGAGAGTACGCGTGACAGAAAAGACGCATGGGTGCGCAGCAGTCGCATGGCTTTCGCCGTTGCTGCGGGAACACGTGTGAAGCAAACAAGGCCTGAAAAATAAGCAGTCAGCCGACACCTGTGTGCATCTTTTAGAGGCACGTAGGTGCTCCCTTTCTCCGCGTCCCTCCGGGTCCGTGTTCAACCCGCTCTGAGCGCGCGTTATGTCCGAGGTTTTATTGGGGACGGCCAAGGACTCCGCGGACCGGCGCCGTCCTCGTACCGCGAATGCCGCACCGGATGACGGTTATGTCGGAAGCGTTCTTATTTCATTCATAGATTTTCTGTTTTATTCAAAGGTTTTGGTTGCCAGCAACAGCACCGGTGCAAAATACATCGAGAATGAGATGTTTTCCAGCTAATCTAGGGCTTTCCTTAGCTCATTTTCAGATACACGTGAGATTAGTGCACGCTGCCAGTAGAAACTCAGAGGGATCACTGGGGATCAGCTGCTGCTCAGCTATTGCCGTTCAAGTACAGGGATCCACACACGCACACAGTCTGAACCGCTAGTCCCATATGGGGTTGCGAGGAGCCAGAACCTAACCCAGCAACACAGGATGTAAGGCTGGAGGGGGAGGGGACACACCCAGGACGGGATGCCAGTCCATCACAAGGCACCCCAAGCGGGACTCAAACCGCAGACCCACCGGAGAGCAGGACCCGGTCCAACCCACTGCGCCACCACGCCCCCTACAGGGATCCTAAACGGGGTATTTCGTTTACACAGTGAACGGGGTCAACAGGAAGCCAGAATGGCTCAGTGTTCAATGACAAAAAAAGTGTTTCCATGTTCTGCGTAGGAAGACTTTTCTGTGATTTTTTTTTTTTTTTGCCCTCAGTTGCAACGTGCCACTTTCTTCATGCGCTTGTCTTTACATTTGTCCTTAAGGATAAAGTTTTGGCTCTGAACAAATCGTGTGTGCTTTCGTATTTGTACGGAAATGCACGTGAAATGCTTGGAAGTTAGGGTTAGCGTGTGTGTTGAGTTGAGGCTGAAATGTGAAGTCACGGAGTTTGTTTTCCTCAGGACACACACACACACACACCCTTTGTACACAAACTGGCATGTGCAGCACATAATTAGTCTGTTAGCCTGAGAGATAACAAACTACACTGGGGCAGCAAACACCACCTTCGCGAAGCTTCTTCTCGAACCGTGTACATAGTGTCTGACGGGAACAGCAGGAATTGTTTCGTTTCCCGAAACCGAGACGGTGCTCTGAATTCGGTGGAAAGTGTGCAACGTATGTCTGCGTCTTTTGTCAAAATTCATGTAAATCCGTGTTATTTTCCTGCTACAGTTTCACTGCAGGTTTTTCGTATTTTTATCCTCAGCTTAACGCTGCTTCGTGAATGTCTGCCTGAGGTTAAGAGCCCAACCTCAGGTTGATTTCCCCTGTGTATGTGTGTAATTAATGTTGTTGAGATTTTGAAAAAAAAGTGTTGTTTTGCGTGTGCATTTTTTGCTTGTGGGGCTCCTGTGCCATAAATTAGGTGCGTGAAAGGCCTGGAATCTTCTTCCCTGGAGGAATCGGTGTAAATTATAATGCCGAGGCCTTCGGGCTCTGTCTCCGTGTGCGTGCGTGTGTGTGTGTGTGTGTGTGTCTGTGTTTTTGTTAGATTGTAAACCTCTGCTCTTGTATGTCCTGTTTTATGTTGTGTCTTTTTTAAATGTTTTACAGCTGTACGTATTCGTTTAGCAGGCGGACATTCGGTGTTGGAGAGGGGGGCACGGGGGCGTGGTGATGCAGCGGGTTGGACCAGGCCCTGCTCTCCGGCGGGTCTGGGGTTCAAATCCCGCATGGGTGCCTTGCGATGGACCGGCGTCCCGTCCTGGGTGTGTCCCCTCCCCCCTCCAGCCCTACGCCCTGTGTTGCCAGGTTAGGCTCCGGCTCCCCGTATGGGACGAGCGGTTCAGACATTCCCTGCTGGGGTTTTTCACTGTGCCGACGTTTTTAGTACCGCACTCCTGTGCTGTCGTCGTACCGGTGTGTGAATATTTTTGCGCGAACAAGCCCTTATGACAGGATGTGTTCAGTTGTTCATGTCTATTGTAAAATGATAATATCATGTGACATCCTGACCTTGCTGTGACCCCCCTCCACCCCCCCCGTCCCCATCTACAGCAGGCCTATGTGTCCTCCAGCCAGCAGATGGCACCCCCCAGTCCCAACACCAACAGCAGCAGTAACAGCAGCAGCGGGGGAGGGGAGCAGCTGAGCAAGACCAACCTGTACATCCGCGGGCTTCACCCAGGCACCACGGACCAGGACCTGGTCAAACTGTGTCAGCCGTGAGTGTCTCTTTCTGCCGCATGCCGCGACTCTTACTCAGGATTTCTCCCAGTGGTTAAAAGAAATGATGATGTTCTCTGCAGTGACTTTGGAGACTGCTGGAGTATCGCATCTGACACGAAAGTAGCCCATTCAGTAAAGATGGGAGTCAATAAAACAACACAGCAAAGCATTCGTCCCTTCAACGCTGCCTCACCGACACAATCTCCAGCTAACATCAGCTCAGATCTAGAGACTCACAAAGAGTGACAAAGCGTTTCCGTCGGGCCGTGGACCCGTGCTTACAGCCTTTGCTCTACAGCGGTCTGAGTAAGTTACTTACGCTGAACTGACGCGGTAAAAATTACCGGTGGTCCCCGATTTATGATGGTTTGCGTCACGATTTTTCAACTTCACGATGGTGAGCTGGTGATAGACATTCAGTAGAAACCCTACTTTGAATTTAGATTTTTTTCCCGGGCAAGCGATATGCAGTGCGATACTCTCTCGCGATGCCGGGCAGCGGCAGCAATCTGCGTCTCCTGGTCTGTCACGCAGTGGTGTGCATTAGGTGTATTAAATGCATTTTCGACTTATGATGGGTTTCGATGTATGGATGAGTGACCCATTGTAAGTCGTGTATCTAGCGGTCTAAGTCACCTTGTTGAATAAGGGGTGTGGGCTCATAACACTACATAGAGTTCATTGGAAGTCACTTTGGACAACAGTGTCTGCTAAAGTGAATAAATGTATATTTAAATGTTTCGCGGAACGTAACCCCATCGTAAGTTGGGGACAACCTGTACTCTTCTGCAAAAATGCATATATGGTTGTATGTAGTATTACTGCAGGTCCCCTGCTTACAAACTTTAGAGTATTCTGTATCAAAGTATTAATAAGTGTAATAAATAGTAAAGTATTTCTGTATTAGAATTTAAGAGCATTGTATTGTAATATAGCACATTATTTCTATTGATTTTAGCTTAGAATGTATAATTCTGTCGTTTATAAAACACTATTTCTGCAAACTCAGACCCAAACGGGCAGAATGTTGGCACAGCAAGTAATGCTGCTGTTTCATAGCGCCGGGGTGGTATTCGGGAACGTGGGTTCGATCCCCACTCGGTCTTTGTGGAGTTTGTGTGTTTTTCCCCATGTTTGCGTGAGTTTGTTCCGGTTTCCTCCCACAGTCCAAACACTGTGTTCAGGTGGATTGGTGACTCTAAGTGACCCACAGTGTGTGAGTAACACAGAGAGTGTGTTCCACTGGTGTATGGATGAGTGACCCAGTGTAAGTAGTGTATCTAGCAGTGTAAGTCACCGCGGTGAATAAGGTTTGTGGGCTCATAACACTACACAGAGTCCATTGGAAGCGCTCTGGTGAGAAGTGTTTAGTAAATGACGTAATGTAAATTCCAAAATGACAGATTGTTTAATGTTGTCTGTAGGCGTCTCCAAACCATAGTACAGTGGGTCCCCAACTCGACAGCTTTTGAGCAGCAAGCTTTTCATTTTATGAAATGACACACACACAGTCTGAAACCGCTTGTCCCAAGCGGGCTCATGGCGAGCAGGAGCCTAACCTGGCAACACAGGGCGCGAGGCTGGAGGGGAGGGGCCACACCCAGGGCGGGACGCCAGTCCATCGAAGGCACCGGCCAAACCTGCTGCGCCACCGTGCCCCCACATTCTGACATTTACAATATATTTTTTCATGTAGGAGACACTTTCTCCAAGGCAATGTATAACTCAGAGCCAACAAAAAGTGCATTTTCCCAGCAGAGACATGCAGATGCAGTCAAGCGATTCTCAACGTACAGCTGCTTGGTCCAGTACCACCATTTTGCTGGCATACCTTACAGTGGGAATAGGTACATATTGAATTACAATAGAACATAAGTATAGAATTGTCGACACGCTCTTGGTCGTCTCTGTGTCACATTGGGCTAATAAACTTTTTGAGCAATGAACCAATTCTTGGTCCTAGTTACGTTAGCGAGTAGGAGATGCACTGTACAAGCATAACATTGTTAGTCATCATGAGCGATAATAATAACAATTATCATTTGCCGTTGTAGGAGCAAGTCGAAACAGGTAGACAGAGATGAATGAAGAAGTAATTCAGAGAAATTGAAACCCATGTAAGTGACACGAGCAAGGAAAGGGTAAAGAAGAATTATGTGCAGCGGCAGGCGAGAGAAGTAGAAAGGGGGATGCTTGTTTTACATGTCCTGACATGACCCCGCACCCTCCCCCCTCCCCGGGCAGAGTGCAAAAAAATGCAATGGCCTTTTCAGCGGCAGAATATAAAATACAGACATCTTAACCCTCAGATCTGTGAGTTGGAGCACCATGTTGTCCTATTTCAAAGACATGCAAAATTAGTGCATTAAATGAGCGAATGAAAGCGGCAGTAATTGTTGTGCAACTACACACAGACTGACTGAAAGCGCTTGTCCCAAGCAGGGTCATGGTGAACTGGAGCCTAGCCCAGCAACACAGGGTGTAAGGTGGAGGGAACACACCCAGGACGCGATCCCAGTCCATCGCAAGGCGCCCCAAGCCGGACTCGAACCCCAGACCCACTGGAGAGCAGGGCCCCGGCCAAACCCGCTGCGCCACCACGCCCCCCTGCGGCTATCTATATTTTTTAATATATTTTCACTATACTAGGACATCGATGTCTAAACATATGGTTTAGTTCTTTAAGTCTTACAGTTCACAAGAAAGGTCAGGCTTCATGAATCCAGAGATGTTTTCGTGTTGCATGCAGATGTCCCAGAACACTTCATTTTGCCCTGTAGTTCACCATCCTACTGAGTTTTATGCCACCATAATTTTCTGAATAAATTCCTTTTTTACGACCAAGCACTGCCACTGCGACATGGATACGGAAACATAACAAGATTGTAAAAAAAGGCAGTTAAAGGTTCTTGATTTCCTTTGCTGAATTTTGGCCACAAATGGCGGCACCCTCCCAGGAGAAAGTTGGCGGGAGCGCGCGGAGAAGCGTCGAGACGCTCCGCTTTCGGGACGACCGGAACTGCGCCGTTAGCCGTTGGACCGCCGCTCGCGCGCTGGCGACGCAAATAAGAGGGAGCGGATATAAATCCCTCCTGGCTCGGCACGTCACGCAGCCACCTACAAAAATAGCTGTCGCTTCCTCTCGTGTTTCTTTGCGTTACCTTTACTCCCACCATTTCGTCCACTTCCTTTGTGCTCCGTTCCTCCTCACTCATTAACTTTTTTCCGCGCCGGCTCCTCTGCCCCCTCGGTCCTTCTCCCCCAAGGGCAGAGCCTGCCATTTGACAGCGTTCGGGCGTAATTTTGCGCTGACGTTGGCGGATAAATGGCTTACTTGACAGCTCCGGCCCTTTTTTCCCCCTCACCGAAGTTGACTGCTTACACTCTCCTGTCTGGAAAATAGGGAAATTCACCCGTTTGCTATTTCCACATGCGCAGATCGAGAGGCCTCCTGCGCGGAGGCAGCTGGGGCTGCGCGCGCCGCAGTCGGACGCCTTCGCGACCCTGACGGGACGCCCGTAGCGAGACCGCGAGCGAGGCCAGCGAAGGCGCACGGAGCGGAGCGCGTAGTCTGCAGCGGGGCTCACGCGCACAGCTGGGTGTGCTGTGACTTCGAAAATGTCGTTCTGCTCCTGTGACCTTTTCTGCCTGTCAGTTGACTGAGCGCTCGCGCTGGTTTAATTTCTGAAATATCCTTTCATGGCCGAGATGAGAGTGTGGGTCGGCGAATGGCAGAGAATGGCTTTGTCTCTGTGTGTGTGTGTGTGTGTGTGTGTGTGTGCGTGTGCGTGTCTGTGTGCGTGCGCACGGGGAGGAGACGGGGAGAGGTGTGGGTCGGGAAAAGCGGTCTCCTCTTTTACAGCTTTTGCAGCTCTCGAGACTAAGCCCAGCCAAACAGGAAGCAGGAGCCCTCAGAGAGGAGGAAAGACAAACAGCGCTGCTAGGCTCGGCGAGCGAGGACGACGAGGATGAGGACGAGGAGGAGGGATGGGGGGAGCGGCACGATGCCGAGGCAGCAGCGTGCCTTTTCTCAGGCTGGTGTACGGGGGGGGGGACAGCTGATGTGGGCACGTGAGCAGGTCGTGTTGCTCGGAAGGGCGCGGAGGAAGCGAGGGCGGGGAAGGAGGGACGAAAGCAGGCCGGACTGCGTGCTCCGTGCTCTTTGCTCTGTGAATGATGCCAGGGCTCCTCGCAGGACTCGCTACTGTTTTCCCATGCACACTAACTAATAAACAACAACTATTCTTCGTAGAGTTTGCGTTTTTAAGCCTTGCGCGCTTTTCTTCTTTTTCGTTAAAAAAAAAAAAACATTACTGCCAGCAGGACTAGAACTTTTAAATGGATTTGAGCAATTTGAAACATTTATTGCGTTAATGACCGTCATTATTTTTCGTCGCATAGTGCAAATCTAAATGAAGAAGTCTGAGTGTGGCATTTACTAAAAATTTGCCCTATGCATTTAATTATGAATGGAGCTGTTGTTTCGAAATGAGTGGGATGCGCCATTGCTTTGTCACCCTTAACTGCTGCTATTGCTTGGCATTTGGGGAGGACCTCGTTCTGGCATTTTAGGAAACCCAAAGGCTAAAAGGAAAGAGATTTCGACAAAGAGCTCAAGTGTCGGCCGAGCAATGGCGCGGTTAAGCGGGAAAAGACTCTCTGAGTCCCCTTCCCCAGCCCAGGCACCACATCTGCCAGTCATCATGAGCTGCAGGGGGGGTCCAAGGTCAGAGAGCTTCCGCATTCCATCCCCCCGCCCCTCCAGGCTCATCCCAGAGGGTCTGACCATGACTGTGTCCAAAAACAGCATCTCTTTCCGTCTTTCCCTCCGCCGTTATCGCCACGAGAGAGGCAGGGCCCTCTTCTCACGACAAGTACGACTGCCACGGAATCGTTTCTTAAACATCAGATCTTTGATATTTAATGAACTACTGGGATAAAAATAGATATGCACAAGGCAATTTGACATAGTTATACACGTATAGAGTGCTGGAAACCACTTCATTTGGCGAGCTTTCTTTGTAGGCTTCGAGTAGCAATCGTCGAAAAGGTGCGAATATTATTTACGTTCCGCGGATAAATATCAGAGCAAGTTTAATGTTTCTCTTTGTTTTGACAAGGTATCTTCCTGAACTGTTGTTTGCTATGTTAAGTTGAATTCTTACTATTTAAAGATGGCTCTCGGATGAATCAGGTGCTTTTTTTCAGGAGACATCGTGAGACATCGCTCCTAAAAATATTTTAGTCGTTGCCACACAGGTCAAGGGCTGAGGGTCAACATTCAGCCTTGGCTCTCTGTGTGACATTCACTGGTTCTGATTTTCTACTGGTACTTCTCTCACGCACTAGAAATACACACACACACACACACACACACACATTTTCAGAACCGCTCGTCCCTTACGGGGTCACGGGGAACCGGAGCCTACCCGGCAACACAGGGCGTAAGGCCAGAGGGGGAAGGGGACACACCCAGAACGGGACGCCAGTCCGTCACAAGGCACCCCAAGCGGGACTCGAACCCCAGACCCACCGGAGAGTAGGACTGCGGTCCAACCCACTGCGCCACCGCACCCCCCACTCACTAGAAATACATGTTGCTTATATTAACTGGCAGCTCAAAAGTGGTGCCAGTGACTCTAGGATCTCGTCAACCCCCCTTTCTAAGCAGATTTCATGTCCACTTGGGGGGGCGCGGTGGCGCAGCGGGCTTGGCCGGGGCCTCCCCTCTGGTGGGCCTGGGGTTTGAGTCCCGCTTGGGGTGCTTTGCGACGGGCTGGTGTCCTGTCCTTGGTGTGTCCCCTCCCCCTCCGGCCTCACGCCCTGTGTTGCTGGGTTAGGCTCCAGCTCACCATAACTCTGCTTGGGACAAGCTGCTTCTGCCGATGTGTGTGTGTGTGTGTGTGTGTGATGTTAACTTGAGGCTCACACTGGTCTGGAGCCTGTCCTGGAACCACATGGCACTGAGGTAATCGGACTACATGCTGGATGACACCTGAGTTCATCGTAGGGTTCACACACATGTTCATTCACCCAGTCACACAATACGGGCACTTCAGAATCATCAGTGTAAAGATAGGACAGGTGCCAAGTGCATGGAATTATATCATGAACCTATTTTCCTTGGTTTATGTCAGGTTTTTCCTGTCTTGCACTGTGTTATTTCTGAACTTTTCTTGGTTATCATTCTTTTACAGTGTTTTATAATACAACTAAGTGAAGACATGAGTATGAGAAGTGACATTTGGGTCCAATGCATTTACTGTGTAGATACTTACTACATTCACATTTATTCATTTAGCCGACACTTTTTTCCAAAGGGACTTATGATGGTAAGGTACCGACAGTTATTTACCCCTTTATACAGTGGGGTAATATTACTGGAGCAATTTAGGGTAAGCACCTTGCTTAGGGATACTCTAGCTGAGGCTCAAACCTGCAACCTTCAGATCCAAAGGGAGCAGCTCTAACCAGCTGTCCCTCTAAATGAAGTGTGTCTGATAACCCACATTTTAACAAGAACATGAGAGCAGGCATGTGTTTCTCTCAATCCATTGTCTGAACTGCTTGTCCTATTTGGGGTTGCGGGGAGCCAGAGCCTAGCCTGGCAACATAGGGCATAAGGCTAGAGGGGGAGGGGACACACCCAGGATGGGACGCCAGTCCATCGCAAGGCACCCCAAGCAGGACTCGAACCCCAGACCCACGGTAGAGTAGGACCTGGTCCAACCCACTGTGCCACCGCACCCCCCTCGCTCAAGCCCTCTGTAGTCAAAACCTAGAACTCAATATTTGACCTCTGATCTGCTGACATCCCTTTGTGTGTATGCAGTCAAACAAAACACACACAAATGTCCTGTACAAGTTGACTTATGCAAATGTATTTTAACGTACAGACCACAAAAATAATTTTGTCCTTTTTGCAGAGGTTCTGTAATAAAACTTTAAAGTTAAATACTTTTCAAAATCTGAGCTATCCCCACTACAATGTGATCTGACTGAATAATCCTGAATTTTACTCTATCAAGTAAAATGAAACATTTAAATGAAGACAGCATAATCTCGTCCTTGACAAGTGGCACGCGCTGCCTAAGAGCTTTCGTTTTTTGACATCATTAAGCAAGGTCGGCATATCCGAAACTTTGAATGCCGTTCCAGCGGAAGCAATTAGTACAATTTTTATGTCAGTTAATGACCATTTAGTGTGGGGATGATCAAGACCACATTCCTTGGTGTTTCTATGTAACAGGGAAGTGTAAGTCAACATCCCAGAGATGTAAATGTATAGTTTATAGGAGGCACTGATCTTTCCGAAATATGCACATGCAGTTGGCATGTACGTCGTTTTGTTTTTTCCACTTTTACTCAGGGTGCAGAATGACAGTATATGACATGCTGTAATATTATGATACGATGGTATATTTACATAATTAATGTATTTACGTAAATGATTGTGTTCAGTGGGGGGTGTGGTGACGCAGCAGGTTTGTTCGGGTCCCGCTCTCTGCTGGGTCTTGGGTTCGAGTCCTGCTTGGGGATGGCCTGCGGCGGACTGGCGTCCCATCCTGGGTGTGTTCCCTCCCACTCTGGCCTTGTGCCCTTAGGCTCCGGCTTGCCGTGACCGTTTGGGACACGTGGTTTCAGCCAGTGTGTGTGATTGTGTTCGGTGCCCTTTTACGCATTTTGTCTTGCTGTAAAGCCAGTGTAATGCATTGGCCAAGGCTGTTCATAAAAGAGCACAAAATATAATGACCACTGCTACAGTTTGACCAGCACTGGACAGCACGCTGGGCTCTGCTTCATGGCTTTTGTCGAAATTTGCTCGTAATTTTTTCTTACTAAACATACCGGCAATGAAAACCTAAAATAAGTTTTCTGAATCTGCCCTGTACTAAAAATTTGCCCTGTACACTTCAAATACGGATGGAGCTGTTGCTTGATTGTGATGTTAGTCTTGTCCTCCTGAGACCCAGATGTTGGTTTTTGTTCTCTCTAAAGGACACGTAAGTTTAAGTGTATCTTCCCAGCTGAACATGTTACAATGCTGAGTGCTGCTGCACCTTATGGAGGACATCCTGTGCTTTTAAATAACAGTACATGTTCAGGGAGTATGCTTTGGACACTTTCCTGTAAAATCTAGAAAGGTTTCCAAAAATTCGTTGTTATTGTTGGGTCTCGAGGTTATAGGCATGGCCCTGCTACGTGGGAGGGCGGGTGGGCAGCGGGAGCCCGAGGAGAACCCATCCTCCACTGTGTGTCCGAGGCTGGGCAGCGCTGCCAACGCAGCACAGGGCGGCCAGGGAGAGGGATCACGTTACGCCTCCTGCCAGGCCAGGAGGGCACCGGGCCCTTGTGGGGTCCGGCCCAGAGCGAGAGCAACGACAGCATGTGTGTTGGCTTGGAGCTCCTTGCACAGGAAGGGGTGGATTCTGGCTGCTCTCCTGTCCTTCTGGGCAGTACAGCGGTAGTGCACACAGCATGTGAACTTTACAGCGGTACACGATGCAATAACGTGGTGTAAAACAACTAGTCGCAGACACATGATTTGCTTTAAGGAATCAAATGTGACTGCTGGAATCGGAGCGCTTCGTAAAGCGGGATCATCGAAAAACCCAAAAGAAAGTCTGTAGATTTTTTGGAGATAAAGGGGTGGGGAGAGGATTAACGGGGGGGGATTAGCACAAAGGTGATTGTCTGGAGCCGTTTTATAAGTAGGACAGACGAGCAGGGCTCGTGGTGAGCCTGGAACAAATTGTTTTTGTCTTCAGGCGCTATATCGCCCTGCTTTGAAACCAGAGCGGAAAACAAGCTTGCAGAGTAATCACTTTAAGACGACTACTGGATACCGTTCCCCTTTGTCTAATTGGGACTTTGGCTAAATATGTAAAGTGACATGTTCGTGTTTTTCGTTTCGTCGCGAAGTATTTGCGTACTTCCGCTCTTAAAAGTCTTTTATTATGTCCTTCTTTTTGCATCTTAGGTACGGGAAGATTGTTTCCACAAAGGCCATCCTAGACAAGACCACCAACAAGTGCAAAGGTGAGAAGGTGTTTCCCCATACCAAGCAGACCCTGTATGTGCGTGTGTTTTTGGAGCAGAAACCACCTAGATTTCCTCAAAAGGGTGTGAACAAAGTGCAGTATGCATAACGTTCTGTGCGTGAAAGCTTCTTGCGTAACACGCACTCCGTGGACTGACGGAAGCTCCTCTTGCGTTCCATGTTGCGTGTCGCCGTGGTTGTATAATGTAAGATGCCCGGCGTCGAGGCTTGTTTGGCGGGCCTGAGTAAAAGGGAGCACCTGAAACACGTAGCCCTGCAAGAGACGCTTTTCACCAGTTCTCCGAAAGGTTGCTTTGCCCTAGGGGCGTGCGGTGTCCCTCTCAGCAGCGCGCTCGCTCACCGTGTCTTTGCAGGGTATGGCTTTGTGGACTTCGACAGCCCGGCCGCAGCGCAGAAAGCAGTGACTGCACTGAAGGCTAGTGGTGTCCAGGCTCAGATGGCCAAGGTAGGTGTCTTCATGTTGCCGAATCTGTTGATACAAATAAAATCAGCCGGAGTTTTCGGTCAGCTGTCCTTGGAAGACCAGCAGAACCACTGGGTGAAAACAGGGACGCTCGCTCTTGTGTGTGTCAGAAATCATATGTATATCGTCTGTGTGTGTGTGTGTGTGTGTGTGTGTGTGGCCCCCACGCCTGCGGTGCAGGACACGCAGGGGGCTGCTGGACTTCCTCGTCTCTCTTCCCTCTCTCTTTGTGCACCCTGTTAACTGGACTACAGGCTTGTACTCTGGCCTTTGTGTGGGCGTCTGCCCGTGAAAGAGCTTCTTGTCGTGCCATTAGACCGACCCCTGGCCGCCATTCAGCCGTCTCCATTGAGAGCGACCGGGGAGCACGGTGCACAAGGGGCCCGGCACAATGAGCTCGTCTGCACTCCGTGCCAGCACCTAATTCGGCGTCCGCTGCAGTGTGCAGTCCGCGCAGTCCACGCAGTCTGCACAGCCCCTTGCCGTGCCGCCCCCTTGTCCCACACACCCTGTGAAACACATTAATCTCTTACTTTGTCCTGCTTGCTGGACTGTTGGTCTGTGCAAGAGGTCCACCTATTCTTGTATGCATCAGCCCCTGTTGTGCTCCTCCTCTCATATAACTAACTGACTCTTTACATATTAATATTCAGCATAGAGTGTAATGGTCAAGACCACACGGTTGCAATCACACGCTCGTCTGTTCAAAGCCACAAGGGCACTTCTCTAGTGCTCTCCAGAAAGATAATTAACCTGAAGTGCATCAGTGCAAATATTCATCTCCATGAAAGATCTGAAAAACTGTAATGATTGTAACCTTAACATTGTGAGTCGCTTTGGAGAAAAGTGTTGGCTAAATGAATAAATTTAAATGTAAATATAAAAAATACTTTCTGTTTCCTTCCGTTTGAAGGACTTAGGTTCGAATCCCGCTCCTTCATCCTGCTCCTTCTGTCGCTTACAGCGTACTTTGTTACCCTAAATTGCTCTAGGAAACATTGCCCAGCTACGTAAATGAGAAACTGTTTTTAAGTTACTTTCGAAAAAAGCATCAGCTAAGTGAATAAAAAATAGAGCAAAATATGCAGATCTTGGTATATAGAGAACACTTCATTCCTACGACCGCTTTGTTCTACTAAGCCGGAGTTTACAAATGCACAGGAAAGGAAGAGTAAATCTAAGTAAAAGATTGCTTGTACCGTGCATTTGCCGTGATCCGTGTTCCGTGACCGAGCGTGTGTTCTGCGTCTGTTAGGAAAGTCAACATGCAGGTCTCGTCGCTGTAGAAAGGGCAGTATGGATATGGGAGTCATGTTTACATTGTTTTCAAGAGGTCCCTTGGCAAATCTTGTGAAAAAGATAACGCTGTCATTATGTGATCCTGCCTAGGAGGAGCCGGCCTGTTTAAGTGTAAACCTTGTACTTCTTTACACCGATATTGCAGGTTTAAGCGTTGCCTCCAGAAGGAGACGAAGGATTGGATGGAACCTGAACAACAATGTTCCTCCAGCCAAAGATGTGTATCTCGTGTTAGCTTCCGGTGCTGGCAGCTCCTCTCAGTTTGACTTTCTGCACCGGATCTGATAATGCAATGTCAGGAGGTTATCAAACATGGCTTGAAGGTGCGTCAGCATCGCACAGGGTTTTTTCTTTTGCATTGGGGGTTGTTGGTTAAGGGAGCGATGAAGGATGGCCAGAGGAGTAGGTGCCTGGAGGTGCCAGTTCCCACGGAACACCTGATATGAGCAGCACCCAACCGGACTGGATTGGCGAGGCCTTGGTGTTCGCCTTGGCTGCAGCGTTGGCTGCGTGTTCTCTCTGCAGCGTCACACTGCTGCTTCATGCATTTCATTTGCAAGCAGAAGGAGACTTGGCGCAAATTCCATGTTTCCGTGTAGCACTTTCTAATGGTTCGTCTGAGTATTTCCAGGACTGAGAAGCGTGTATCGGCTTAGTATAAATAAGGAATTCAAATAAGCGAGGAGGTGTCCTGACAAACAGTTCAAGCAGAAATAATCCCTGCGGCTGATTATGACGAGGTTCACTTAGAGGCGGTTCTAGCAGTTTGGTGTCCCGGGCCTCGTGGTTTAGGAGCCCCAGCCTCCATTGCTGCTTTGTGGAGATTATGGTCACCGTCTGAGGTCAAACATCACCAATCCAGCCAAGCTGAGTCTGGGTCCACTCCAACACATATGAAAGTGTTCGAAACCCTGCTCCGACTTGAACCGAGTCCTTCTCTGCATGGCAAATGGAGGCGGAGATGGAATTTGGCCCGTTTCTTTTTGCAGTGGCACTAGGGGACACCGGCATCGTGGCGGCACGGCGAGTAGCGCTAGTGCCTCGCGGCTCCTGGGCTGCGCGGTCTCGTGTAGTTTTGGATGTGGCTCAACTTGCGTGGAGTTGGCATGTTCTCCCCGTGTTCGCGCGGGTTTCCTCCAGGTGCCCCGATTTCCTCCTACTACACAAAGACGTGTTTCAGGTTAACTGGAGACTCTAAATCGCCCTGTGGTGTGTGGATAGTTGCACTTTATTTATGTCAAGGGGACATTGCGCAGGGTTACAGCAACACACATACACCACAGCGATGGCATGACGTGCAACTACAATGCAGTTTGCAAATATGTAGTTAATTTGCACATAAAGAAGAGAAAAGCAGCACTGAGAGCTCAACTGGAGTCCACTGCTGAAGAAAGTTCCAGGAGGGAGGGAGACAGACACACACACTGAACCGCTTGTCCCATACGGGGTCGCGGGGAACCGGAGCCTAACCCGGCAACACAGGGCATAAGGCTGGAAGGGGAGGGGACACACCCAGGATGGGATGCCAGTTCGTCACAAGGCACCCCAAGCGGAATTCAAACCCCAGACCCACCGGAGAGCAGGACCTGGTCCAACCCACTGCGCCACTGGGCCCCCCCAGGAGACACAGTGTAGGTGAATGTGTGTGTGCGTGCGTGACCACAATGCGATGGACTGGTATCCCATCCAGGGTGTATCCTACCTTATGCTCTATCCTTCCGGAATAGGGTCCGGACCATCACAACCCTGTTTCTACAAGCTCCGAGCACTGGACGTGGCAGTGTTTGCACGCGAGCGGCCGAGTAACAAGACACAGTCTGGTGGCCCGAACGGTTTTAAAAAAACGACAATTCATGTCGTTCACCATTTCTTTGTTTCTATTCAGCTGCTCTCTTTCCTTCTCTCTACATCTCCTTGTCCTGCTTTTGTCCCCGTTCCAGCCGTTTTTAACGCCAGGTATCCTCGGTGAGATGCACATCCGCACGGCTGAAGGACACACGTACGAGACATCGACAGACGCTTTGGTCTTTTGAGTACTGTCCCTAATCCACCAGCCAGCGACTGCAACGTTCTTCCTTTGTGCCTGTTAGCACACATATTTCTTGCTGATGAAGGATCCTCTAAGTGCAGCTGGTAACGTAGTGGTTCGAGCTGCTGCCTTTGGACCAGAAGGTCGCGGGTTTGTGTCTCACCTCCTGCTGTAGTACCCTTGAACAAGACACTTACCCTAAAACTTGCTCCCATAAAGTCACCCAGCTGTATAAATGGGTAAATAATTGTAAGTGAGCTAGATGAATAGATGTGTGTTCTGTGTTGCTGAATCTCAGAGCGGCACCGTAGGACGTCTCTGTTGAACAGTTCGGCACAGGATGTGTGCATTGCTTCCTGTTGATAGGAGCACAGTAGCAGGCCTTTGTGTCTGTCTGCTCCCAGTCTGTGGCGGTGGTGCGGTTTGCATGTGCAGCAGGCAGATCCTGTCCTGGCTCTTCCGAGATTCTGTGCATTTCGACAGTAAAGTCTCCACTCGTCTTTAAGACCTCTGCGACGGGTACTGATTCCCGGCCGGTAGGTCCGTCACTACCCCAGATGGTATTTTGGGACATTTTTTCCTTTATACTGCCTTTAACCTGGGGGCGTGGTGGTGCGGCAGGCTTGGCCAGGTCCTCCTCACTGGTGGGTCTGGGGTTCAAGTCCCGCTCGGGGTACCGTCCTGGGTGCGTCCCCTCCCCCTCCAGCCCTACGCCCTGTGTTGCCGGGTTAGGCTCCGCCTTGTCACAACCCCACTCAGGACAAGTGGCCTCAGCCTTTGTATGTGTGCTCGCCTTTAACCTTTATGTATCGCCTCCCCATCCCTCCATTCATTAAAATTTTGCAGTGTTATTTCCTTGAACTGTGAAAATGATACAGCTGACAATATTTTGCGGTTTCTAGAATAGTTCGCTGCGGGGTATGAAGGAGCAGGACGATCGAATTCATCCTTGGTGCGTCTCTTGCCTTTGCGGAGACGCACCTCAGCGGGAGAGGAAGGCCACACGAAGGAGTCTACAGTTTGGAGTAAGACCAATAAGGCAAAATCCCACCCCCCCCCCCAGGCACCGCAAGATATCCCTGCAGCGACCACAGCAAAGACACAGAGGATCCTTTGAGCTGAAGCTGCATGCCCTTCCTGTGTCTCCCTGATACATGACCACCCCCTGCGATGCGCAGACGCACACAGTGCCCCTCCCCCCCTTTTTCCTCCTCCTTCTCCGAATGGTTGTGTAATAAAATTTTGGAATGAGAAGAGCCTCCCCAGGGATGGAGTTCAGCCTGAGTACAGGCAGTCTTGTTCTTACAGCAACCAGGCCCCTCCCCCCCGCACACCTCCTGCCCCCCCCCCCCCCCGTTCTTCCTCCATGTCGTCTCTCCTTTCTCCCCTGCATCCCTGTCGCCTGTCCTTCCCCCTCTCCTGGGGTCACGCTCCATTTCCAACTACAGTACATATCCGTATCTTTACATATCCCCCGGAGTTCCTGGTGCTGTGAAAACTTCATGCCTGGTTTCCTCTGTGCTGCCACACGATGCTGGAAAGATTAACCTCTTTGCTCGTCCTTCTCCCCTTCATCCTGCCTCCTCTTGTGGCCGGTATCGGTCGAGATAACGTCAAATTCCTCACGCAGTCGCTCCAGCATTTGAATATGATAGGCATGCTGCAAAACACTGCTGCAAAATAAGCATTTCACCCACATTAATATAGTCGTCGTCTCCTCTGAAATATTACAGTGCGTTGCCCTTGGAATTGCCGGATACATCGGTGCCAATTTCGTTTTTCAGCTTTTTTGCCTAGGAACATCGGAGCGCATTTAAGGAAGAAAAGAACCAGTGTAGTAATTTCGTAATTGTGTGACAGTCTTCCCCCACCTTCTCGAGGTAATGCATTTCTCATAAACCCTTTGCAGCTCAAAGACGTAATCATTACCTTTAGTTTCAACGGTAAACTTTCTCATGCCTCCGTGAGCCTCAGAACCGACGGCCGTTTGCAGGACCGGCCTCGGTGATCGCGGAGCCCAGTTTGCACCCTTTTTGGTGGGGCCTCCTGGATTTAAGGTTTCAAATTAGGTATCAGAAACACGTACTGTTGTACCTTGTAACAAATGATCACAAAACGCACATACATACGATACTCAGTAATTATGTATTATTTCAACCTTTAATGCAAAAAAAAAAAAAAAAAAAAAAAGCCAGAACAAAGCGGTGAAGACAAAAGAAATGTATGAAAAAAATGAACGTGAATTCTCATTCGCTGAATGAGTTAATGTGGTGTCGCACAGCACCTGGGCTGCACGACTGGAGTGGGGTTTGATTCGTTCTCAGTCTGTGTGGAGTTTGCATTTCCTACCTGTGTTCACGTGGATTTCCTTCCATAGGCATGTGTTTCAGGTAGTTTAGTGACTTGATTCCCAGTTGTGTGTGTGTGTGTGTGTGTGTGTGTACGGGTTACATTCGTCTGCTGTATAGATGGGTGGATGACTTCAGGTTGTTTACTGTAGCGTGTCTAGTGCTGCGCTGCATCCTCCGGGACGGCGGCGGTACCAGTCGCAGCGTGGGTTTCGCCAGGTACCACCCTGTAGGGCCACCGGGGAGTAGTTGCTGCGAGGCAGTGTGGAGGGATTCGTACACCCCACTGTGACGTACTACACACAGCTTCGGAATCAGCTAAATACTCATGAATGGCCATTGTAAGACACTTTGGAGAAAAGCGTCTGCTCAGGGGACCGATGTGAATGGTAGCGCGTAGCATAGTGTTTACTGCTGCCTTTGGCCCCCGAGGTCACAGGTTTGATTCCCACCTCCAGCTGTAGTACCCTTGAGCACGGTACTTACTCTGAATTGCTCCAGTAAAATTAACTAGCTGTACAAATGGGTAAATAATTGTACGGCTGTAAGTCGCTTTGGGGTCGAGTGTCAGATAGATGAATAGATGCAAATTGTTTCATGCTGTCCAGGGGTGTGTGAAATCCAAATTTGCTCCTCGTAAACTCAGAGAAATACCTTACAGGCCGAAGCAGGGGGATTACATGAAATTCCTTATGCGGTCGAATGCTGGTAACTCCATTGGACACATCTCAGGGATTCCCTGTTCTTATAATTTGACTAGTTCTAGTTTATAGAACTGGTCTGATCATGTGCATTTTCCAATAGCATGCATACCAACATGAGGGCTAAATTATTAATTGCTTATTGTTTGTCGCATTGCTAGGTGCGTGTTTATGTTTACTGTAGATAGGATGCTCGGGGGGGTCTGTTTTGTGTTTTCTCCTGGGGATGAAGACAAAATCCTCGCGCTATAAAACACTCCGGATGGTGTGATTTAAACGCCTCCTTGTTGTCGAACCACCACCTGCAGCAACAGGAGCAGGACCCCACCAACCTGTACATCTCCAACCTGCCTCTAACCATGGACGAGCAGGAGCTGGAGGCCATGCTGAAGCCCTTCGGTCAGGTCATCTCCACCCGCATCCTCCGGGACGGCAGCGGTACCAGTCGCGGTGTGGGTTTTGCCAGGTACGCCCCCGTAAGGCCCTCGGGGGGTAGCTGCTGCAAGGCGGTGCGGAGGGACCGTACACCCAACCGTAACATACTACACACAGCTGCAGAACCAGGACACCAGGACGAAAAGTCATCAGCTGGTCAAACTTGCTCAGACCCCTAAATGCTTCCGTGTCCACGGTCAAAAACCAGTCAGACCTCCTGATGCTGGTTCACTGAACAAGGCATTCTGACTCTTTTTAAAAAAAGTTTTCTGGAAAGAATGTAATTTCATTAGAAAATCAACATTGTTCATGCAACATCGTATACCCAATGTGGAGGTTCACTTGTGGAGTCCTTCCTGCCCGTGTTTGCGTCCGTACGGAACTTGGGGCTCAAAGGGGGGGGGAGGGGAACACACGTCGTTATGCCAGGGCGAAACATGGCAAAATGCAGCTCTTGAAAGAAACCAACACGGTGTAGTCTACGAGTGCTTTCGTTTTAGTGACGCACCTAGCGCAGGACTTCTGGTGAAACTAGGTGTGTACATTAAAGTAAATGTGTAACCGTGGAGGTCCGACACGATAAAATGTTTTGTTCTTGTTAGCAGCCGTGCCCTCTTGTGGCAATAGCTGGTACTACATTAACTTGAAATTACCATGGGTTGGCTTGCAGAATGGAGTCCACAGAGAAGTGTGAGGCCATCATTCAACATTTTAACGGCAAATACATTAAGACACCCCCTGGAGTACCAGGTAGGATATGCGCTCAGCTGCTCTGAGTGGAACGAGAGAAACTCCCGGTTCGCGTGCGTTTATATTTCCTTTATTCGGCGTTCACGTAACCTGTTTCTCTTGCGCTTATCATCCGTTACGCTTCCCCCCACAGTGCCCACGGAGCCATTGTTGTGTAAATTTGCAGATGGGGGACAGAAAAAGAGACAGAACCAGGGGAAGTTTCTCCAGAATGGCCGGCCGTGGACCAGAGACGGGGAAACGGTGAGATTTACAACGGTTACCTGCTAAGATTGAAGGAGTTTTGGACATCTCACTATTACTTTACTCGTTGTCGAAAAAGGGTTTTGTAAAGATATCAGGCGAAGGGGGAAGACGTGTAAAACTTTTTATTCACGCTGTTAATTGTGTATGTGATTTCTGATCTCTCGTATAAGAGAAAAACTACGCAGAACGTGGTAGATACCAAATGTGCACCTTTTGGTTCAGTAACTGGTGCAAACTGTCAGCGTTCCCCGGTTGCGCACTAGAACTTGGTATTGCTCACTGGATTTATGCAGTTACAGTGTAAAATAACCCCGAAAAGAAAAATGTGCAGTGCTCCTCATGTGCAGTTCCATTTCCTCAGGCTGCAATGCCGTTAACATACGATGCCACAGCCTTACAGAATGGGTGAGTACAAAACGTGTTTCTCTTTTTGGCTGTACTGTGGAATGTGCGCAATTAAGTGCGGCGGTAAAGAGTTTTTTTTTTGCTTCTCGGTAATTGCGTCACGTGACGGGTTGATGGCAAGGTTAGGGAAAGCGCTGACATGGGTGAAGTACCATGCAAAAGGTAAGGTGGGGTCGTGAGACAGAAAGACTCCAACTGCAGACATTTTGCACACTGAGCAATTGTGAAACCAAGGCGTCTGTTGGCAGAGAGGTTGCATTGTGTTCAGCGTGTGTGTGTGTGTGTGTGTGTGTGTGTGTGTGTGTGTGTGTGTGTGTGTGTGTTTGTGCTCCCCACTGGACAGGATTTCCAGAAAGGTTCAGATCAGGTCCTCTGCGGTGCAGCGAGTGAGGTGACAGCTGTTAGTGCCGCGGAGACACGCCGCACTTCAGGAGGACCGTTATAGGAGGACGGTCGCGGTCGGCAGATCGCTTTACCTCTGACCTTGACCTTCTGCTTTCAACATCATTGGTGCTCCCAGAAGCGCATGTCCAGCTGGCTCCGGCAGGGATCCCCCGTGTGTGTTCCTGGAATGCGACCGATTGTGACCGCCCCCCTACAAAGATCGCACATACCCTATTTAAAGTCACCGCTCACACTTTGTACCTCTTTCAAACCGTCAAGCCCCTGTAATATTTTCTCTTTGATGCAATTAATTTTGACACCGTATGTCAAGTTTTTCCATGTGCCTCCGACTTAATGACAAAGACATATTGGAGACGCATAAGCAGCTAAGAGGAGAGTTTTTTACTGCCATCTTGTGGATTCATGGGAAATGCTTTAACATCACATTTCTAGAGCGCACATGTGGTAATAATGTACACCGCTTAGCATTTTTTTTATTTAGCAGTTTTTTTTTTTTTTTTGTTGAGTGGTGTGGATAGTTGGGAGCACCCCGCTGTGAGGTCTCACAGTGCCTCGGCTTTGGGTTCATACGTGGTTTTGAATCCAGCTCAGTCTGGTTTTCCCACATAATCCAAGGATATGTGTCAGGTGAAGTGTGGAATTTAAATTGCTTGTAGAGTGTGTGTGTGTGTGTGTGTGTGAGTGACTCCGTGTTTGTGATTGCCCTGGCATCCCGTCCAAGGTGTACCCTGCCTCATGCCCTATGCTTCCATGACCCTGTGCCGGAGGTGCAGCTATAGATAATGAACGGATGGGTTAACTTGTCCAGAAAGCTTGTTTTTTCGAGAAGAAGGAAGACTAGACGACGCTTGTTTATTTTGCAGGTTCTACACCTCTCCATACACCATAGCCCCCAATCGAATGATTGCTCAGACGTCTCTCTCGCCATACATGCATTCTCCTGTTTCATCCTATCCGGTAATATGAATACCTGACTGTAATTGCCACCTTTTCAAAATGTCATAGACCTAGAGATTCACATACTTTTTGCATCAGTAATGTTAATTGTTTCTTTCACCATTCTTTCAGTAAATATGAAATGGAAAATTTAAGTATTTGCAAAATTTTTAAAATATTTTTAAATGTAAATATGCTATGTTAATGTAATATATTGTGTATGTTGAGTGTTAAATGAGCCTGTATTAATGAAGAAATCCAGGTAAATCTAAAGAGTTCACGAAATTTGTCCTCCCAACTCTTTATGCTGAGTGCGCTGTAAACCGTAGAGGATGTGTCTTCCTCGGTGTCGGTGAATGAAAACGGTTTCTGTTCTCGCATGATCTGTTATCCAGCAGCTCATATTTGGTCCTTTGTGATGTGTTGCAGGTGCACAGCCCCTCATGGATGCACCATCAGTCATACCTCATGCAGCCAGCAGTGAGTATCAGCACGTACACTTTCACGTGACCCGCGTTCGCGGTTCGCTTCGATCGCGGTTTTCGGTCCCGAGGCTTCGCGCCGACCGGTTTGCTCTGGCGGCCGCCTGCAGGGGACGGTGCTAACGCCTACCATGGACCATGCCATGTCCATCCAGCCCACCTCCATGATGGGCCCCATCACGCAGCAGCTCAGCCACCTCTCCCTAGGCAGCACCGGCACGGTCAGTTCCCGAGGATCTCTTTACTTCATTTGACCTTTAACCAGGTAACCGCGTTTAGAGCGACGCTATTCTGAGGGCGATTGCCGGAACCTTTCGAGAAGCCTTCGCCGCCGTGTGCGTTCTCACCCGCGTTCTTTCTCACAGTACATGCCTGCCAACACAGCTATGCAAGGGACCTACATCCCACAGTACACCCCAGTGCCTCCTTCAAGCGTCTCCCTCGAGGTGAGAGGTCTGACCAAGAATTACAGTATCGAAACATTTTTCAGTCAGGAAGAAGATGATAATTGCTGTGTTTCGCAAGCAGCAATTTTACAGACTGTTGTCTGAGACTGTCAGATTGATTATAGGTACGGATCAGTGGTGACTTTAATTTGTAATCCACTTATCTGCAGGAAAACAGTGGTCAGCAGCCACAGGTTGCCATAGATACGCCCTCAGAACACACAAACTACTCTTACCAGCACAGCAAGTGAAGCAAAGGTGGGTGTGTAAGGCTTCGGATGTGTGAGCTTTTATTTAATGTTCAAGTGCTTTTAATGCTTTTCAAGTTCCGTTTCAATTAATAGAGGGAACTCTCTAAGTGAAGGGCAGCAGATGACATGGTGGTTAGAAGCGATGCCATGCAGTCTGAAAGTTGCTCGTTTGAATCAAGTACCCTTGGTCTGGGCACTTACCCTGATTTGCTAAAGTAAGAATACGCTCGCACATAAATAACCATGTCATTGTACTCTTGATCGTGTAACGTTGTGAGCTGAGTTTGGTCAAGGTGTCACATAAAGAAAGGTTCCTAACGAAAATAAAGGCTGGCTAGGAAATCGCCTTTGTCTGTCACTTGGGATTCCTGTGCTGAGTCTGGTTTCTTCTCCACTCCCAGATTCATGTCCAGAAGGCGTGTTGGAGCGGAGAAAGGGCCGTGTGTCTCTGGAAGCCTGATCACAGCTCCACGGTCATGCTGGATGTCACATACCAGACTTTAACGTAGAAGATGAAAGGAACACATTTCTTTTGACGAAACTAAAAGTTATTTCTTTGTGGGTCAAACAACCAAAGGTGGGGGATTTCTCTGATGGAGAATTGATTTATTTTGCTATTTCAATAAGAGAAGAGAGGAAAAAAATATCACGCTAAGAAAGGGGAAAAGACGCAAAATATTATTTTTGTGCACGTATAATAAGAAAATCTTATTTTTAAAAAAACATTCTGCAGTTTCAGAATGAAACAGAAAAGAAAATTACAACACAAAGTGTCTTTTTTAGTTTTCTTTTTTGTAAAATATGCAAACTTTTTGTTTTTTTTTTAGTTATGTCTGTTTTTTGACATTTGATTAGCTGCAATAGGAAAAATTTTGTACAGATTCTGAAATTCAAGTACTGCATTTTTGTCCAGTTTTGCAATGTAGTAGGTTTGATACTTTTCGTGTATTTTTTAATAATCACAGGCATATACAAAACAAACCGCTTAAAGTTACTTCTTCACAGTGTTGGAAAAAAATGAATTGAGCAGTTAGAGAGCCGACTGAAAACGTGAACATTTGAATTAGGACAGATTATCGTAAATAAATTTATTAATTATTTTAACGGTTTCCTGTAAAGAGTTCCAGCCGTTTCAATTGAACAAAGACAATCATATTTTACAATTCATAGTTCTTCTTTTGGAACAGTATATAAGTAATATACTTAAAGTATATTTAAACTTAATGTTTTAACAGTTTGCATCCTTTCTAGACTTCTAGAAGGGTCTTGTTATTTGTGCTCTGTGAATTCATAATGAGGAGAAATAGTGTTCTCCCATAAGTTGTACTACAAATAAACCCACCCAAAAACACAATTATAGTTACTTAAAATAAAAATGAGCAGTGCTTTCATATTGTATAAGAATATACTGGCTCCTCAGTCAGGAAGTATGTCCCAGGAAGTATATTCAAAATTTGTTTTGTTTTAATCTCCAAAGTCACTTAGGTCATGATATATAAAAGCCTAATATAGCCATCCCTTGATTTATTTAACCGTTAGTTCCGTTAAAGTCTTAGGGATAGCTATGATCAAAAGAAGAACTCGGTTAGCCTTTTTGTTCGAATATGTTTAACTTTGAACTATGTTAAAATTGATTTAAAATGACTGAGAACAGGGTAGGGGGTGAGGTGCTGCAGCGGGTTTGGCCGGGTCCTGCTCTCTTGTGGGTCTGGGGTTCAAGTCCCGCTTGGGGTGCCTTGCGATGGACTGGTGTCCCGTCCTGTGTGTGTCCCCTCCCCCTCCAGCCTTGCGCCCTGCGTTGCTGGGTTAGGCTCCAATTTGCCGCAACCCTCCGAGGGGCAAGTGGTTGTAGACATTGTGTGTGTGTGTGAAAAGAGGGTGGTGCAGTGAACAGAGAATGATGCTGCCACCTCACATCGCCTGAGTGTTCTGTGGGTTCAGTCTCTATTTAGTCTGTCTGGAGTTTGCATGTTCATCCCATGTCTGTGTGTGTTTGCTCTGGTTTCCTCCCACAGTCCAAAGCCTTGTAGTTCAGGTAGATTAGTGACACTAAGTAGCCCATGGGCAAGTGACTGTGTGTATGTGTGGCTACTCTGCGATGGACTGGGGTAAAAAATTGACATTTAAAAAAAAATGGGTAGATTTAAAAAAAAGTGTAAATAAAAATAAAAAGTGGAAAATGCTCTGATATCCAAAATATTTGACAAAATTTGTCAAAGTGACAAATGTGACAGGAGCCAGTGTATTCTTTCCTCCTATCGTTATATATGAGGAAATATTTTATGAAAGGAAGAGTGATAAGGAGATGATCCGAATGCCTTTTACAGGCGGCGTTTACTCTTAGCGGAGCTCCTCAGTGCGTAACTCGCCCCAGCGCAGTCTGCTTACGCAGGACCCAAAGGTGTCTCCTTGTAAAGCACTAAACAGTGCCGCAGGTGGCGCTGTCCCCGAAGTCCACGTCCAACACGTCCACATGCAGCAGAAGGAGTGACTTTAAGTGGATTTGTCCTCTGTAGTCGTTGGGTAGGCTTTTGTGGATTTTTGGCTTTGTGTGCAGTCGGACAATTGAAAATGCCTTAGAGTGGAGCTAGTACTTTGAATACAAATGTATATAACAATAAAAAAGCTGAAAAAGATTTTTAAAAATGAAAAGCGGGACAAAAATTGAACAGAGGACACCGAGTTCTCTGAAGCTTTATTGTAGAGGACGGGAGTAGTTACGCGTTTAGGTTTTCGCTTCCACGATGCTGCTGTTTTCTTGTGTGTTAGTCCTCTCTTTCTGTGTTTTTTTTGTTTTCGAAAGAAACGTTTTTTTCTCTTTTGGGGCTTTTAATTCACTTGAAATCCTTTTTTTATTCGTCATTTTTGTTGAAGATATTTCACGTCTTCGTTTCTTTTAGGTAATGTAGATGTTTAGTTAGGAAGTAACATTCTAGGAGTGTAGCTTTTCGCTTTTCAAAGACACATAGGAGTTTGAAACTGTGTTTGTGTCTGTCTGGTTTGTGCGCGGTCTGGACAAACCACAAAGCAAAACTTTTTCCACGTTGTTTTCTGTGCATTTTGTTTCCCGGGAGTTCACATTCTGCTTTCCATCCCGTTCAAGTCCAGGGGTAAATGTGTTAAGGGGTGATTTGCAATAAACATTAGTCCCGCTCCCTGGATTAGGGATTTATATAAATATTAGCATTAGGGAAAACGAGGGTTAAAACTCTGGAACAGCAATCACCACCATTCCAGGATATTTTCGCACCGTTGAGGTGCCGACGGTGTGTATTTTATATCATAGTGCAGAAATTCTGCAGCATGTATACGAAATTTCACCATCTAAATATTCAAACAGAAACCAGATGTTATGCTGAATGAGACTAAGTTATGGAAGCATTGTAGGAGAAAATGGTGGGACTAATAGTGAATAATGACATCATAAAAAACCAAGTATTTCCCTGGAGAGTAATGCTACATTTAGATGTCTGGAATTAAAATGAGAGGTTTCCATCAGAAGGGCCTTCAGCCGTATCTACAGATGTGTAACATGTAAACCGGGCAGAAGCTGACAGACCGTGATCACGCAGGAGGGAAACCATGACGGTGTCAACTCCCGGAACGTCCCTAATTGTTAGGCCTCACGTTCCTAATATTTGGGAAAAAGAGAAGCAAGAGAAGGTCCCTATTAGCCGAGAAGCTGGTGAACAGCACTGCAGATTTACTCGCTCGCGGTTGGAAGACCTGGAAGCAAAGGTGAACAAATGGAAATATTCATGAAAACCATGTATCTGGAATTTTTTTATACTTGAAATGAAAAAAAGTAGGACATAATTGGACATTTGGGATTTTTTTCATGTTATAATTCCTGGATTGATGTAGCATTTATATGTTAGGTGACCCGTGCGGGACATTTGCTCAGCGAGGATGTGAAAACGCAGATTGTACCTGGGGCAAGTCCGCACTGTCCCGGAATCGAGGAAAGTTGAGTGCCTGTTAAAGAGTGCAGCACACGGAACAGAAGCAGTGAAAATACAGCGAAAGGCAGGCAGACGAAATGCGTGGGCACCGACATACTACTACAATTAAGCTGAAGTCGTATTCTGTGTTACAGATTCATACAGGGAAAATACTGCATCCACAAAATGATCAGTTGTTAGACTACATTTGTTTTATTCCTTCGTACGTTTTAACACTCATTTTCCTCTTTTCTGTTTTTAACATTCGGACCATCCTTCCACTGTAAGCTGAATACGTTGTCTTGTCGTTTATCCGTGTTTTGTGATTTGTTCAGGAAGATACGTGGTCACTTCGCTTCCACCACATGCAGTGCACCTCATGAAGGAAAGGGTCTTGTTTTATATTTACTACTCTGACTTGTTGAAACAATATTCAGAAATCAGCTCAGCCACTACGTGATGAACGATAACAAACTACAGTTTTGAAACTATGAAACGACTGCGTTTTGCCTCGAGTCAGAACTCCTGATTCGAGCGTAAGCCGAAAGTAGGACCAACACTGTTTCTGTTATCAGCAATCGACCTTTTTGTAGCAGTCTTTGTGCTTCGTTGCATCGCAAATAACCTTCACTGAGGTTATTTCCTTGGCCTTATTAAAAAAAAAAGAGCATATTTATTTGCTACTCATCGCAATAGCCACAGTATACCTCATTCTCCCCACTCTCAGTAGTCTGTGCAGTCAGAGGACGGTGAGAATAAAAATGGCTCAGACCTTAAAGAATCTCCAGTAGACCAAGTGCTGTGAAAGTAGCTCCCACCTGAGGTCAGAGGAGACGTTAGGAGTGGTCAAGTGACTAGTCTTTGAGCGGTTACGTTACAGCAACTCCGGTTACGTTTTTATTATAACGCAACTTTTCATTTCAAGGCTTTGCAAAAGTGCGTTTTGAAAATGTAGGCGTTCGTTCCGTTCTCCGTCCCCTCACTCGTGTCCCTTTAATGGTTAATTTCACAGTTTCAAAACATTTGCTGCTAACAAGGAATACGAAAGCAGTTTGTGAGGTGCAAGCCATGCTGGTTGTTCATGTAAACAAATACAATGTACGTGTTATTTAGTGAAAGAGGGCGAAATTGTAGTTTGCCATGTGCTGCATCGATGCTTAGCTTCCTGCAGTCAGCAAGCGAGGATTAAGGGCACAGTTGTTAGGGAAAAGGATTCCTCACCAGAAGAAAAGTGAATATCCTTTCTCACATGGGATGCGGTGCAGGAGTTTGAGAGCAAGACTGTTTTGTAGATTATTATGCCTTTTTGTCAGATTGAAATGTTCTGAGCTATATGCTACTCTTTTGTGTGTCATTGTTTTTTAAATGGACATCATGCTACTTTAACAAGTTTTAAACTAAGATTCTAATCAAGACTGTTTGTTTTTTTTTTTTTTTGTAAATGTCATTCACGTTATGTACTATTAATATGGGAGGGGACAGTTGGAACAGTAACTTTTGAGGAGGAGTAAAAGTGCAGTTTTTTCCATGCAGGTCATCAGAAATATGTGCCTTTGACAACAGAGATATTGTTTCTCACCAAAACATATAAAACGACATAATTAGTCACTTTTTAGATTTATTGAAACTTCCTAAAAAATTCAAAGTAGGTATACTGCAATATGAAATGATGTTCACATTAAGATTAACAGCACACTGTTTTGAAGTGAAGAACAACTTTAGAATTCTGAATTATTGTGAACATTTTGTTCTAGGCTAAATGCAACAGATTTACTTATCCCCATGAAAGCTGTAATATCCAACATCAAAAGGACTTGAGATGTATGAATTTTTCATTAATAGGGTTGTGCTGTGTTTTTATAAAGGGCACTAATACTAATTCCAATTTGTGTGTTCACATTGCCAGAGTTATTAGAAAAATGTACAGTGTCCCATGTTAGGTCATATCAAAGGGATTTTTGCACAAAATGAAACTGTCAAAGGGCTATTTATTGTGGCTCTAGCAGAACAGTCAGATTATCTTGGTCATAGTGACTGATTTTAGTTTTAGAAGCGCATGAAATCGGAACTACAGACCTTATCACCAGTTCTCTTGCTCCAGCAAGTCAGATGCACCTCAATGTCCTGTTGCCAATCATGTAATTCTAAAGGATTTGTTGGAGAAATAAACACGCAACTGGCTTGTCTTTCACGAAACAGCTGCTTTTAAGCACTTTCCTTATTTATACAAGGATTCATTTTGTACAATATGTTCAGAGAAAAAGTTTTGATATTTAGCTAGTTAGCTATTTTTTGTCTTCCTGTGCCACAGTTTCTTTTGTCTTGTTTTTATTTTATTATCGGAAAGAAAATCACAGCTTTAAAAACTTTTTTGACATTGGTTTTCTTCTTTGAATTTGATGTGTCAGACTTTTTTTTAATTAAAAAGTTATTGTTTTTCACGTGTGCTTGTCTTATTGAGAAAAAAGGATGAAATTGTCGTGAAATGTACTGCACATTTTTACTTTGATTTTTTTTTTTTTAAACTTTAGTGGCACCGCATTTGTGTTAGAAATTTTCAAAGCTACGACACATGCCAGTTTATATTTGATTGCATTTTCTTCACCACTATATTTTCTCAAATGACTTTTGTGGAGGGAAAGTGACATGCATTTCTGCCTTCTACCAATAGTTGGCAGCAAAATGCACTCAAAACCTCAGTAGGACTGCAGCCCCCTTGATTCAACCTGCTCCTAACAGTGTTATCTAAACATGAGTGCAGCAGGTGTCTTGTATTCCTGAATTTGGGCATCAGTAACAAGACAAAGAATTCTGCACATATTTTTGGGCAACAGTAAAAATGAGTTTGCAGAGAAGTTTTTGTTTTTAGTTAAATTACTTTTATACATGTACAATCTGTGATTTCTTGGGGTGTTAATGTCGCACCCTGGGACGAATTTGCTGGCATGCCCACTCCTGGAAAAACTGGCCACTGTCTTAAATATTCTTCATTTGTAAGTAATCCTTTTCACTGTAGAATAATGGATTTAAAACTGTTTGGAAACGGCCTTATAACCCTTCCCAGATTTATGAGCAGCAACAGTTCATTGCCAATGTCTTTTCTCCTTGGAACAGTGTCACACACCTATTTACTCCCTAACACGTAAAAACATTTAACTGAAAGTGGCTTGCTTTCTTTTTCGCATGACTCAGTATCACCTTAATATGATCGACTGAAAGAACTCACAAACAAAACATTACTTCGTTTCATTGACATACAGGTATATTCAGTACATATATGGAATGTTCTTCTTCAGCACTTGGCAACATACCTTTACAGATATAATACAGTTTTACACAGTGCATTTGACAATGGTTCATCTCTAGCGTACCAAATTTCTCTCTTGTTTTCTGAAAATATGACACAATTTTTTCCTCTTCAAGCAGTTCAATGGAAAATGTACGGTGATTAACAATATGTCTTTCATTGTAATCGTTTGCTAATAAGGTTAATCCAGGACCGTGATCAATGGCAGAGGCAATAATTCACATCTGTTATTATACAAAATACTGTGTGAAGGTTAATGCATATGACATGATGACAAAGTATTTACATCAATTTTGCAGTCATTCATCCAGCGTCAATCAAATCAACCAAACAATAAATATTTCCAAAATAGTTATTTGGGGACAATAAATGATTGATCGTATTCAAATCAAAGGCATTATGAGATGGATCAAGCAGACATTTTCAGTTACTTGTACATTTAACAGAACTGCTCTTGCTCTTTATTTGACATTTATGTGTGTGTTTGAGAGAGTGTGGTGGTGGTGCAGTGGGTTGGCCTGAGTCCTGCTCTCTGGTGGGTCTGGGGTTCGAGTCCCATTTGGGGTGCCTTGCAATGGACTGGCATCCTGTCCTGGGTGTGTCCCCTAGCCCTGTGCTGCTGGGTTAGGCTCTGTGACCCTGTATGGGCCAAGTGTGTGTGTTTGCTTGCTTTAGTTCAGAATTATGGTATATTCTGTACAGGGAAGTATTCCAACTTCTTAACAAACAATACCAGTTTGAACAAGGAATAATTTCTACAGGTTGGCGCTAAAGCACGGCTCATTATGTACCGTACTCAGGGGTCAGCAACAACGGCCTTCCTTCAACTACGGCTCACTGCTTACAGTCCCATTACATTTACCACTGTGATATTTGCCTGCTGAGTTAGCAAATAATGTGGGACTCTCTGCTCAGCTCCTGTTTCCGCTCAGATTTCTTAGGACCTCAGAAAGTTGTAGTTCATGTTTTCTCAGTGCTATAGTCTATAAGCTCTTCCTAAAGAAGAGGCCTTTGCTGAATTGTACTCGTGGTGGTTGTACATGCACCAAAAGTTCACAACAATCAAACATTTAAGTTTACAGGAAGGCTGACATTCAGGCTAACAGAAGCTAATCACTTGGAAAGCTTCTTGGAATCAATCATTTTTCACTAACAAATCATACATACAATACAGTGCCCATGACATAACACTAAAATATTACAAAACAAAAGACAGCAAAAAACAAGCCAAAGTCACTGTGTACTGGTACATACAAAATATTCTGTGCCATCTGACTTTTTAATGCATCTATACAACTGCATACTATATCCTTTGTAAATAATTTAAGTGTAAATAATATAACCTTTGGTCAAAACAACAAAATATGTGTCAAAAATTAGATAATAATATTTACATTTATATTTATGTACATCTCAGCAAAAATTCAATTTGTGCATTACATATTTAACTGGACTTCATGCATAGATCATAAGTGCAATTTTCTCAATTCTGCTTAACATTTAAAACCAAGTAAAAACATAATTAGTGCTAAAATCAAGAAAATATTTTGAAAAAATTCATTATACTTCACTCACACACACTGAAACTGCTTATTCTAAGCAGGGTTGCAGTGAACTGGAGCCTAACCCAGCAACACAGGGCACAAGGCTGGAGGGGAGGGGACACACCCAGGATGGGACGCCAGTCCATTGCAAGACACCCCAAGGGGGACTTGAACCCCAGATCCACTGAAAAGCAGGCACAGGCCAAATCTGCTGCACCACCACACCTTATGCGTCACCTGGCTGCATAAAAAAATTACTTCTCAGGTCTTCACAAACTTGAAAATGTAAGGTTTGTACATGCTTATGCTAGTAACAAAGACACAGTGAAGTAGTCACACAAAAAGTAAAACTTTGTCTTACATTAACAAAATATAATTTCTGACACATTCTCATTTCAGGATGAAATCAGCTTTTGCCATATACTGTACATATGCATTAGAAAATCCAGCACTAGCTTCTTACAAACGCACAAAGCCATGACAAATATCTCCAAACTTCAACCACATCCAGATTTTCAGCATTTTTTGAAAGGCGATCATTCCCCTCTAAAGTTAACAAAAATCATTTTGCGCACTGCCCAGTTCAAACAATGCAGAACACACACGAGGTACTGTATAATTTGCATATACGGGACCTTTTCTCCAGCTTTGGAAATAAACAGTATCATCGTTGCCTGTAAGTAATTAGTATAGTTCACATCAGCTCTACGTACCTCCTAAATATTTCATTGTTTTTGTCACTTAATAATGTGAGTAATAAGGTTTAGAGGGTCAAGCAGTTTATCACAAGCAGTAATTTGAAGCTTTTGGGCATATTACGTTTTTATGAAAACTAAAAACTGCATCAAAACAAAGGAGCCTATATGTAATCTGATACAGTCGGTCAGCCGATGGAGCTGAACAATAAGCAGTAACTGGTGAACAGCGATTAAGTTCAGTACCGCTTCCAAATATGCTGTGAGGTTCATTTTTTACGTACGTCCTAATCCACTGGTTTCTTATGTACGAGAGGAACTACATTCTGGATCAACTACTAGAAATAAGGTGCGAAGGAGCATAGATTTAGCTTTAATCGAACATCAGTAGCATGGATGTGAGGTGGGATAGGGCTTTATGCCGGGTCTGATGTAAAATGGGTAACGTATAAAAAAACCGGAAATAACGAAACATCGGTATGTTGAAGTACCGGCTACAAATCAATTCCTCTCCGACCCAAAAAGCTGAAGGAAGAAAGAAAACATATAGATGATGTCCAGGTAAATGTTGAGTGTTGCAAAAATGTACTCCTCAGGACTGATAGTATGGCGCTTGTTCCCCATCAGTAACTGTGTGTCCAAAGCCAGGAACTGAAAGAAAAACGGGACAGTCAGTAGCATCAAACTAATTAGGCTGCCGATGAATGAAATCCAGCTTGATGTTTCGCAAGGGATCTTACCAGAGTAAAAAGTACTGCTCCCACTATGGCAAAGATGGCATGAAACCAGGGCACCTGTAAAGGATGTTGAAAGATTTCATTAAAAAGGTTAAGAGGCAGTTTCTCTAATAAGGGACATCTGATGGCCCTACCAGATTAACGCTGAAATGTAGGCAATCCTGATTTATTTTTACGAATACTGTGGCACCTAAAAATACTCAAAACTAAGTCTCACTAGATTATGAACCCTTGCCTCAACTGTATTTATTTCTATAGAGGCTGACAAATTGTAATCCCGGGTCCCGTCCACTTTCCTTGTTCATCCTTAAAGGACTGAGGTGAAACAGAAGGTGCCGGAGGGGGTACTTACATATCCCAAGGGGATAACAATGATCAGGAATAATCCAGAGTAGAGCAACACCGTACACAAGACGAAGAGCACTCCTTGGCAGGAGGTGAAGTCGATCTGCATACGGAAGAAGCACCTTTGTTAGATCGATTAGCCCTCACATGGGGCGCACATGGGGTTCATTTCATCATATTTGTGGAATTGCTGCTAAATGTCAAGAACCCTAGCTGGTGAGCTACTAATTTTACCGATTATGCTGGCTATTCAAGTCATTTTCAAACCTTTCCTCCGAGCAACGGGTCTAACGTTTGTTTGACAACCCGAACCATGTGGTTGTCGTTATTAAAAATTTGTTGGAGTCGTCAGGACACCATACGAACAAGCAAAGCTCATGATGGCGCCGCCACCTTTCCATCATGTGTCAGGACCCTTCTGGGTACTCTGCGGCGCTTCCACCGATCATTTGGAGCTCAGGGGAACTGAAGGAGCCACACTTGTTTGAAGCAACTTCACTCACCTTTGTCTGGAAGCTAAAGACTGTGACAGAGAGACAGACCAGAGCAGTGATGCCCAAGCAGATCACAACAGACTTGGTGTTGTAAAAACTGTTTGGAAGAAACAGACAGAGATTTTATTTACGGGATGAAGCTGAAGATACGTAACCGTCCCCTCTCATACCACAAGAGCACTGGCTTTCATTTTTAGCCATCATGGACCACTGTCCATCGCTGTCCATTTCTGGTTTTTCTTCCATTTGATCAGCTATTGATTTAATGCATCGCACTCTCACTGCCAGTTTTGTGCTAAAATAAATTTGTGTTATTTGACCCATACTTATAATAGTGAAAATAACAAATATATGCTCTACTTTAAAACGAGTTGGACAGGAGTGATTATTCAAACGAAACAATAACTGTGTGCATGGCAAGGAGGAGCGGGGAACCCAAACTAGCCCTCGTTTCTCTGTGTAAGTGAGGCTCAGTTTCTCTTTCCCTTGTTGCGCACACACACACACACACACACACACACAAACACAGAGTCAGTCGGATGTCTTCTTGGCTGCAGTCGAGTCTGGGTACATAGTGCTCTCCTCCGAATGCACTAGCTCACCCTAAGAAGCCTGCAGCCAGTAAAATGAAATGAACCAGGTGGCTTTCAGCCTGCACACCGGAGGAGTGTTGTTCCTGAGTTCACCCCTGCCAGGTCAGCATGAGAAGGAAACTGGCTTTGACTATTCAGGGATATGAAAGGGATTAAAAAAATAAACACTTTTTCATTCTTCGTCTCTCAGCTGTTTCGTAACTGACCCAAATGCGCTTGAATTTTCTCACATTTTAAGGAATGTTCACATGACATATTTTACTAGTGAAACGTACCAATTTGGGAGCACTTGATTGAAAGATTGTTTTCAGTCAACCGATCAACAGCTGAACCACGGTAAATCAGTTAGAAACCCACCGAGAGCGCAAATCGGTATAGGCAGTGATTAGTCCTGATGAGGCTTGAATGCCAGTGCTGTGGACACATTAAAAGGTTACTCTAGAAACTAGTGTGACTTTCTGTTATCCATCACCTTTAAACACCACGACCTCCTGCTAGAGCTAAGTCCGAACTGTGCGGAGCAGCGAATTTGATGCCGGCAGCCGTGCTACCATGCAAGAGAACACCGTGGAAATTTACCTGGAAACAAATGCCAACATGCAGGCCATGCTGAGAGTCTGATTTGAAGCAAGAGCGTGCAAACAGAACACAGACGAACAGAAGCAACAGTGAGGATCCGAACTGCAAGGGAACAGGTACAAGCAGCGAAAGGCTACCTGGATAGCATCGCTGTCATATAGGAGAGAGACAAAGTCTGCAACGGAAGATGTAGCGGTTAATCTACATGTACGACATGGACACAACTGTCAAGAATTCTCTCACACACACAGGAACTTGTGAACAGAAAAATAAGACATCGATCGTGCTTACAGAAGATAAACACACATATGACACCATGAGAACATAACTAGTGGGATGTACTGTATTTGGCCCGGAGATGAGTTGCACAATGCCTCCCTCTAGAAATAGGAATTAGTTTCTTTCTCAAAATGTCTTTATTTTAATTCAGACAGTATGTAAACAGTATGTATTTTTGTAAACGTCAGATGGTCAGAACAAAATGCTTCAAAATGGCATGTTGTGGACACTTTTTGTTCTATGACATTGACAAATGACTTTCCCATTTTTCACGCTGCTCCTATTGCAACTTCTAGCAACGGGAACATTTCTGATTCCTTCATAACACGCGTTTGCTTCTCTTCCTGATACTCACAAAGATGGCCAGGAGAATCAGGTTCCATGGAAACTTCCTCCTGTAGGGAAGGTGCAGACATTGTAATTGCAGAAGATATGTTCATGTGGAGCACTCCATCAAGATGACCTCCAGACCTCAAAGTCTACGGTAGACTCCACCCACCTTGGAGCAGTGCAGCAGGAAAGCGTTAGGTAGGTGGCAATGAAAATGGCGCTGTGGGGAAGTAAAACGAGTCAGGTGGATATCAGCAAGGGCTGGAAAAGAGTTTATCTCCTTTGTAATAATGTATTATTTCAATAATAAAGGCTATTGTCCACTTACTAAGATGCCCAGTACCAGCCAGGGTTGGCCTGGATGCAGATCTTCACTGGCTCACTGGGAAAGCGGAGAAAGTTACACAGTGAGTAGACAAACTCAATGTCCCAAGTATCAAATTGAAACAGGAAAAGCTTTTGGAATCCTAACAAATCAGAATTACTTATACACACACTGAGGCCAGAAGGGATTTTTACCCATTAACTGCTTTTAAAGTCAGTTTCAGAGACAGATGAAGGGGAGTGATGGGCAAACTCACCAGAATGTAAAAAGAGCTACAATAGCCACCATGACAAAGAGCTGGATCATCAAGATGGAGTAAACCTGCAAGGGTGTACGAGAAGAAGAGAAAATGCGCACAGAGAACGGAAGTATTCGCCATTTCTGAGAGGTCGGAAGGGGCGTCGATCTCGCGCGTGAATACCTTACGGATGAACATGCGACGGATGTTTTTGTCCTCCCAGGTGAATTCGGTGAGCACCTCTCCTTCATCAAAACTATGACATGGGCTGGAGCCTGGCGAGAGATCACATGGTTTGATGATACTACAGGAAAAGGAATGTCTCGTCACCCTCCCTTTAACCTGTTTTAGTCCTTTAGTTAACTGAACCTAACCCTAACCCTAACCCAAGCTCCAGGACAGCTGGGAGCGTAGTGGTTAGTGCTGCTGCTGCCTTTGGACCCAAAGGGTTCCAGGTTTGAGTCTTACCTCCAGTTGTAGTACCCTTGTGCAAAATACTTACCCCGAATTGTTCCAGCAAAAGGGGCCCTGCTGTGTAAATGGGTAAATAAGCGTAGCTCTCTTAATGTTGTAAGTCACCTTGGAGAACAGTGTCAGCTAGATGAATGAATATAAATTTAAAAGCAACAATTTTTATGTAGAAACCTTCCTCACATATTGGAACTGGAGTTTCTTAAGGACTACAGAAGAAAATGTAAAAAAACACAGAAAAAGAGTGGTCATTACTGAAAATGTGCTATTTAACCGGAATATTACTGTCATTTTGTCCTGAAAGGGTAGGAGACAACTTTTCACATGATGCCCTCATCCCAATACCTGTAGTTGCTTCTTCATAGCTTGGTGGAGATTCTGGTACAGCCCCACCTCCTTGGGCCCCACTAGGAGTCTTACTTGCCAAAGAGATCTAAAAACACAAACAATACAATCCCTTCTATCAGAATTTTTTTCCATTATTGCCAGATCTGGACACGTAAATCTGTAACGGCAGTTAAAGACATTAACGTTTTATTATATGTACATTTTATTTTGAATTACCCTTATTTAAGTGAAAAAATTAACGCAATTATAACACTGTTTAGATCACAATTAAAGTGAAAATTCTTAGTAAATCTCAACACAGCATACTGTAAATATTCCAGTAAGATTAGAGTAGGGTAGCCTATTTCAACAAATAACATATGTAATGAAAATGGATGAAAATCAGATTTCTCTTCTAAGACTGAGCAGAACTGCACAAACAGCATCGTCGAATGTCACACGACACTTTGTTTACAGTGAATCACGCAGCAAAGCTTCTGCGCAGTCAGGAGTCTCCAGTTTGAAGACGTGCGGGTCGCTAGAATATGCTGGGATTTCAGGGGAAAATGTTTATTTCAAAAAACTCTGCTGAGACACACTACAACAGTGACCTGCAGGAACAGAGGTGGCTTTTGGCATTACCATACTTGTGAATAAACATGAATAAATACACAAATATAGATAAACGCAACAGTGTACACTGAAGTATAAACAGAAACGACACATTTATAGCAGGAAGTGAGTGAACAGAGAAATTTAGCATCAGTCACACAGTACAAAAAACATAATATAATACTGTATATATATACACACACACACACAGGCTGAAACCACTTGCCCTGAGTGGGGTCGTGGCGAACCGGAGCCTAACCCGGAAACTCAGGGCATAAGGCCAGAGGGGGTGGGGACACACCCAGGACGGGACGCCAGTCCATTGCAAGGCACCCCAAGCGGGACTCGAACTCCAGACCAACCAGAGAGCAGGACCCGGTCCAACCCACTGCGCCACTGTGCCCCCCAATATAATATAATATAATATGTGGGGGGCACACGCACATTTCCAGAACCTCTCGTTCCATACAGGGTCGCAGGGAACCAGAGCCTAACCCGGCAACTCAGGGCGTAAGGCTGGAGGGGGAGGGGACACACCCAGGACGGGACGCCAGTCCGTCGCAAGGCACCCCAAGCGGGACTCGAACCCCAGACCCACCGGAGAGCAGGACTCAGTCCAACCCACTGCGACACCACACCCCCCTAATATAATATAATATAATATACACACACACATTTTCAGAACCACATGTCCCATACGGGGTTGCGAGGAACCGGAGCCTACCCCGTAACACAGGGCGTATGGCCAGAAGGGGAGGGGACACACCCAGGACGGGACGCCAGTCCGCCGCAAGGTACCCCAAGCGGGACTCGAACCGCAGACCCACCAGAGAGGAGGACCTGGTCCAACCCACTGCACCACCGTGCCACCGCGCCACCGCACCCCATAATATACTATAATATAATATAAAATAAAAGCCTTATGTCTTGTTTGTTTTCGGACTGCATTCTCCTATTCAGTTACAGTTTGCAGTGGGAAAAGGACATTAACTTTTTTTTTCTCTTGCTAATTTATATTCATGCCATCACTCTGCCAACACATGAATACTGATTAAAAAGAGTTTCACTTAAGAAAATTGGTCTTTGAAGCTTCCAGGGTAAGAGCATGAAGCAAGTGAATATAATTTTTAGTGACAAAATCAATGCTCAGGGTAATTTAACTGGAGAAGCACTTATGGATGAAATGGGATTTGTATGGCAGTCTACCAAACTGGACACCATCCAAGAGACACCACACATACAAAAGTAAATTATGTCAGCCTTGGGATGAGTTAAAAAGGTCAAAGGGTGTTTCCAGGTATTTGGACTGCGCTCTTTATAATAGACAAGCCTGGTGGGTGGATCCAAAAAAAATGAATAAAGATTTTGCTCTTTGAGTAGAATTATAAGTATTTTTTTCTATCTTGGACCCAGACAGATTGCCTTTTTTCTCTGTTGCCTTTCAGCTGGAAGTTTTGTTTTGTTCCTTCTTTCCGTGGCCAGTTGGCTTACCTAACAGCTTTAATAATTAATAATGTTCTTGGAATGTTTTAATGTATAACCAGCCTTTTCTTTATATTATGCCCGTGATCCCTTGTTCAGCGCTGTGTCGCTGTTTGAGAGTGCGCTCTATAAAAATACATTGAATTGACCCGAGTATTGCCTAAAGCACAGTGAAAATCAGAGTGCGCAGCTTAACCTGTTTCCCACATTACTCGTGTTACTTCAAAGAGTACAGACTTAATACTGTTTGATATATGCAATTCGATTTATTTTTATAGCGCGCTCTTCCCACGCAGTGAAACAGAACGTTATAATAGAGGCGTGAGGCAAGAAAAGCAAAAAGCAAAACAACACAAGAATGCCACTAAATGACGTTTGGCATATAGTTTCAGGCTGTGCTGAATTAGCGCGTATATTTACTTTTTAACATCCCCCTCATTAGGAAGACGAAGTCAAAGATATGATCCTATAACTTCTGGTTGGAACCCTTTACAGAGCAGATTTTTTTAGCAGCTGCAATCACAGCGCAACTGGACCCGTTACGTAACTGAAGAATGAATAACGTAGGAGAGAATAACAAAACGCAATGATATTTTTATTGAGATCCAACCGAAAAACGTGCAATTATGATCATGCCTCTGACCAAATCTTGCCCGAACATGTCACCCCTCCCCCAAAATTGATGCAAGCCAAGCCACTCACTGTTACTGAAAGACTGTATTTCACATGTTTTCACCACACATGTCTCTTCTTGGCCTTTCGATGATGAGGGAACCGCTGTAGGAGCACTGCACCCCCCAACCTGACAGCCCCTTCCAGAGAGAACCTTACCTTTCCCTGAGTCATGGCTGCGTCTGAAATTCCTCCTTTTTGGCTTCCAAACAGTTGATCACCTCTGGATTATGGGGCTCGCTCTTCTCCTCCTGATGTGATTCGCTCTCCTTCGCTCCTTCAGTCCTTAAGCGCTCGCTGCCGTCGGTGGAGAAGCTGTGTTCTGCTGCCGTTTGTTGTTCTCTGTTGAGAAAAAAAATAACCCTTGGGCTTTTGCTCAGATTAAACCCACCCTTTATACTGCACTAGTAGGTTAATCCTGCACCGGAGCAGGTCTCTCCTCCTCCTCCTCCTCCCCCTCCCTTCCTCAGAAACAGACATTCGAGCAACATCCAGGTACAGCAGCAGCCATAGGAGAGCCTGGAGTGTACCACTCTCCTCTGAAGGTGGGGATGCCGTGTCTGTATCCGTCACACGAGCGTGATCACTGATGCGACCAGTTCCAGATGGTTCCAGATTTATTGTGGTACAGCCAGGCTGGAGAGGATGAGGGTGGGCTGACACTCACGTTATGTAACAAAGCAAACCAAGTGTGCAAGACTGAAGGCTATTGAGACACATGAATGTCACTCAATGAACGCACGTAAACACGGCTCATTTGGTGTTAGTGTATCCGCCATTCTCTAATTCCATTGTATAAACACTGTTACCACTTCTTAGATTTACATTTATTTATTTAGCAGATGCTTCTCTCCAAAGTGACTTCCAAAGAACTCTATGTAGTGTTATGAGCCCACACACCTTATTTACCACGGTGGCTTACACTGCTGGATACACTACTTACACTGGGTCACTCATCCATACATCAGGGAACACACTCTCTCTGTCACACACACTATGGGTGAATCTGAACAGCATGTCTTTGGACTGTGGGAGGAAACCAGAGCGCCCGGAGGAAGCCCACACAGACACGGGGAGAACATGCAAACTCTACAAAGACTGAGCAAGGATCGAACCCACGTTCTCGTGCACCACCCAGGCGCTGTAAAACAGCAGCACTACTTGCTGTACCACTGTGCTGCTCACTGTTTGCTTATTTCTCCAACAGAGAATAGTTACATTCTGTGTTTAAGATGAGCGAGGCCATGTTTTCAGGAAAAACAGTTATTCAATTTGGGAATTTAGTACATTGTACTATTGTTTAGGGGGATGCGGTGCTGCAGTGGGCTTGGCTGGGTAGCACCGTGGCAGGTCTGGGGTTCGAGTCCTGCTTGGGGTGCCATGTGGCAGACTGGCATCCCGTCCTGTATGTGCCCCCCCTCCAGCCGTATGACCTGTGTTGCCGAGTTAGGCTCCGGTTCGCCGCGACCCCGTATGGGACAAGTGGTTTCAGACTGTGTGTGTGTGTGTGTGTGTGTATATATACTAACTACTACTATTTCAATGGTAACTTGCAATATTACTGGTATGCACTGTACAGCCAAATTTAGATAGTGCCATTAAAACGTGCATAATATGTACATATTACACAATGTGAAGGACATAAATTAGAATTAGTGGAGGTTATTGATAAACCTGAGTGTCACTTGGAATTCTTACGATTAAGAAAAGCCACAATTCTGTTTTCTAGTATAAAATCAATGTTCTGCTAATAACTATGAGTCATGCCTACAACTGTGACTTAAGAACTTAGATTTTGTAACGTGTTGTTTTGTGATGGGGGTTAAGTGAGGCTAAAATAGCTTAGGACTTTAAGGAAACACTCTGAGCTTCTTAAGCTGCTTAAGTAACACGTTCTCATAAAAAGCATTATTTCCCCTCTTGATCTGTGAACATAAGAGGACAAAGTGAGAAGATTGTAGAATTACACACTAACTGGGTGATTCCTTTCTTCTGGGGAAGACTTCAGCACATACTGTATAGGTGACCATTCGCGGTCCTGTTCCCAAGTGTCCCTCAGTGCGCCAAAAGAGTCAGTAGCAGCACTTGGTAAAACAGTGTATAATACAGGCATCATGGCCCTGGAGCTCTCTGGTCTACTGTAATAGGCTGTTTCTCCACTTCAGCTCGTGTGTGTGTGTGTGTGTGTGTGTGTGTGTGTGTGTGTGTGTGTGTGTGGTCCCTTCTCCTTTCCTAGGGCTGCAGTAAAAACATGTAGGTATAGGTACATACAGGAGTCTGTATTGAGTGGGTCAGAATAATGAATGACACTTTATTAATGTACTAATACATGTAATACCATGTTTGTATTGATGCGAAAATGATGCAATTTAGTGGCGGCACAGCGAGTAGCGCTGCTGTTTCACAGCACCTGGGTGGTGCGAGAGGATGTGGGTTTGATCCCTGCTCAGCCTGTATGGAGTTTGCATGTTCTCCCCATGTCTGTGTGGGTTTCTTCTGGGTGCTCTGGTTTCCTCCCTCAGTCCAAAGACATGCTGTTCAGGTTCACCCAGAGTGAGTGTGTTCCACTGATGTATGGATGAGTGACCCAGTGTAAGTAGTGTATCTAGCAGTGTAAGTCACCACGGTGAATAAGGTGCGTGGGCTCATAACACTACGTAGAGTTCATTAGAAGTCACTTTGGAGAAAAGTATCTGCTAAATGCATAAATGTAATGTACTTAATCCCAGAGGGGAATCTGCAGTAAAATCATGTAGTTTCATGTAGAAATTTACAGCAGTATATAAAGTACTTACTGTATATAGTAAGACATAGCAAATATTTAAATAAATAAAAAAGAAGTAAAAACATAAAATGGGAAGTCAAGTGGAAAGATAAATGTAAAAAAATAACAGGAAAGCCATGTCCCCAAAGGGCCCTTCAGACCGTTTCTGGAGCGCAGTGTCAGGAAGCGAAGACCTGCTCTGAGGGCAGAATCGATTCATAATAAAAGTCCTTTCGGAAGCGGCTAAATTGTCAAGCACACGAACGGCATAATGTTGAGTTATTCACAAAAGTGGACCAGTTTTCCTAAAACAAATTCCCACATTCGCTCGATCGTTCCGGTGCACTTCACCAATATCGCACTATAGCATGAGCTCAGAGCCCAACACCACACTGCGCCCCCTAGTGGTGAGGAGCTCGCCAGTGGGCGTCGAACCCTTCTGTCTTCTGACCGACTCTCCGTCTCGCACTCGTCGGAGTGCAATAAATGGAATTAAATTAAACAACTGGAGTACATTAAAATACATTCAAATATTATCAATGACGGGGGTGCGGTGGCGCAGTGGGTTGGACCGCAGTCCTGCTCTCCGGTGGGTCTGGGGTTCAAGTCCCGCTTGGGGTGCCTTGCGGCGGACTGGCGTCCCGTCCTGGGTGTGTCCCCTTCCCCCTCCGGCCTTACGCCCTGTGTTACCGGGTAGGCTCCGGTTCCCCGTGACCCCGTAAGGGTCAAGCGGTTCTGAGAATGTGTGTGTGTGTGTGTGTATTATCAATGACGTAGGGGGGCGCGGTGGCGCAGTGGGTTGGACCACGGTCCTATTCTCCAGTGGGTCTGGGGTTCGAGTCCCGCTTGGGGTGCCTTGCGACGGACTGGCGTCCCGTCCTGGGTGTGTCCCCTTCCCCCTCCGGCCTTACGCCCTGTGTTGCTGGGTAGGCTCCGGTTCCCCGTGACCCCGTATGGGACAAGCGGTTCTGAAAATGTGTGTGTGTGTATTATCAATGACTACTCTGGAAAAAATGACAGCTGGTTGAATAATGGTGACAACTTCCACCTTTCGGACCCAAAGGTCGCAGGTTCGAATCCCACCTCTTGCTGTAGTACCTTCTTCAAGGTGTGTCAATCTGTGTCGACCGCACGTTTGCGGTTCGACAGGAGACCCGTGAAACTGAACATTTTTGATTTTTTTGAATGGCTGAAGGAACACTGTTACCCCAAGCTTGTATCCTCACACATTCCCAGAATTCATGCATAAAATCGTGTGGAAAATCTTCACAGCCGAAGCGTAGCCGAGACGTCCCTGGAGATGTCCTGTGCGGATGGATGTACTGGAATGAACTTCAGTTCTGTTCTTGGATGCTGCTGGAGGTGCAGGCAGGGGAGGCTTTAGCACATATAGAAAACCATTCATCCAGGCTGAAAGACAAGCCAAGGACACACTCCCATGTCTCCCTCACTGCGTCATAAGACCAGATGCTTTTCAAACAGTATATAACGCAGAAATTGTGCTTCTGGAACTTCCTGGAGAGGTGGTCCGGTTTTCCACTTACCTCTCTCTCTAGTTCACTCTTTTTTATTGAACTTTATGTATCGGCGACTACGACTCACCGCAGTAGCTGCAGTTGTAAGAAATCTCTTGTATTAGTTACATCAAAGTTATTTCTTAGATAGTTGAAACTTACAGCGACCAAATATGATATAGCCGTCATCACCCAAGACATCCGTTCCCAGAGCCTCATTTGTCTGAGTGTCGGGGGGATCTCGGTTAATGGCAACAAGAGACCACAGTCACAGTGCAGGTTAGATCCCCAGATCTCTCAATACCCCTTTAAACTCAGACAGAGTGGGCGCCTCTAACCTTTCAGGTCCTGCATTCAGCCTCGACAATCCAGTTTTCGATTTCTCCACTTTTTTCTAGACCCTAAACAACGGTTGAGATTGTCTATATTTCAGCGATGACGTCTGCAAGCTGAGCTTCTAAAGCACTAATTTGGTCAGACATCTCTTTATAATACTCGTTTGGCAAGGTATATGTTTCACGCATTCAGCTTTAGGGATAAATGCCAATATTTATTGAAGGGTTGTACGGTAGATTCCCCTATAACCTGTACGACAGAATTCAGAGCTTCGCATTAAAGTGCAAACGAAAATGAGAAAGTTGGGTATCCGAATGAGCGAAGACCATTAGCAACCAAGTGCTGCTCTCAATCCTACAATCCCTGTCAATATCCCAGTTTCCAAGCAGTGTATTGACATGTAACTCGAGGCAAACTTTTTACCCCGTTCCTCCTGATAATCATATCCATTGGCTACAAGAAAACATTACATTTTGGAGAAACACTGAGATGGAAGAACTGCACTACGGAGGTCTGAAACAATGCCGCCATGCACTGATCCGCCTTGCTGCCCACTTCCGAATTTTTGCACGGTTCTCCAGTATTTTCCACAGCGACAATGGGCAGGTAGGTTGGAGGTTAGAGAGACCACCTTGGACTCAAAGAAGCCAAATATGAGTCTCACCTCTTGCTGTCATACTCTTGTGCAAGGTTCTTAGCTTGAGTTGTTCCCGTAAAAATAAAAATGATCCAGTTGTATAACTGTGTAAATGACCGTAAATTGCTTCGGAGAAAAGAATCGGCCAAGCAATTACACGCAAATGTAAATTTAATAACCCACACATTGTCTGAAACCACTTGTCCTAAGCAGGGTCGCGGGGAGCCGGAGCCTAGCCGGCAACATAGGGCGTAAGGCTGGAGGGGGAGGGGACACACCCAGGACGGGACGCCAGTCCATCGCAAGGCATCCCAAGCGGGACTCGAACCCCAGACCCACCGGAGAGCGGGACCCGGTCAAACCCGCTGGACCACCTCGCCCCCCTTCTAAATTTAATAACCTTTGCATAAAAAATGGAATCTATAAATAAATCACTTAAAAACTTAACTTTGGTAACACAATTATTTTGTTAAATGCCCTGCATATTATTTTAAGCGGGGCTAATGGTTTAAGACTTTAAAGAAGCTCTCTGAGTTTTTCAAGCGTCCGTAAGCCCGGCGACTTGGGAACACATTCTCCTGAAAGCCATTTTTCCACTACTGATCTGTGGGGATAACAGGATACAGGCAGAAGACAGCAGAATTAGACAGCTTAATCGTCTTTGCAATTCACCTCTATAATTTAAATCACGTGTGTATGCGGAAGGAACACATACAGCACGTGAAAGGAAACCAGCCAGGAATTCAACATGTACGGTCGTACATATGTCTTACAGCAGAGGGCAATCTTATGCTATGAGTGGTACACTTTGGGTTTTAAGTCTCTCTGCTTCATTTGTAACAGCTGAAACATTTCTGGCCTGTGTTATTGCAAGGGAAACTGGTTTTGCTTTACATGTTGCGTATACATGTTAGTTGTGCAACTCTACACAAAACAAAAGGCAGTGATTTTTCTGTCTCAAGAATTAGATATTATGCAAGTTGGAGAGATCTGGAGGTGGAAATCCAGGGAACAAAAAAAAAAAATTCCGTTGTGCTCCTATGAGAATTTTGGTCACGGAGCGCATCACACAATGCAGCAAATCAGGTGGAGTCAGCAGTAGTATATTCTGTGAGTTTGTAAAAAAAAAATAAAAATACAACACAAATTTCATCATTCTGTCTAGAGGGACCTAAAGTGTAAGCTCAGCCTTTTCTTATTAAAATTATGGTGAAAGGTGCAGATCAGTTCAATTTTATCTGCAGCTTATAAAAAGGGTGATGGTAACGTATTAATGCAAAGAGGCATCAGCTGATCAGATGTTTTCTTTGTAATGTACAAACTCATTAAACTCAAAACTATTAAAAAGACGTTGCAACAATGATTGTTTGAAAATGAACTGGCAAAATATTTAAATTCAGGCTATTTGTCAGCATTTTCACTGAATTCAGGATAGACTTTCCTGTATTGTATTCCTTGAGCTTTTCAATTATTTGGGGATATTTATTTCATGCATTTGCTTTCTGACTTCAACATAAACATCAGCTGTTCCCAGCACATGATGTCTCTCAATGTCAAGCCTTCAGCCAAGTGTTGAGGTGAAGACCTCACTCATCAGTAGATATATCAAGACTGTACTATAAAACCTCAGCACAGCTTAAATGGAGTTTTTAATGGTTTAGATGACGAAATGCACCTTAAATCCATGCCGTTAGTCTGTGAGAGGAAACTGGAGCACCTGTGGGAAATGCATGGGAATGTAAGGAAAACATGGTAACCGGACACAGACTGAAGTGTATTGAAACCCACGACAGTCATGACCCAGGAGCTGTGAGACACCAGAGCTACTGCGATAATGGAGAAGTGTCGTCATCTATGCTGACCCCTCGCCTTACTAACACAACTGAAACGTTGGGACTTCTGATTCCAAATTAAACAACACATGTTTTATTCACAGATTATTCTGTAAAAACCTTTCATTAAGCCTTAATGAATAAAAAAACACCTGGCTTTTTATTTTCACACACACACATTTTCAGAACCCCTTGTCCCATACGGGGTCACGGGGAACCGGAGCCTAACCCGGCAACACAGGGCGCAAGGCCGGAGGGGAGGGGACACACCCAGGACGGGATGCCAGTCCATCACAAGGCACCCCAAGCGGGACTCGAACCCCAGACCCACCGGAGAGCAGGACTGCGCCACCGCACCCCCACTTTTTATTTTCATTTATTTTTTTATTTGAACATTTTATTACCATCAAGCTACACTCAAATTAAACTAATTTTAAGTAATTTGATATAAATTATGTTTTACCTACAAACTCCTATTAAGCGCAGATGGTTGACGGATTTATTTTGCAAATACGTGGAACATTTGTCGTTTTTGACCGCTGCGCTCAAGCTGCAAACACTGCGAAAGTGAGCCGAATCGAGGCGGTTCCAGGCTCCTACATTGTTTGGGTGTGTTTTACTGTGGGCGTGTCGGCTCGACGGGTAAAAACACTGTGGAAGTGAACTGAAAAAAGGTGGTCCCCCTCTCCTGTTCTGTTTGGCTGCATTTTCCTGCCAGCTGTTGGCCCAGTACGTATCAACAGCTTGCATTTGTTCCATTGCAAAGGGAAATTTCAGAAAACGCACCGAAAAATGAACAGAAAACATGTTTGTATCTTTGAAATTTTGCATCTGGACTAACAGGTGGAGCCAGTGTGCTGCTTAGAATATGCAACATATACAAATCGCATGTCTCATTACAAGAACTGCTCTTTATGAAAAATGTACTTTAATAAAAAAATTATGTGGCAAATATTAACGATTCTTACAAGAACGTGTACAACCAAGAATAATGGGTAGAACACCTACGTGATTTATTATGTTTATGTTTGATTAAAGTAGAAGAAAGGTGTTGAGAGTAACACCTAGATAATCAATTTACTACACAGGTAATTACAGGTAATATGTTGACAGCAATAATGCTAAAATTGGCGTATACTCACTTACTAAAGTGGGCAAATTGACAAATAATTGGTGCTGTGAAGTATGACCGCCACAGTGTGAAATTTTCACTCTGCAGAAATGTTAGTGTTTCAGAAAAATTAAGATTTTTTTCAACCAGATGGTGGATCAATACACACTTGATTACATCGTAAGGCTTTTAAAACTTTTGTGCATACAACGTTTGCATTTTCAGTTTGCTTGCTTGTCTGTATGAAGAATTAAGCCAGACAAGAAGAGTGAGATAGAAATTGAAGTATCAAAATATTCGACATATTAGAAATTAAAAGATTTAAAAATTTTGGCTGAGTACTTTACAAAATAAAGTTTATTCATTAGAATTAGCAGAGTGAAACAGAAATTGAAGTATTAAAGTATTAGGAACCAAAATATTAGGGTTAAAATTAGAATTATGGCTGGGTACTTTACAGAATAAAGTTAATAAGGATTGGTATACAGTTTCTTTTTTTTACAGTAATGTGTGTAAACACAGCTAGGTTGAATCATTCTTTTATAGGTTTTCATTCAATAAAACTAATTTTATCTGCAGATCTGTTGCTTTGATGTTTTTATAGCAAGGCTGTTTTTAACTTGTTTTCAGCCCAGACAGTTTTTAACCAGTCTGGCACTTCTGTGCTTTTTCTGCATTTGTTTGATACTTCATCTTATACACTTTAACCTGTTACTTACTGTAGTGATGCAAAAGAATCTGTACGATCGTTCACACATAATGATGCCCTGGGAGAGCCATCTCCAAAAAAATGCCTTTTGTTGTTAAGACACGATACTGGCGTGTAAATTGTGTACAGTGAATGAGATAAACCACTATGTGAAGAAATCACAAAACACGAGTAACTGGGAAACAAACAAAAAACACAGCAAACATTATATAATCTCAGTCTTACATTGTATCTATGGAAGAAGATAAAACAATGAACATTTACAAAATATACAAGGGGATGTGATCAAGTCTTCACAGACGCAGTAAGCAAGTTTAAAACCAACAACCAACAATAAGGTTGGACTTCTGAGTCACACGGGTGCCTTCGTTTGTATGACAAACTCTCGGGCATGGGGGGTGAGGGCTACCTGTCACGTCGATATTCGGATCGGTACATTTCCAACAGGACATCCTTTCCGTGTCCCTCTTCTCATCTGCTCAAAGATGCTCACAACCCCCTAAAACCAAAACCCCCTTTTCTTTCCCTCGTTTATGATCTTAGCAATTACAGTGGAATCAAACACTTGTAATGCAGCTTTTACAGTAACAAACAAAAATATACTTTACAGAGCCGGACATGCAGCGAAATGGCTGGTGCCTCCCTGGTTCCACAGGTAAAGAACGGTGAGGAATTACAAAGTAGGATTTACACTGATTATGCCTCATTATTGAAGAAAACTGTAGAATAATCATGTTCTCAGTTGTTTTCAACCCAAAATATGAAATTTTGCATTCTTCAAAGGATATTTTCCATTGCCCAGACAATACAGAAAATTAAAGTGGGTAATAAGTGCACATAGGCAGGCAAGTGCTGTCAAGTCAAATTCAACTCATGGTGACCACTTGCACGGTTTACATGATGAGAGGGAAGTGGTTCACCATTGCCTTCTTCCCCAAGTCTCTGGATTACAAACACAAGGAGAACACATGAACTCTGCACACCTTGAGCTGGATTCAAGCCTCCAGTCGAATACACAGCTCAGGCCCTGGAGTGACCAGCATTACCCACTGTGCCACCATTCGTAAGTATATGTGCAACTGACTGAAAGCATATGACCATTCCGATGTTACCTACTGAATTCTTCAATAACCATTTAGAACGCATGAAAGGGGTAAATTTCCCAGTTTAGGTGATATTATACGTATAATGCGTATGTTCCCTTTTCTTATGCACCCATGTTTAAAAGTCACACTGTCCTCTGGCAGTCAATTTTTTTGCTAATTTTCTCAAGGTAAGCAAAAATCTAATGAAGACAAGGAATGAAATAGACACCAGAAGCAACGGGCTGCTTTTGGTCTTTGAAAAAGTCTGTGTAGAACCTCTAGGTGAGACAAAAATAGGCCGTGTTCCTAGAACGTTGTCCATCCATTTGCAACTGCATCTCTCCGCAAGCAGAAGGGTGAGGTGACTCATGTGAGGATATTGTGGTATAAAGACAACACGTGGAAGGTAAATATCTGCAGAAGTCACCTTTCAGGCAAATAAAAGAAAAGTGATGTGATGATGTCCAGTCAGATCAAAGACTGTTTCTCAGATGCGTTGCTTATTCTCACCATGCAACCTGGAAATGTTTTTTTATTCTGCAGTGTAAAAATCAGTGCTTCCACAGTCAACCGATGAAAGCATAACAACTCTAAACCATGGCTGTCTCTTCCTGCCCAAGCAGCCTTTGACCGGAGCTCACGGGTCGATGCGGAACGCAAGCAGTTTGTCAGAGTGCAGGTTGTTTAATGTGCGCAGGTCTGGGAGTCGCAGAAGTAGCTTGGGGAAGAGGGCATTGTCTTCAGGGCGGCGCCTCGAGATCAGCGATCGCAGAGCCCGGATGAGGCTCTCCTGCAGCTGCTCCACTGCACCCACATTCACAATACCTGTGCGGTCTGGAGAGAAGTCGCAGAAAAGCAAGACTGAGGTCAGCGCATTGCATCTTGGACATCTGTCATATTTTGATTTGGAGCAAATTTGCAACGTGTATGATGTGTTAAGCAAGAGACAGAAAATGGGAGCTGCGGGAAGTGATCCCCCACCTGCTGAGACCAGCACCACGGCCATGAAGAGCGCCATCTCGTCAGCCTCAAGGCCCAGGGCACCCAGCTTCTCGCTGAATTCAAACATGGCATCCAGTAGTGAACTCATGCCAAGTGCTCGCAGGGCTGGAAGAGGGTACGTCTGCCCATTCAGGAACGTCACTGTTCTCTCTTTGGCGTTGAACAGCGAGCAGAACCTTACCATCAGAACCTACGTAGAAAAAAAGTGAGCGAGAGTGAGCAAAAAAATAGGCGCCCTCCAGCACAAAGAATGAAGAGCATTCTGGTGGTCGCCAGAGGGAAATCAAGGTAACCAAGAAATTAAACTAAATAAGGCATGAGACAGAATGGTACCTGGAAAGTCCCAGCCTTCAGCAGCATGACTTGGTCATGCTGGCTGAGGTTCTGGAAGCCCGGGATGCTCTTTGCAAACTCTACCACCTCACGCACTGCGGGGGTAAAGCACTGGGAGAAGGACTCCCACACCTGCTGGCTAGATCGCCCAGCTGGGGACACGGGGCAGGCATTGAGCGGGCACGCCTGAAGAGCAAAAAGCACAAAAAGAAACACGACTGAAGGTGTCATCAGAAACAATAAGAAGCAAACCTATGCAAAAGAAGCTATTCGAACAGTGTAGGATAATGTTTTAATACACCAACTCTAGAAAACTCACCAGAACTTTTGTATTGCCATCCAACTTCCAGGAACAGGAACTCTGAGTTTGGGATTCGCTGGCAAGACAGCCATTATAATTGCCTGGATAAGCCCTCGGAAGTGGTCCTGCGCTAGGCTGGGTATTACTCTGACCGGATGGGGGAGGGTAGCTGTGACAGCCATTGTCAACTAAAGCAAATGAAGGGCCGTTGTCACGTGGAGCAACAGGGCAGAGGGGAGAGGCCCGGTACCCAGCAGTGGTGTAAGATGGGTATCCTTGGGTTTGCAAGTTAAGGGATCGGGACTCAGGGTAACTAGCTTCCTGAGGTGAATTATTCTGAAGTGAGGATGGATTGTTGTTATTATTAATGCCGCCTCTCTTGGTGGAGTTATCTTGCCCATTCACAAAGATGTTTCGATATGCCTGAGATATGACGCCTATGGCATCTTCTGACTGGTTGTTTTTGGGGCTGCGTGAGGCTTCAGGTGGCGGGGGGGAGTCCATTTCCATGGATGCTGATTCGTTCAGGCTGTTCATGTAGCTCTGCATTTCATCCAGTAGCCTCTGCTTCTCCCGCTTGGGGATTCGACCAAAGCGCACAGCTGAGGAACAGGCAGGGAAAACATGAGGAGCGGGCATGCATTCGTGGATATGGAAAACGTGGTAAATTTCAAGCTTGCTCTGTTTTATTATGCACTTGCTTTAACAATCGCACACGCTTTACTTAATGGTAATGAATAGTAGGTGGATAACTTAGGTCTGTGTGAAGTCATAATAGCTCTGTAACAGGTTCACATCACTGGGTTATCAAATGGCAGAAACCATTCTTCCCACTTTTCCTTCACCATCCCATCCCCCTCTCTGAACAACTGTCAACTGACAAGCCTATTATTAGTCCCCTGCCATGGTACACCCCACCACCCCCTCAACTCTCAAGCTTTCTCTTTCTCTTGGAAAGTAGGTCAGTGGGCCAGCACAAAGGTGATGTCACTGTTAGTGTTGCAAAAAAGCACACAAAGCACAGCGTGGGTTCAGCGCCAGGGAGGTATTTTGTACCGGAATGAGTGATGGGGTGACTTGTTTGAGGGGGGTATGAACGCAGAAGATGACTGGTGAAAGAGTGATGAGGGCAAAAAGACCAAAAGTTGATGAGAGGAAACAGAGGGATTAGAAAATCTAGGGAGAGATGGACAGAATAAAGGCACGTCAAAAATGTTTGGTCTGAATCATGGGGGAAAAACAAAAGTTGAAATGATTCCTGTCAGTCAATGGAAAATGTTTTTATGCCTCTTGCTGAAAGCAAAGAAAAAAATCAAGTTGTTTTAAGGCTGAAACATTAGGTGGTTCCTGCTTCTGCAGTTCAAATTCCCAAAAGGTCTCTAAGTTTTGGTTTATCACAGTATGCATAGTTACACAGTGACACAAATCACTGTTTCTCAATAACCAGAGCTTTCATAACACAACGGCTTGCAGTAGTTTCAGTAAGGGTCAGCTACAAGAAGTTGTAATCGCCAATGCTATGTCTTCCAGGTGCTGTCTGAATTTTTTTTTTTAAAAAAAAAGGAATTTGATTTTAAAAAAATTTAAAGCAAACCATCAATTAAAAGACTGCAGTAAAAAAAGAACAAAAACTAAATAAGCATGTCACGATTAATGGGATTGTGGAAATCATGGAGAATGTTTTCTTTTTTTTGTTTTGTTTTTTTAGGTCATCCAAAAATGGGTACTTGCTCCAGAAAAAAATGATTTATTGCCATCTACATTTTCTCTAATCTCTTGAGTCTACGGTGAGGTATTCTAGTGTTAAATTATACCATTAAAAAGATGGATGCATTATTGGATGACCATATTGAAGAAATGCAATGTGCAAGAGGTTTAGAGCTCTACTTTACTTGCCACATTGCATATTTAAATGTTGCTTGCTCTCAACATTAATTGCCAAATAAGATATGAAGTTGTATTCAATGTAATCAAGTACCCTGTGTTCCACATTCTAAAAATAGACCATGTTTGCTGCTGCAGTTTTCAAGAAAACTGATGGCTTTGGAGACTTCACAGCCCCTAGTCTCATAAATCACTGTCTACCAGGAAGGAGGGGGTAGAAATAGCTGGGCTACCATGGTGGGGGAAGGGTGGGAGAAAGCAACACTGGCAATAGAAACAAGAAAGCAGCAATAAGCAGGAAGGCAGATTTAGCACAGAGCCAGAGCAGGGGTATGAAATGAAAAATGGGAGCGATGCAGCTATCTCTGTGCTTGCTATATTATTCCTCGGGAGCTATGATTGGGCTTGAGGTACTGGAGGTCAGTATGCTGGTATACTAGCATTCCATGTAAAACACTATTCATTATAGCAGTACATGGGTAAGAGCCCAGTGAAAACGCGATTTCAATGTACAAAGGTGTCCGACCTAAGCTCTGCGACATAATCACGAGTGCATTCTAATGATGTGCAAGATTTTGATCGACGTGTTGTTGCTAATGAACATTGCTCTGTAAGATCAGTAGATGTTCACAGCGAAAAGGTGCTGCTCACCATCTCGGGACATGCCCACAGACAGGCACTTCTTGAAGCGGCAGTGCTGACAGCGGTTGCGGTTCATGCGCATGATCAGGCAGTTCTCGTTCTTCACGCACATCTTGTAGTGGATATTCTGCTGGATGCTGCGTCGGAAAAAACCCTGACAAGGGAGAAATGAGGGGGATAATTGGTTGGTATGATGCTTCTCGACAATGTGGGGCTTCAACTTGAACAAAAAAACCCACTCTTCTGAAGCTGGTGTATTTCCACCCCATCTACTGTACCTTGCATCCCTCACAGGCGTGGACTCCATAGTGGAACCCAGATGCAATGTCTCCACACACTTTGCACAACAGCACCATTCCTCCACTCTCTGTTGAGCAGCAATAAAGAGTAAGAAGAAAAAGCAGAGTTACAAACAAACATAAGTACTATAATAAACCAATAAAGTTTATCATCCTATCAGATAGTCTTCTTGGGAAATACTTGTTTCATTTGTATATTCCAATGTATGCGACAATATGTTACCGGAAGCAAATTCCATTAAGACTTTTCCAAGCACAAAGCACTAGTACCTTGTCTGTAATATCAAAAAAAAAAGAAAAAACATGCAGAAACAAGCAAGGGACAATTACTGGTGAAGGTGCCAGTGAATCCATTGGGCCTCTTTCCCACCATGGGATGAGAGTAGGTGTGCTGAGCTGGCAGCGCAGCAGGGGCAGCAGCAACATCAGGGAACTGGAAGACCAGCTTGGGTGAAGGAGGGGTCCCGCTGGAGACTCTTTGTTTTAGGGCCCCGATCTCAGTGAAGGAGACTTCTTCTGGGGATGAGGGCTGGGAGTGGGAGGAGGGTGACTGAGTCTGGTACCCACTGGAGGGGCTGCCTGGGCTGGGGCTGGCATTGCCAGATGAACCTGCATAGAGGATCACACCTCCTGGAAGAACAGATAAGCACGCAGGAGTCAAGCACTGACACATACCATCTGCCGCAACGTACAGATGTCTCAAAAAGATACCCATCACCAAACAATATACGAACTGTACGGAGGTTTTCCCTTGTTTTTATACAGCCCATTTTTCTGGTACATTTTAATGATATTTGCGCTAATATAGTCCATACAATTGTTGTGTATTGCTTTCTGGGCACAATACTCTTTACCTACATGTTCAGTTAGATGAAAAATGCAATCATGCTGTATTTATCCTACATGGCCTAGAACGCTGTGACTATTCTCCCTTAACCCAGTTCAGTGTTATGACAAGGCCGTGTAAGTGAAGGTCACTCATTCTTTAATGCTTTGTAATACGGTTGACCTTGGCCAGTCAAGCTAGATGTTGTGCGTGTTTCAAAGAGAATGAAAGAACGAACAGCAGGTCAATGAGCATAACGGAAGGGGGCGAGGGGCCCGGGATCTCGACCACCTCCCAAATATTCACGCAGGTCTGCATATAACTCCTCATAGGACTACTTATATTGGCGATCTTCGCCGCTTCCTGAAAAGCTGTGTTACGCTCTTGAAAAAGTCTACACGGTAGCAAGCTCATGAAAAGTATGCAAAAAAAACAAACCCTCAAAAATCATGTCTCCTCTCCAGGAAATCTGGGGTCATTCTGCTGATATTTTTAGGATCTCTTCGCGCTTTGCCGCCGCTGCTCGGTTTATAACTAACTCACTGGAAGTCCCTTCATATTCCCAAACAGCTGCTTTTCATCGGGTTCACATGTCAATGTCCACCAGCGAAAAGGGCCTTACGCGTTAAATACCGCTTAGCTGTCAGTTTTACAGCTGCGTGCGCCGTCTTATCTGCGTGCTTCGGTGCTGCTGCGCACACGCAGGCGTTTAGGCACCTGTCATGTTTGAAAAACTGCAAAAACTGGATGTCGTCTATTCCCCGTCACATGTTCCGCTGCCTTCTCCCTCTGTGCGCTCCTGGCATGTGGTCACGCATTACTGATGAGCCGAGACTCGGCCTCACGTGTCGCCGAAGCTCGCTGCCGCCTCGCCTCCAATAATAGCTCAGCTCCGCTGGCTGCGCGCCCGGAGCGGAGCGCCCGCGCGACACCTGACCGCAGCCTCACATGTACTCCTGACACAGTTACCGCCCCAGCTCGGCGGGCGCGATCCGCAGTCCCGTGCAGACAACAGGCAGCTGCGCGGTCACGTTTGAAGGGCTCTCCACGGCAACCGCGGCGCGGGACTAAACTAAAGCGGGCGCGCTTTAAACTGCAGCTCGTGCATTCGGCTCAGCCGTCGCGTCGGAATGTGATGGGATGGGATGGGGCGAGAGAGCGTGATTAGTCACGTTTAGCGTCTCTCCAGGACGTCTGTTTCTCCCGTTCGGGAGGAGGAGGAGGAGGGTGGGATTGTTGAGCAGCAGGTCCGTGAAATGTAAGGCGCGGCCGCGTTCGCGTGTTTAGCCCTTTTACTTCAACAAACATTCGTTGCTCCCTAAGAAGAAGGCAGCGGTGCTCGGCGCAGAACGCCGCCAGTTTGCTAACCCGCTCCCCGCCTCGCTCGCTAACAGGAGCAGAAAACGCCCTGCAAAAATCGGTGCGCACACACACACACACTACACTGACTGACAAAACTGGGCCAGCTATTCAGTGTTAATTAAGGGTTCCTCGCGATTAATGCTATTGCAGCCCTCGAGGATGCTGCAGGCGCACTTTAAACACAGGCTGGGAAGGGAGACCGGAATGTGACGTCATCGGCAGATATATCGTCCAGAAAAGTACGTTGAGGGGGATAAATTGCGCTCGAGTCTTTGAAGCTTCGTGTCTAAAAAAGCGGTTCACTTTTGCTCAGTTTCCTTTGTGGACACGAGATGATGATGCTTAGCACAAGCGTTTTGTTAAATCCTCTGCCAGCACGTGTTGCCGCATTGCTGGCTTTTACTAGCGTGTGACAGAGCTCTCTACCTGTTGGGCTGCATCCTGTCCATCCTCCAGCTGTCACACATCCCTAGATTATGCACAAATAGTCCTCCCACGCACACACTTTCCTGCACTGTCGTCCCATGTGAGGCACTCCCACTTTCTGGGATGAGTCCAAGGTGGACTTGCAGTGCAATGAGTGACCTCTCTTAAGTGAGTCAGCTTCCAGGAAAACAAGCAAGCCAGCTGCCAGACTCGTGTTCTCAACGTTTCTGGAAAAAGAGGAGGAGAGGTGACTCCAGAACTTGGAAAAAGGTGCCATGCGTTTGATAATGCAGAAAGTAGTTTTGGCGACCAAACTGCTGGAGGAAATCTTACCGACTTCTCCCGGTCTTTGCTATAATTTTGGAATGGCACAGAACAGTCGTGCAGCAGTCAGGAAAGTGTTCATGATGAACAAACGGAAGTGCATTGACGATTCGCAGGATCGCAGCATTACTGTGAACGCTTGTTCTACATGTATACGAGACGGACTGAACGCAAAGCCAATGTTGAGATTTGGCATGCTTTGGCATCGAGTATTCCTTCTTAAATGCCATGACAAAGCCGTGTGTAACCAAGCAAAGTCAGCTGGCACCAACTGTAACATGGCATGCCTCAAGGAGTGCCGCATGCAATCGATGCTCAGGCACGCAATGTCCACAAGATTGAGGTCAACTAAACCGAGGCTAAGTGAAGAACGGCGCAGTTAGGCCTCTCATTGTGAGCCAGTTTATCCATGCAAGTTCTAATCTGACAGCAGAGGCACGCTGAAAAACGTGAGCGCTCCAGCAAGGGCGCAGCATCCCCCTCCTTCCCTGACATCCTCCCTCATCCTTGCTCTCCGTGTCCTGGGACAGCGGATGTAGCTTTGCAGAGCCAGCGGTGTGCGGCATCCGCGGCCCTCACGTTGCCAGGCTCGGGAGGGCGTGGGCACATGTGCGCTTTTTGTGATTCATGTGGGTGGAAACGTGTGACCAAACGAGATTTAGAAAGGGAGAAAAAAAAAAAAAAAAAAAGAACCTCGCAGTGAGGATTTCGCGTAACCACGAGTGAAGGAGGACGATGGGAAACGTTGCCTTTTGAAAAAAGCAAAGAGTGCGAGCTGGAAACATTCGCAACCGTGAAATGAAACGGGCTCAAAAGTGCCTTTTGCCATGGGATTCTCTCAGCAAAATTAATGCAGAGAAGAGGGAAAGTAGGTCAATGTCACAATAACCTGGAAAATCCAGATAATGTAAGAGCAGAGTTCAGCATTATGATGAGGCCCCTCAGCAGTGAAGTGCTGACAAGTATTCTTAGCTTGTAGCCTCTGCAGCGAACGGCAGCACTTTAAAACGCTTGGTTGAATCACTGATTATTGTTATTCATTATCGAAACCACTAAGGACAGCGTTGTGGCACATTCATTATCTGAACAAACGCACAGTATCCATGTTCAATTTAAACAGAAAAACAGCCAATGTAATAGAAGGTACACAATACAACCATGTAATTTAAGTGGGGGGTGTATGGTAAATAAGCGAAGTAAAGGATTAGTCGCGTTTTATTGTTTTGTAGAAAACAAAGGGGTGCAGAGCAGTGAAAAAAACTGTAAAGATGGTTTGTTGGGGTTATTATTGTGTTCTAAAATCATGTAGTGGCGCAACTGTTGGGGAACCGTCGTCCACACAACTCATTGGGAGTGACACTCAAACACTGGGGACACATGTGAGACATACTAAGCTAAAGCATTGGGGGGGTGGGGGTACGTCCTCGCTCGTTGCAATATGTACTGTAGTGTACTGTACACGCTGAGGCGAGCTCTCCGTCCCCTCATCACGTCGTCTCCTCAGCTCGACATTTTGTGTGTTTTGAATTCACGCGCCACTGTCGCGAGGCTGAACGAGCGGCGAAGCGAAAATCCACATCGAGTGGGAGCGGACACGTCGCGGTTATCGAAACGCTGTCCACACACAAGAAAATTATTCAGACTGTCAGTGTGAGGATGATTGATTCCAGCATCGATTGTGTTTAGTATTCATTTGAAACGCAACCCGGCGAGTGACCGAGCAGCTATTTATTTCCTCTTTTCACCCGGCCGGCCGGCCTCTCCTCTCTCTCTCTGTCTGTCAGCTAACGTCGCACGAATCCGAGAACGTGATCGAAATATATGAGTTAACGTGATGTGCAAAACCGCTGACCCACTGACCAAACTCCATAAAACAGCAGGTGGTATCAAAACAAGAGTCTCCGCGAGGGTAAAAAAGAGAGGAGGGGGGGTAAGTACGAATCACGCGCGGCACGCGGCTCCGGGAGCTCGTCCACGTGACGGCGACTTTGCAGCGCTACACATTCATTGAGAAGGCTTTGCGGTGCAAAGTAAGTCTTATTTCAACACACCTGCGGCATAAAACGCCTTATCAACAAAAATGCAACAAAAGGGCACTTTGGAACAAAAGGCTGAGCGCAGGAGTTTGGCCCGAGCCTGAAACAACCGCATTGTCATTCATTACATTGAAAGGCGTGGCTAAACTCTCGCGTTTCTGCGCGAAGCGCAGCCACTGCGTTCTTCTATCGTTCATTTTGACACTTCGCGTCCCGTACTTTCGCAGTTCACTGTAAATCAACCCAGTAAGATGCGCGTGGTACTGTATTTCATTCGTACTTCAGCAACATATAGCTTCGAGCAATTTTTATTCAATGCGATGTTTTGACCTAATGTCCCAATAACCTGTATTCGCTCAAAAATTGGGGATTTTAATCCTCTCCAGGCAAACGTTGCAAACTAGCATCCGATGGAATTAATTGTTAATAAGATAAATACCCGCATGAGTGTTTATAGATGATTTTCTGCGGTTACCCACCGCTGGACTACTACTCATTTCGCCCTGAGAGGGTTAATAACAGACGCTCTCTCTGTTCTGCAGAAAGAAGGGAAAAGTTTATATATATAGTGGCGATTTCTAAACCCAGGCGGAAACATGGCAAAACGTGCTCGAGATGAGCCAACAGATGCCATGGCACGATGTTGATCGCGAATCTGCTTTATATCTACAGTACAAAAAAAACAAAAAAAAAAAGAGGTCCACGGCGCTGAAGGAGTGGCTTGCGCACGAGACCGCTTCGCAGTCACCAGCACTGAAACGTGACTGCAGCTTCGCTAATGAATCACCCAGATATCACCGGAAGTGTGGGTCACTAAGGAAACTTGCTGATGCACTGCCCTCCTATTTCAGCGGCTCCCTCGTTGCTGAACTGCGTATCGCTGAACCCTCAGCCGCAGCACGAAACGAAAGCTTGGGGTTCGCTCATCTATTCTCGGTGCGAGCAGCTGGTGCTTCCACTGAGTACGTCGGCTGCCTTTTTATCCGAAATGACAGCGATCGCAGAAGAAACCGTGCTGTGCTGCTGGGGCTTTGAGTGGAGACACGTGAGTTTGTTGACATGGAGAAAGACAGGAAGTTACACAGCGAGGCGCGCTGCCGCATAGAGGCGCACAGCAGCACGTGAATGGACAGCTCTCGAAAACTGACCCAAACAGTCCAGCGCACGTATTCGCGCGGAGGGACAGTGGGACGTCCCACAGCCCAGTACATCCAGTACATCCACTGCATACTGACAACCGTTGGTGTCGCAGAAGTTTTAAATGGCACTGCAGAACATTTTACTGTACGAATTGTACCGAACTGGCGATAAGCCTCGTATAAATCATGCTTCTGAAGCGAAGGCATTTAATCTGCAATCAATCATTTAACCGTTTAATTCCATTTGCAGTCTATGCCAGTCACTCGGAGATTACGTTTAGTTTCTGAACTGCAAAATCGGTCGGATGTTCTAATGCAAGCAAAAGTATTCATTTATTTGTCATTACGGCACACGCGCTGCATCAAATGTTGCACAAAAGCAAAAGCCAGTATCAAAATCAGTCTGAAATATAAAAAGTAGCCTCGACATCATGAGAACATACATTCTGTCACTTGATTATGCGCAACCCAAACTGCTTAATGATGAAAGCAGGAAATAACAAGAACAGTAACTGACTTAGACAACCTTAATTATAATAAGAATAATAATAATAAATGTAATACATACCAGGACTGTTATCCATCGTTCTTTGCGCTTTGGTGATTGAATTTAATAGGAATTGCTTAGTGTTTTCTATCCCTGAATATCAATAGGCAGCAGTCGTGTTGATATAGGTGGTAGAGTCATGAAATGCCTGTTCAGAAAGCGGCTTCCAAAAAACAGAGAGAAAATTAACTGTGCAGAGGGCATGAGGGGGGTTGAAACAACCCGTCGGGAAAAAAATGTGTTCGTATGAAAAAAGTAAAACGATTTTATGTCAGGTGCTTTTCAGCCTTCAGGCGGTTGTCCTCGTTATCTGTAGTCTGGTCTGTGCTGCTGGTGAGTTTCTTGACTTCTTCCAAATGTCCCGAAAGCGAAAATGATATGTCACAAGTAGAGAGCCGGTGTTTAGAAGCAATTCTAAGAAGTCACCCTACTGCCCGCGTACTGTCATTAACACCTCCGAGGCATGACTGTCAGCACGCACATACCTATCCGGCACACACACGCATCAGCCACGTTTTCAGGTGCCCGTGAAATGTGACCACGGTTTTTGTCCCTCACACTTCCGTTGTTTTTGTTATTGCATGAGGGGGTTCCGCTCTCTCTTGTTCTACCGCTAACGTACCAGGCACTCCCCCCTTCTTTTCTTCTCTCCCCCTTTTATGTTTTCTCACGTTCTCATTGGACGGGACGCGCCGTGGAGGCGAGTCGACTGATCTGATTGGACGCCGCTGCGACTTGGTACGGACGAGTCGCATGTGCGGCGTGCATGTGAGCCGCGGAAGGCGCTGGCCTACTGACACACATTTTATGCAAATGTGCGGAGCGTGCAAGGAGTGGGGAGAAAGGGGAGGGGCAAAGCACGTGGAGAATGGGCGGAGCTCAGCGTGACTGCCTCGGACACCTTCAGCCGAGCGATTCTTTAAAGGTCTTAATAACAGAGTGCAGCACGAGCGGCAGGGCGATCGACAGCAGGTGCTCGATAGAATAAAGACAAAATTAGTTTAATTACGGTGTGGATAGATGATGGTCTTTGGGGGGGGGTTGTACTTTCATCCGAATAAAGATGCCAATCTAGGTCAGCGCCTACTGTCTTGTGAATTACTGAATACTAATCGCAATTAATAAACGGGCTGGGCTGTGTAGGTAACGGAAAATGATACATTTCCTTACGGATAAATTTAATAGAACATATGCACTTCACAGATAATACATTTACGTATGAGACAGTTCCAGAATATCAGTCACAATTATTAAACAGCAGCATCGGTCATATAACCGCCGGACCCTCCGTGAGGAATTCTTCCACTTGCTACAGCGCGCCCCGCAGTGGCGGAATCGATCATTTCTGCCTTTAAGTATTAAAGCCGTCGATTATTATAGGGGCCGAGTTAATTGATAAGTATTTGTGGCACGTCGCTAGACTCTCTGATCGCGCGAGTGAGTCCTAGACATGGTGCGGACCACGAGTTTATAGGTTTTGCTTTCCTTCTCTGGAAACCGAAACTGGAAATGAAATGAGGAAGAAACAGACCTTTGCTTTGGCTCAGCTGGACATAAACAGAGGCGAGAAGACCGTGTGAGGCGTGATATAACGGGAGAGATGAAACCAAAGAAAGAAGGCGAAAGCACATTGGGGAGTCAATAAAACAGCCTTGCATATTTAACTTGGGAAAGATTAACAATCAGAACCAAATTCTCATTCATGATTGTTCTCTTCAGACTTCCCTCCACCGACTCTGCCTGTTACCATAGATGTTCTTTTTAGTAATTGTCTATACAGTATTAAAGAATGTACACTGCTGCAGCAACCTGATGCATAAGTCTAGGTTACCTGTCATTTAATAATAATGTTTAAATTGGAGGAAACGTGCTAGGAGGGATTTTCCTCCATGTGACAGTTCTTACTCAGGTTTTGTCTTTCACCAAGTTACTGCAACTTGCTTACTGCTGTGTACTGTACTGAGAAAAAATTTTATTCCGCTTTGCACAAGTGATAGCAAAGAAATAAAAACTGCCTCGTTTTTATAGAGCTTTTAGAGTGCCCTGCAATACACTTTGCTTATTAATGAGAATGGTGTACACCCTTTTCAGTGCTCAACCTGTAAATGCAGCATTACAGCAGTGTGACTGTAGCAGTGCCTCGGGATAAGAAGCTTTGATTTGGCTTCATTCATAACATGTGCTCATGTTCAAAGCAGAGTGCTGCACTTACTCACATCTGCTCTCTCCTAGCTCAGATTTTGGACTCATTAAATTCTACAGCATATATCCTCTGTCGACATATAGGAATTTGTATTTTATAAATCTAATAAATTAAGTAAATATGTTAGCAATGTGGGGCTTCAAGTTTACACTGACTTTTGAAGTTCCCTTTCATGACACGATTGTGAGCGCTGACTTAAATTTTGGTATGAAAATGAGCTCCAGAAAACTGCAGATGTTAAAGGAAAAAGCTTTAAAAATGAAGAATGCACTTCATTTTCATATTTTATGCATACTTCCACAAGACAATCTGCCTTGCGATTCCCTTGCCTACAGCCTATCGCAGCTATACTTCTGCCTGTCTGTAGTGGCTGTCAGTGTTTCGGTCAGAAAACAGCCAGACAACATTTGAAAATGGCACATTTTTAGTAGAAGCATGAATTTTCTCCGATCTTTTTGCAGCTGTATATGTTTTGATTATAGCACAGCCTTTTTTCTGTTTTTAACCACATAAAATGACATCACCACTGTAATTTCATGATGTCAGATTTTCGTCTGAAAACATAAAGTACTGCATTGGCTTTCACAGATCTTCATAACTCATACCTTTAACAAAACTTGAGATTACTATGATATTAAATGCAGTATTAAAAATAAATGAGTAGGTAATTCAGTATTGCAATGGACTGGTGTCCTGCCCAGGGTGTACTGTGCCCAATGCTTCTGGGATAGGCTCTGGATCACAGTAACCCAGGCCAGGACAAGTGGATATTGAAATTTGATGGATGGTAATACAGCAATCGTTCGCAGAATATTAATGAATATGTGGTCAAAATTCTGTGAATCTTATAAGCAATACCATTAATTCTTCTTTATAAATCAGAAACTTTGGAAGGATCGTAAAGTAATATAATAGCAGTTACAAGTTTTTACCTAGAATTTACTTTTAAAATTAAAGGCAGTTTGGTTGAAAATACTGGGCCGTTCAAGGCGCTGTAGCACAAACTTCATCTAGGCTTAATTTGTGAAATTGCATGAGAAGAAATTATTGATCAAATCTTTTTCATCAACATAAGCTACACATGAGACTTTTTCCCTCCCTTTTGTTTGACCTTGATTGCACTCATCACATGCTTGTTTCTGACACATGATAGTCTAAAGCTGGTCAGCACTGGTCTACTTACACAGGACAGGAATACCCTGGTCATCGGAGGTTCACTTACAGAGTTCAGAAGAGGTCAGCTATTTGTCATGTTCTTTTGCCAGTAGTAACACAGAGGTATGGAAGACACCAGATTGTCTGGGCCACATTAGAAACCTAAAGGCCGTGCTGTTCAACGCACTAAGAAATTCTAATGGCTTCCAGCATTTTCAGCAGCATCACAAGGTTCCCCAGCTATGCCCCTGACTTCCGAAAGTTTGCTTGGCCATTTTCTTACCCAGATCAGCACAGGGCTGCTCTCTGTGCCCATGACAGTGTTTGTGTCATTCTCACCATGCAACTGCATCGGACCTGCGACGAGCTGAATGTGATGTCTGCATATGCAGTGTGCGGGAGGTTTCGGAACGCGCTGTGCTTTTCTGCCTCCCCAGGATGTTAAGCGAGCATCAGCCAGATGGCCACGTTGCTCATGCCCCCGCATGGCCTACAAGATCAATGTACGTCAAATTCTCAGCTCCCTTCAGCTAAATAGGATTTTTGGCTATGACACATAACAGCAGAGCATAGTTCATAAACCACAGTCACACTGCTCATTTGCATCTCAAACATAGCTGGTTTGTGTTACATTTCGGTGAACTCATACTCCGCTAGATAGATTGGAAACAACGAAACATATCTACTGTACTTTTCTTCCATCCATTTTCAGGAACCATTTGTCCTGGTCAGGCTCATGGGGGTCCAGAGCCTATGCCAGAATCACTGGCCGCAAGGTTCCTCCAACGATCACTGTGCGACACCTAAGGGGCTACACACTGGATGGAACACCGGTCCGTTACAGGGTAGCCACACACACTCACTCATTGGCAGAGTAGGCTACAAGCAATTTAGCATTGCCAGTCCCATTAAACTGCATGCCTTTGGACAGTGGGGGGAAACCAGAGCACCCAGAGGAAACCCATACAGACACTGACTCCACACAGACTGAGCTGGATTCAAACCCATGGCAGAACAGCTCAGTCACTGTAAAGTGACCGCGCTACTCACAGTACCACTATACCATCCTACTTTCCTTAGTGTAATAAATATACTTTCCATGTCATAAATATTAAACAGCTTTTAAAGTGAAAAGGACTCTATGTTTATAAAGGAAAAGTTCATATAGCAACGTAAAGGTCAATCATGAGTGAAAACCTGAAGATGGCATTTAAGAACAAATGATTTTTTAAATGCAATTAAACAAACTTAGTTGGAACCCTGCATTTATAAACAAGAAGTTACATGTTGGAACAGCAGTTGAAGGAGTGGTTACGGTTATCACCTTGTACTTGGAAGGTGCTGGGTATGAATCTCACATCCGAGACCCCGTTATCAAAGGTTGGGTGTGTTTCCACATTCTTTAAGCTTTTTCTTTGAGGCTGCTGTTTAATGATGGCTGAAGCAGGGCCAGAGCTTTTCTTCACCTTCTTAGCCTTAGAATCAAGCTCCTGCTGTAGCACCCTTGAGAAAGGTACTTATCCTGTATGGTACAGTAAAAAGGACCAAACTGTACGCATGGGTAAATCATTGTTCAGTAGCTCAGTAAAATGGTGTAGAATTTGAACTGGCAGTAAATAGAGCAGTGCGCACTGTTCTACCACTAGGCGGAACTGTAGTCAAACACCAAGAAGAAGCTTGTCTGAATGTAGCCTTTCCGCGGACTTGTTTTTCTTACCTGTGGAATTTACAGATGTGATTCTACGCGGGGATTTTGTTAGGAGTGCACAAAAAATTAAACACACAAACCCCGAAGCCTAATTTACACTGGATGGCTGAGTATGAGTGACAAGCGGTGAGTGTAAACTTGTGATGGGTATTTATTCGTGACTCTGTGTGTGTGTGTGTGTATTTGCTTTCTCCCTCCCTCTCTCTCTCTCAGACACACACACACAGAGTCTCCAACTGTGTTTTGTCTCTGCATGTTACAACAGAGCGTGGTGATAATTACAGAGTGCACTCTTTGGCAACTCAACAAAGACTGCTGCCAGCACACACACACACACCTGTGAAGCACCTTATGCTTGGATCCAGGGCCATATCAACTTCTCACAACTGGAAAGGGCAAAAATACTTGTCGCAGAACTTTACACAAATAGCTGGGGGACCCTGGGTGGCATGGTGATGCAGCGGGTGTGTCAGTCTGTGATTCTGGGATGGGCTCCAGCCTGCTGTGACCCTGATTACGACAAGTGGAAAGTGAATGTGGGTGGGGGGGGATCCATTAGGCTGGACTGAACATCAGTGCACACAGCCCTGCCTTATTACACCTATGCCTACAGCACGGTGCTTCTGCCGTCATGCCCTCAGTCATCTGTTACTCACATTCACATGGGTGAGCACACACACACACACCCTGCAGAACCCTCACACAGTGAGACATGCACACAGCAGTACAAGTTACTTGTGCTACTAACTTTTGGTGTCAATTTGCCAGTTGATAATGTGGACTCTATATGTGTAATTGCTTACAAAACATTTTACTGGAATAGTGGTTGATGCCAAAGTATGTGGGTTCTAGTAGGGCTGGCAAGAAGTTTTGCTCAGTCATAGCTCTCTGAGCTATTTTATTAGTTGACCTTAGTTTACCTTGTTTTATTGCCATTAACAGTGTACATGGGGTGTGGGGGGGGGGGGGGGGGATCAAACTTTATATAAGGCAGTATGCAAACTATGCAGTGAATTATTGCGTAACATGGTAATATGAGAACAAATGTTAGAAATACATCAGCTGCACTGACTTCACTGTACAGAGAAAGATTTGAGTTTGTGACATTTACTGTATTTCACACTAAATGTTTATTTGCTGAGGGAGTGTGGTGACGCAGTGGGTTGGACCGCAGTCCTGCTCTCCGGTGGGTCTGGGGTTCGAGTCCTGCTTGGGGTGCCTTGTGACGGACTGGTGTCCCGTCCTGGGTGTGTCCTCTCCCCCTCTGGTTTTGTGCCCTGTGTTACTGGGTAGGTTCCTGTGCCCCGTGTGGGGCAAGTGGTTCTGAAAATGTGTGTGTGTGTTTATTTGCTGAAAAATCTCAAACAAAAGACAGCAAAGCACATGATCGAGGGCCGATCGCTGGGCTTGGCGGGGCCACGGCGCTCCGGAGCAGAGAGCGGAGTCTGGAGAAGTGCGGTGATGGAGGCGGCTGTTTTCATTTCTTCCACTGTTGGCCCTTTCGTTGCTCTGCCAGAGTTGTGAAACAGAAGCACCAGGCACTACCTGTGTGACTCGAGCTGCTGCCCGCCAGCATGGACTCCTCTGGCCTTGCAGCGCCCGTCTGTCTCTCACAAAAGCACTTCTGTCTGCGGCAGAGGAGGGAGAAACGCGGCGGCCTCCCCCCATCACCTCCTTTCCTGAGTGCACAAATTTGCAGTAATTAGAGAATTATTTCCACATGTGGATCAAACTGTCTTTCAACCACAGAGCCCCCACTCACCCTTTCTTCTTCTCCCTCTCTTTTCTTTTTTCAGTTCTCTTTCCCAGCTTGCACAGTCATCCCCCCCGCCTATAGTTCCGTGATCAGTTGTAAAAACTGCTAGTTCAATGACGTCTGTATTAATCCAGATGCCCTGGCGTACAACGGCTCGGGAGAGAAAGAGATGGAGGGGGGGAAATGAGACTTGGTGTCCTGTAGCAGTTATTGGGGAACCTGGTAGTGCAGCGGTTAGCGCTGTTGCCGTTGCATCTGAAGGTTGCAGGTTCAAATTGGACCTACTACTCTAGTACCCTTGAGTCAGGTACTTGCCCTCACCTGCTCTAGTGAAAATTACCCAGCAGTACAAATGGGCCAATAATTATAAGTTACTATGGATGAAAGTGTCAGATAAATGTAAGGAAGATAGAGATGTGGAAATAGGACAGTGATGCTGTTTGAGAGTGGGGGGGGTTCAGAGTGACTCCGTTGCTGATGCTGAGTCAACTTTGCATTGGGAAAGCATTTGCGTTTCATTGGACACGTGTAGCCGAGCATGTGCTGCGCGCCAATGCCTTTAAACATACTGGCACACATGAGCTCTGCAGTCACATGGAGAATCTCTTCCTCCTTCTGAGTAATGCATACTGTGCGCCCTGTGTGTTTCTCCCATCGTCGTTGGAATATCAATGTATGAATTTTTCCAGGCTGAACTACACCAGAATGAATGAGCTCCTTCATTGCCCAGGATGTATGTTTAACTTTATAACCCAGCACTGACAACCGTTCCCACAGCCGTTGCCCCTGCCTCTCCCTCTTTGTCTTCGCACCACGTTCTTTTGACACCCCCCCCCCCATTTAAACTATTCCTTTATCCCACCACCACATCTGATTTCTCTCCCCCTCACTGTGTGCGTGTGTGACTTTTGTGTGTTGGCCTGTTGGTTGCGTGTCCTGTCTGCTTGACATGTGTGCATCTGTGTGCGTTTGTGTTGTTCTGGAATGGCTTAATGCTTTCTGCACGCCTGTAAACGGCGCAAAAAAACTTCACGTGACATCAGCCTGAAAGCGAGGAAAAAGTGATCTCATTACAGACGTCTTGCTCCTGATTAAAACCTGCCGTGTCCGCCACCCCCCCCCCTTCCTGCCTCGCTCTCCCTCGCTCCCCCCTCCCCCCTCGTCTCTCTCTCTTTCCCCTCGCTCTCTGTCTTTCTCAAATTCTCCTTCTCTCTCCTCTTGCTTCCCCCCTCTCTCCTCTACACCCCTCCACTCCCTCCCCCCGAAGCCCCGGGCTCACACTATTCTGCGGTTTCCCCACTGCAGGCTTCCAAATGGGGCCCCGTTTCACATTCTCGAAAAATTCGCTGGCTCTTTTGCTCTTACTCTTTTAGTACTTTATACGTACTTCTAATGGAAACTCAGACTCACACGATTCACCTTTCCAGCTATCTGTAATTATTTCCCCTATCTTTAAGTGAACAACCATCCCATTTGTCTCTTTCTCTTTTCTTGTTGATCCTCCCTCAAAAGGCATGCCAGAAGGTGAGGATATGCCTTTTCATGTCCAAAACATCTCAAAGAGGAGATTACTTGAAACTGTTACTACAGGAATAAAATATGTGGTGCGGAGAATAACAGAGATGTCACCGAAAAGTCAACCGCACTAGAATAAACATACAGGGCAGTGTGTGGCACAGCTAACCTGTTCAAGTGGAGGTGGTGAAGGACCGCTTCTCGGTGGTGTGGTGGTCGGGACTACCGCTTTTGGAGTCGGAGGCTCCAGGGTTGGCTCCCGTGTCCTACTGTCGTATCCTTGAGCGAGGTACCAATGAGCATATGTACTGAACTGCTCCGGTAAAATTATGCAAATATAAGTTTCTTTGCAAAAACAAAAATCAACTATATAAGTAAATTCAGTTTTAAGAAGTGTCCTTAACCTGAGAAACTCTATTAAAGCACCTACCTGTATAAATATTCAAAAAGCGTAGCTGATTTTGGATAAAAAAAAAAAAAAAAAAACGTCAGCTCAGAAATGAAGCTATAAGAAATAATGGGAGAAAACACTTGTTTAGTATGGGAATGACATGCTGTAGTGCAAATTTAGATATCAAAGTAAAAAAAAAAAAAAAAAAAAACACAGCAACAAGTGGCTGAAGGCAAAAAGGCAAAGAAGTACTTCGTTGTGCGCCTTGAGAAAAAAAGAATTACGTTTCTTCCTTGGACTTGTCCTTATAGTTCTCAGCGTCGGTGCGTATCCTGTGACACGCGGAGTCGGAAAGAGAAAAGGGGAGACGGAGAGGGAGAGATGGCACTCGGATCCATCTTCATTATCCTCTGGCCTGCAGTCTTCTAGACATTAAGATCATAAATCTACCCCCCGCCCTTCTCAGCACACTTCCCTGACACAGAAACACAAACACTGCTGACCTCCGACCTTCCCAATGCTACTGACACACAGAGACTGCAAAGAACACGCACCGTTACAGTCGGCGCTTGTGACGGTCGCACGGTACAGTACACACTAAAGCAGAGGTATAACTGCTAATGTACGCAGGTGCATGCGGACAATCGAACGTGGATTCGCTCGTATTTGAAGGCGATGCGCGTGCAGGAAAAGCACCGGATACGCTCTGAAGAAACAGTCTAGACGTTCACAGGGTCATCGATTCGCTTCTTCACCCTCAGAGTAGCCAGATTTGTTCCTCCTCTGCTTCTGCACAATGCTAGTGAGGATTTGCTCATGTCAAGGTGCGGACATGTTTTTGTTCAATGCGGTTTTATTTTATCCCAGGTAGGGTGGCGTTGCAGCGCATTGGATAGTGCTCCAGCCTCGCAGTGCCTGGGCTGTTTGGACATAGGTTTGAATCCAGCGCAGTCTGAGTGGAGTTTGCACTGTATGTCTGCGTGGGTTTCCTCTGGGTGCTCTGGTTTCCTCTCACATTCCAGAGACATATCTTTCAGGGAAATGGGTGATGCTCAGTTGCCCTTTGTGTGGGTGTAATTACTCTTTTTTTTTTTTTTTTTTTTTTTAACTGGCATCCTGTCCAGGGTGTAGCCCTCTTGTCCTAGTGCTCAGTGATTCTGGGATAGGCTCCAGACTGCTGTGACCCTGACAAGGACAAGCAGTTAACAAAAGTGAGTGAGTGACTCAACCCAAGTATTTCTTACAATATAGTTCAAAAAGGTCACAGCGGTTATATCGTTGCCTCAGGGCTTTCTGCACAATTCATGAGTTTCCATACCTCTTGCATATTTTTTCCGCTAAAATGAAGTATAATGGATTGGCATATTAAATCAAGCGGAATATAATTCTGTTCAAGTGGAACGTAGACTGTGGAATAAAGACCTGGTAAGGAGGGGTGACTTTCCTTTTACCCTCATTTATGAATACAGTACGTATCTCTGGCTGATTGATAAATGTATAGAAGAGTTTCTAAATCTGATGTGTGTCGGAGTGCGCCTGTGCGCGTGTGTATCCGGGCCACTGTACACATGTGTGTTTCTGTGTGAGCATAATCAAGTGACAGTTGTTTTGCAGGGTTACGCAAACACGTACCGTAGGCGCTGTGTGAGCGTGCGCGCGTGTTCGTTCGCCTGTGCGTCCGCACGCCGCAGTCGATGGCGAGGGCTGTGCGTGATGAGCCAGTTTAATAACTGTTGCTGCGCTCACTCTTCAAACTTAGCATATGCCAGACACACCCTAGCTGTGAAAACAGGCTGAGACGCACCCGGTCGCGTTCAGCCGTTCGCCCCCTCGCTGTGCCCTGATCGGTGTGTCCCGATACTTCAGGACAGGCCTTACGCAGATCAGGTTCGCACCCTTCCCACGTTACTGTACACGTATACAACTTCAATGTGCATTATGTGCTATGCTGTTAAATACCTTTAAGACCAAATATTTACACGTGCATCTCATAGAAAATACAATTCGTGCTTTGCATCAGGAGAAAGAGACATGGTTGCAGTCGTGTGATTCTTAAGCACAGTTAGTTTGTTTCTTTCTACCATATGAACCAACATTCATCACACGAGTAGCTGCGTAAAACTTTATCGGAATATCGAGGATTCCTGATCACCTTCCTACTAATTATTATTATTTTTTTTTTTTTATTGGGATATACAAGCATTTGCGTTACGCTGCAGAAGTAGCGGCGTAAAGGTTTATCCTGGCATGATCTTAAAGTTATAATGCATGAACATTTACACCTTACATGAGCTTAAGAGATCATGAGTGAAGCGAGTCTGGAAAAGGTGAGTTCGGGCTATTGGTTGGGTTGGTTGGGCTATTGTCTTGAAACCTGGAGTTCCCAGGTTTGAATTCCCCCATAACTGTTTTTACCTTGAATTGTTCTTGTAAGGTGGAGGGCATGGTAGCACAGCAGGTTTGGCCAGGGTCTACTCTGCGCTCGGTCTAGGGTTTGAGTCCTGCTTGGGGTGCCTTGCGATGGACTGGTGTCCCATCCTTGGTGTGTCCCCTCCTCCTTCAGCCTTGTGCCCTGTGTTGCTGGGTTAGGCTTCGGCTTGCTGTGACGCCCACTTAAGGCAAGCAGTTGCGCATGTTATATGTGTGTATTCTAGTAAGAATACACTTCTGTATAAAAGGGTAAATCACTGTAAGGTGTTTAGTATACAAATCTCACGTTGTTAGTCACTTTGGCGGAAAGCATTAGTAAAACAAAAAAAAGTGAAAACAATTTAAAAGTGGAGCAAGGCACTTCAGAAGGCTTTTGTGGGAACAAAACATATCAGCGGCTAAATATATACGTACATCCAAATGGATTTCATCTGTACTTATGTATATAGTGACGGTGTCGAGTGCATTTGAGGCAATCGCCAATAAGCAGATAATGAGTGGAAATACACCCTGATTTGTACTTTGTTCTTAGCAGGAGATTCCTAGTGACTTTTTCAGTATTTAAGTACAGGCTGCTGATGCCCCCAAGCTGCAAGGAAAAGGAAAAAAGACTGGCAAGATACAGGAGCCGATTCTGATTGCTTAATCACACACACACAATGGCTACAACCGCTTAGCCGCAAGGACGCAAGGCCAGGGAGGGAGGGGACACACCCAGGATGGGGCACCAGTCCATCGCAAGGCACCCCAAGCAGGACTCGAACCCCAGACCCACCAGAGAGCAGGACCCGGCCAAACCCATTGTGCCACCTTACTCCCCTTTTGCTTAATCCTGTTTAATTAATTTCTAAAAACTCTGATTCCTACTTTGACTGGCATAACATAACATAGATAAATCATCTTAAGTGGAAGCATCTATGTTGTTGTTGGCATGGTGGCACAGCGTGCAGTGCTGCTGTCTCACAGCAGGTGGGTAGTGTGAGAGGATGGGGGTTTGACTTCCCCACTCAGCCTTTGTGGAGTTTGCATGTTCTCCCTGTTTCTGTGTGGGCTTCCTCTGGGTGCTCTGGTTTCCTCCCATAGTCCAAAGACATGCTGTTCAGGTTCACCCATAGTGTGTGAGTGACAGAGAGAGTGTGTTCCGCTGGCTCATAACACTACATAGAGTTCATTGGAAGTTGCTTTGCAGAAAAGCGTCTGCTAAATAGATGCTGACACTTTTTTGGGATTATTTTTACTGATAGATATTAATATTGACATACTTGAATTATACAGATTTTTTTAGGGTGTAAAGTTTTAATAACACTCACTATCATTAATCTCTAGTCTCTCTCATGCTCACAACAGTTCAGAGCCTATCCTGGAACTGCTGGCCACATAGCCAGGAGGGGTACACCTTGGGCAGGTTGCCAGTCCACCGTGCACACACACACACACAGAGAGACAGACAGAGACAGACAGAGATTACAAGCAATTTAGTATCCAGTTCGCCTGGACTGTGGAAGGAAACCCATGCGGAAACAAAAGAACATGCAAACTTCACGCAGTCTGAGCTCGATTTTAATCTACATCCAAACAACCCAGTTGCTCTAGGTGGCTGTACTACCTGCTGCACCACCCTAAAATCATAAACGCATGGAGAGATAAGTTAAAATATATTTTGCCATGTTTTTCTCAGAAATTGTATTGTATAGTCAATTTTACTGTCAGTCAATGAAGTGCTTTGTTAGTGATTTAATCCCTTTTAGTCTCATGTAATTGCTACATGCTATTATATCTTTTGTGGAATTGATAAATGCTGTCATAAACACAAGTTGCAGTGGCATTAAATGTAATTACATATAATCAAGGTGAAACTATCACTTCAACAGAACTGTTATATTCAATAACACACTCATAAAACATTCTGGAAAGGAAGTAATTAGAATTTTTTTTAAAATGAAAAGGTTTAATGGACTGTGTCATTACTGCAGGTATGTTGTAATGTTTTCTGCATTACGCTAACTACACTTTGAACAAAAACAATAATTAAGGAAAATACCAAATGAAAACCACATTTAACATAATACATTAGATTTTCCTCCTTACCAGTTTCCATGCATATTCATTGCTAATACATTCAATTATCATCCTCGTGTTTGAAACTTTTAATATGCAAAAATACAGTTTCTCCTCAAGGCTCCTGCTGTAATTCGATGACCTCCTACGACATTCCAGTTTTCCCAGGAGGTTGAATTCAATAAGAAAATTCATATATTGGCTGCAGCCTGATATGTCACTCAGGGAGCTGGCATACTAGTGTTTGTCTCGGGCTGTACATACATATACGCACAGTACATATATGTGTGTGTATGTGTGTATGTGTGTATGGGGAGGGGGGCGCGGTGGGTTGGACCGGGTCCTGCTCTCCAGTGGGTCTGGGGTTCGAGTCTGCTTGGGGTGCCTTGCGATGGACTGGCGTCCCGTCCTGGGTGTGTCCCTCCCCGTCCGGCCTTTCGCCCTGTGTTGCTGGGTGGGCTCCGCGACCCCATATGGGACAAGCGGTTCAGAAAATGTGTGTGTGTGTGTGTGTGTGTGTGTGTGTGAGAGAAAGAAAATGTGTTTGTCCAGGTAAGGGGATGATTCACAAATGAAAAGACTTATCATGTGCGAGTGCAGTTCTTCCCAAATTCAAAGTAACATAGGAGAAATGCAGTGAAGTTAAAGATTTATTTATAAATAGCTGCAACTGGACAGATGCAGAAAAGAGAGGGAGAGAGCAAGACTGAAGGGGATACAATATTTAAACTTTCTGGGCATTATATCTCTTCTCTGCAGTCATTTTATGGCTTATTAAAATGTTCAGTGTTTGAATTGCTGGTCGTGCGACGCTGACTGGGTTTTGAATCAAAGTACGCAATTTCTTGCGAGAGAGGGAGATGGCCAAGTGCGTGTATGAGCGTGCGAGTGCAGACAGAGCCACAGAAAGGCAGTGATATGGGGAGGGAGAGAGGGAGGGAGGGAGGGGGTGCGAGAGAGAGAGCGCAAGTGACGGAATGCCAAAGTCCATGTTCTCCCCTCGCTCTGAAAGAGACTCCAGCTGAAGAACAGGACAGAGGTTCCCTCAGCCATCTCTTGGCGCGCACATTGAGCCTGTCTGGATGGTTGACTTTGGACAGGGTGAGTGTGCCTTTCGGAAAGCTTTGTCTGAACCTGAATGTCCTGCAAGCGCCTTGTGTGTTTATGTGAGCGCTTGCAAAGGGGAGAACAAGTTATAGCACGACTGAAAAGGAGACAGGCAAAGTGGAGGATTGAGCTGGTACGAAAAGAAAACTTGAGAAACCATGGGAATGGTTGTGTGCTCGAGTTGAATCGACAGGAACCGAGACAGACAGAGGAGTGAAGGTAAAGAAGAGGCGAGAGTAGCGTCACTGTTCGTGTTCGAACCCAACCGCTAATTGTATTTTTCATTTATTTTTCTGGTGCAACATGGATTTTTTTTTTTTTTTTTTTTTTTTAAAAAAAAGTATTTGCATGTTGTCAAACAGAGATGGTGATGAAATCTCTCTGAAGTTTAGAGGTGCTTCATTTACATGACCATCCAAAGTACAGTATCCCATTGCCATTGAAATAATCTTTGATTAATCACATTTTTAATGTTGTAACTCAACCAAAATTCGAATAAGACATAGTTACAATTGCATTTTCAGTGTAAATAACAAGTCAAACATTATCACTGTAAAATATAAATATGAAGTTTATATCCATCCAATTTCAGTAACCACTTGACCTGAGCAGGGTCACAGTGAACCAGAGCCTAGTTATGTTGCTCATAAAAATATTTACAAATGAAGCAACTAAAAATAATTTCTTTCTTTGCAGCAGTGTGATTTTCTACAAATATACGTCCAAGAATGTACTTGTAAGAGAGAGAGAGAGCGACGGCGACACTTTGTATTTTAGCTCGTAAAGTAGGTGTCAGTATCTATTTGAATGTATGTGTGAGAAAGTTAGTCAGCCATGACCTGTGGAGATAAATATGATACTGCAATTTGGGACTGCCATGAGAAGCTATTTAATGTCATCGTCCGATCGTTATTTCAGGAGCAAATTAAATATTTACTGTAACACTAAGTTAGATTTCAGACTGACATTTTAATCACTGCTGTTTGTGTTCTAATAGGATGTGTTTGTGAATGCGTCGTAAACAGCCTTCGCTTGTTGCAGCAGCGGGCGACGCAAGAGGCATGGCAGAACACTGCAACAGTGATGTCTGAATGTCATGGAGAAAATAATAAGATCGTATATTCCTGGTGGCATGGTGGCACAGCGAGTGGTGCTGTTGTCTCGCGGTGCCCGGGTGGTGTCAGAAGATGCGGGTTCGATCGCTGCTCGTTCTCTGGGGAGTTTCCTTCTGTTTGTGCGGTTTTCCTCCCAAAGACATGCTTTCGAGTCAATTGAGGACTCTAAATTACCTCATTTGTGTCAAAAAGAAGAGAGAGTTTCGCCGGTGTATTAATGAGTTATTCACTGTAAGTAGTGTACTCTAGTTAATCGAACAGTGTAAGTCATCATGTGGGGAAGAGGCATGGGCTGGCATTACTACCAAGTGTTTGCTGGAACTTGCTTTGGAGCAAAGTGTCTGCTAAATGAATAAATGTACTTTGTTAGCAAAAAATATTTCATCTAGTAAACTGGACCTCTGAATTCCACCTCAAAATAACATAAGAGTCACAAAGTCAATTAAGAACCTGCGTTTTCTCTTAGGGATAGAGAGACTTATTTGATAAATTAGACGTGCATGGAGGGGGGGAGGTGTGGTAGTGTAGTGTAGTGTAGTAGTGCAATGGATGTGCCCAAGTTCTGGTATGTGGTGAGTCTGAGGTTCAAGTCCTGCTTGGGGTGCATTGTGATGGACTGGTGTCCCATCCTGGGTGTGTCCTCCCACCCTTCAGCCTCGTGCCCTGTGTTGCCAGGTTAGGCTCCGGTTTTCCGCAATCCCTGCTTGGGACAAGTGGTTTCAGACAGTGTGTGATGTGCGTGTTGTGTAATTGGACTTCGGCACACTCTGCCCCTTCCATTCTGTACCTGGCAACAATTTTTCCTCAGTCACGAAACCGCATTTCTTTGAAAGGGGGCACATGGTGTTGGGCCCAGGGGGTTAAGCATTACAAGGTCATTAGAACTTTAAGGGCACGAGTGCTGCTGGGGGGGTTATTAGTGTGCCTGGCCACTACCGCAGCCTCTTCACAAATCTATTCCAGATTTATTTTCCTAATACCTAATGGAATGTTAGTCAGCACATCCAGAAATGGTCTTGGCTAAAGAAGCAAAGAAGAGAGTCCACAAACAGAACGCGAACTACAGGGCAAAAGCCTGAGCTTGCCAAACATCAAAATAACCACAGAAATCGAGAAAAAGTGAAGATGCAATGACAGAGGCTGAATCCTTCATTTCATTTTAAGAAAAGGAAAGAAAAACAAGCTGCACTGCACCACATTGGAACTGCTTGGTTGTTGACGGGTCACAACACTGAATTATTTGTGTGTACTAGGAAGTCAACATGGGGAGTGTCAAAATGTACACATTTTGGTACTTGCAGCTACTGGACTTATGTGTGTCTCAGTGTCTCTTTCTCCATCACTTCTGGCTTGCAGCTCTGAGTTTCCTGATTGAAAGACAACATTTATGTATCCCTTTCACATTGTACCTTGTATTTGGCAATGCTATATATTCTGTCTGGGAATCTTGTTTATGTATAGAGAAGTACGTAATGTCTGTGTGTGTGTGTGTGTGTTACGATTGTGCGAATGTTACGAAATAAATATGGAAGCTGGCACGTTATATATTAACCACACTTTAAATTCGTCAGTATTTTCTTTACCATTATGCTTATTTTGCCTCCCACCATTGTTTTCAGAAAGACTGTCTTGGGACAAGAAACCTTTATGTAACTTGCATTTTTCCATTACAATAAATAATTTCCCTTTCCTGTTGCTTTTGCTGGGCACCAAGGCCTTTGATGAAGAAAGATCCGGATACAGTACATTTCCTGATGTGATTTACTCCACCTGACTGCCTGCCGTTGGTCACCAGTTCCTGATAAATGTCACTAGTTTTGATACATGGTCCTACATATACTTTATGGTAGAGTAGCATGCTTGTGAGACAACCACACTTTCATGCACTAGTTGTTCACTCTTCCTTCCCTCCACGGATGTTCTTCAAGAGACAGGCTTGGCCTGGCACCATATCTTGCCTACCCCTCACTCACTGACCTTCTCGTCTGTCACCAGCCTGCTTTTTTCACAATCCTTCCAGCCACCTCTACCTGTCTGCTTCAACAGTGCCTGTCTCTTTCTGCTCTTGTTCCCTGGCGAACATCTTCAGCATGATTCATTTTTCATGTGCTAGTGTCATGACTCTCGCAGAAGGCATTGAGGGCAATGAGCGGCCCCTCCCTATGCAGGCAGGGTTGGTGCGTTATGGTGCTAGATTTTTTTACACTTATAGCAACTTTTTATTTAATAAAATTTGCTATATGCAGTTTAAACCTAGAGGAATGATTTTCATCATCAGAAAAACTAATCAGTGCATTGTAGTGAGGGCCCTGTAGCATAAAATGCCAAATAGAGAATTTCTGCCTTTTTTGACACAGCAAAATACACAGGTAATACATTAATACAAACACAATGAAAAAGTGTACTAAAGCTATACTTTTTCTTCTTATTATTAATATTACAATCATCAACATCACAATGAGGTTTACATTTACGCTATGCCCATTCCACTGACAAGATTTGATTTACAAGGTTTTAATTTCTACAGGCCAGTTAGAATCATCAGTTAACCCGGAACACGTGTCTTCTGACTATCGGAGGATATCCATGGAAACATGGAGAGATGCGGGGGGGGGGGGTTTATTCCCGGAGGGGTATTTACATGTAAATTTATTTGTATACGAAATAATTGTTTATTCAGACAGCTGGTAGTGTAGTGGTTAGAGCTTCTGCCTTTGCATCCAAAGGTTGCAGGTTCACTCCCTACCTCTGGCTGTGGTTCCCTTGAATAAGGTACTTACCCTAAATCGTGCTGGTGAAATGGGTAAATAATTGTAACCTTAACACTGTAAGTTGCTTTGGAGAAAAGTGTCAGATAAATGTAAATACTGTATTGGGTTTATTTTGTATAAGTGATTGCAATGTATTTTATACACATGTAAAATATTACATGTTTTATTAATATTTGTGTAATCAAATTTATTGAAGCTTTTTTGAAAGGGATAGACTGATTTTTTTGGCTTCATGTGCAGTGTTGGCACCACAGCAATGTAACACACACACACACACACACACTACAGGCAATTTAGAGTTACCAATCCACCTATGTCTTTGTGAAGGTCAGAAAAACAAAAACTTTTCCCATTAAAATGAATGATAATTACACCCTGAAGTTATGTTACTTCGTGTTTGGAGTGGTTTCTCAAGAATGCATGACCCCCATTAAGCAGGGGAAAGACAGCATATACTTTTTTCTTTTTCATTTTACTTTCTTATTTTTCATTTCACATTTTTTACCAGTTACTGTTTCGACTAACATGTTCCCCCACAGCAGGCCATTTAAATGCATTAACTATTAATGTGCTGTGTTTAACTGAACTTGCTCTCATACATTTATTTTAAATAGTAAAATAAGAAAGTTATTTATTTATCAACATTTAGGCCTGAGTAAAGTCCTCTTCAGTCCTCCCCCATGAAAATGTGCAACGTGTTCCAAGTACCTACCTTCTCACCAAGGCTGGTCACATCTAGTACTTTATATTTCAGCCACCTCAACGCTATAGGGCAGAAAATAAAAATAACTTAGGTGAAGGAAACTGTGATGCGACATATAAAGGGCAGAGAGGGACGAAAGCACAATGGAGGGCTGGTTGTCAAAATAACAAGTCAATAACATCTGAGACTTGAGTCCAGCCTTGCGCCGCTGGTGTCGACTCTGAGCCTCTGTGTCCGGAGCGCTCAGCATAGCGGCCCAACTTTTTTTTACTCAAAGCGTTAAAACATTCTGTTAGTTTTAATAAACAGCTATGCAAGATGTAAACTTAAAATAATGAACTGGCTAGCACCCAGGATCCCTACCACAGATTCGAAGTACCCAGTTCTATAACTTTTAAAATGTTTTAAGGCGTACTTTTTTCAAAGTCCCCAGTTCTTTTGTCGGATTTTTTGCGTTTTGCGAAGTCATTGTTTTCAGTGCGTTTGTGTGAAAGCTGATGTGTCACAAGAAAGCAGGTGTGCCAGTGTGCGTAGCTGCGGGCGGATGGCTGAGCCGCTCCGCACGGCAATACCAAGGCCCGATTGTTGTAATCTCTTAAGGCCATTAAATGCAAACTGACCTAATTTGGGGCACAAAAGAGTCCTTCAGCAAAGAATGGTAGCTTTATGAAAACGTTAGGGTTCTGGCCCATTATGAAATGTTCAGTATCTACTACCGCTGCTGTCTTTTTTTCCCCCGGGCTGCAAAGAGAAGTTATAATTTCAGAAAGTGCCGGAACAGAGACCGGGAGAGACAAACTGATTAGCCACAGATTGACTCCATGCGCTTCGTTTTGCCGCGGACTGTTGTCGGAGATTCCCCGCCGTATTTGTCATGTTTGTCATCTGGAACTGCAGCGCTTCCGTCGCATTGTTACTGACATCAAATATTCCTCAGTTTACCTGCGGTTCATTTCCAAATGTGACCCTGTAAAACATTCTTAAAGGGTTTTGCTCCCTGTTGCTTCCAACCCCTGCCTGAACAGCTCTAGTAATTTTGCCTCCGGTGTAACTTTTTAGTGGGGGTGCGGTGGCGCAGTGGGTTGGACCGCAGTCCTGCTCTTCGGTGGGTCTGGGGTTCAAGTCCCGCTTGGGGTGCCTTGCGGCGGACTGGCGTCCTGTCCTGGGTGTGTCCCCTTCCCCCTCCGGCCTTACGCCCTGTGTTGCCGGGTAGGCTCCGGTTCCCCGTGACCCCGTAAGGGACGAGCGGTTCTGAAAATGTGTGTGTGTGTGTGTGTGTGTGTGTGTGTGTGTGTGTGTGTGTGTGTAACTTTTTAAAATTCAGTTGAATCTGCAGAGATTGTGTCTATTTTCCACCTCCTGTTCCTTAACAGTTTAGATGTACAACTAAATGAAATCGCGTGGCCGCTCTCTTGAGTACTCTGTACCGGTACAAAAATAAGGGGAAAAATAGGAGTAAAGGTCAGTATGTTCAGACCCCCTAACGTTTGTCTGGAAATGGAATATGTTCTTATTAAGAGCCCAGATGGTTGGCCTGGACTGACACTCTCTGAAAGGCTTCTAAGTGTAAATGCTGTGTTTGGTTTTGTAAGCACAGTAGTAGCTGAAGTGTGTTTTCTGTTTCGCTGAAAAGGTCTTTAAAATGCTTCCCTGGAAAGACGTGGAAAGTCCCGATAGTTTCACTTGATTCCAGTTGCTTTTAATCCCTCCGAAGTGGGCCTCTTCGCCGCTTGAGTGGGGAGCTCACCCGACGGCGGGTTGAGTCAGGCCGAAGAGGGATGAGATCACCGTGCCCACGACGCCCCCCCCCCCGCCCTCTGGACCGCATCCCTGCCGAACAGGAGCGCGGGAGCGGTGCGGCAGCGGGCCCAAGCAGCCAGCTATAAAGAGCGCATTGACGCCCGAGCACATAGCGGCTTTTGTCGGTGGCTCTAGGTGCACGACCCCGAGGGGGCAGGTTGGCCGAAGTGGGCTCGACTCCCGGCTTCGTTAACAGGAAAGCAGCACCCTGCGCTGCGCCACTCATTACTTTCTTATTTTACCGCAGGAAACAAAGCCTTTTTTCTTTCTCTGCGTTCTGCCCTCCTCAGCTCTGCAAGCACACACCCTTCGAATAACACCGTTCCAGCGTGCCGCTCATCGACGGCAAATGTTTCATTTCCGAGGAGTTCAGTCACCTGAAACGTACACTTGTTATTGCTGCTGCGTTCCTCGGAAGGACGGCCAGCAAAAAGCGTCTTTCGAAAGATGTACGGCCGTGGAAACCGCACACGCGGAAACACCCGTGACAGCCACCAATCAATGCTTTTATGTTCATTAGCAGGAAAATCCTCCCTGTATACACGTATTACCCAGATTTCATTATTCAGATTATTACAAATAATAAATTACTGCTAAAGTATCAGCCAAAGTGGAGGCGCTATCTTTAAAAACTGTTGCCTGATAAGAGAGGGGGTGCAGTGGCGTGGCGTGTTGCGGCACGGTGCAGCATGGTGGGTATGACCGGGTCCTGCTCTCCGGTGGGTCTGGAGTTCGAGTCCCGCTTGGGGTGCCCTGCCATGGACCGGCATCCCGTCCGGGATGCGTACCCTCCCCCTCCAGCCTTATGCCCTGTGTTGCCGGGTTAGGCTTCGGTTGGCCGCAACCCTGCTTGGGACAAGAGGTTTCAGACAATGTGTGTGTGCCTGATGAGAATGTCATGAAATATAAAAGCATAGTGGTAAGAGCTGCTACCTTTGGATCCAAAGGTTCCAGGTTTGAATTCCACCCCCAGCTGTAGTGCTCTTCAGCAGGTTACTTACCTTAAATTGCTTCACTGAAAGTCACTCAGCTCTATAAATAGGTAAATCATTGTAAGTCGCTTAGGAGAAAAGGATCAGCTAAACGAATAAATGTGAATATAAAATCCAACCCAGAGAATGTTTTCCTCTGTATTCGGTAAACTACAAAAGTAAAACAAATCACTAGTTTACAATTCTTCATTCACCCATTTCCAAAATTATTTCAAGCTGTTTTTTTTTTTTTTTTTTAGACCAAACACCTGGTGTTTCCAAGAACCATTTGCAGCAAAGGTTTCACGACCTTTCGGTATTTTAGCAGGGAAGCAGCAGCGCGGTGCAGCATCGAGGCAGGATGTAAACAGAAAAGGCTCTGTTCCGAAGCAGATCCGATCGTTTGAGCCTTTATGCGAGTCAGTAGCCGCGGGATAATTGAGACGAAGTGCTGCCTCATTAGCCCCGTAAGTGTGAACGTTTGCAGTTATACATGTGCAACCGCGTGTTCGATGCGCCCGTTTAATGATGGGATCTGGACATTACCGTAATGATATCGCAATACGTCACATTTCTCTTTTGTGGGACCTTTAAGTGAATCGTGAAAGTAATTTTAATCTGTTGAGATTCAGAAAGTGTTGAGCCACGTGGAGGCCAGTCAAATAGTTGGTAAAATGTCCCTCTCTGTGTCCTTAATGAAAGAGTATTCCCGTGTTCTTTACTTCCTCACTTCACCAGTTATCTGTCCCTGATGTTACGGCGAATGCGGCCCGTGGCCGGCCGTCTGCCTGGGGGCTGTGCCCAGTGTTAACTGTCCTGACGTCCAGTGGGTCCAGTAACGCTAACCTCATTCGTCAGGCTGCAGCGAGTCGATTTGCTTCAAGATAAGGAGGGAACAGCGGCAGAGAAAGTGAACCGCGAACTACATTTCGCATTTGCCTAACAAATGGCCACGTCCGTGACGACTGCCTAAGCTGAACGCTGCAGAGCTCTGTTTTTCAAATCGGGATCAATTGAACTACAGCCCTTTACTTTAACTCTGTGACAGCAGCATCGCACCTTCTATGCTGGCAAACAAAGCCATGTTTTGGAAACCAGGCAGGGGTTCTTCGACTCTGGTCTAGTTTGCGGCCGGGAGCACAGAACCGCGCTGCTTGTTTCTTGCGCCGTGGTTCAAATGGCCGGGGGGAAAAGCTGAGTGACCGTGGTGGGAGATCAAAGAGGAGTGACCTTTTAAAGTTGGAAGGCCGGCGTTGCTGCTCAGCCCGCTCAGAGACAGGAAGCGCCCCGGCAGAGGAGGCGTGGTGCCACAGACGGTGGGGCGGGATGCACGGAGCCGTGGGGATGGGATCCTAAAGATGTCCTAAGACATCTGGACTGGAGCGGTAAGAAAAAAAAACCCAATCTGGGAAATAGACAAAGGAATACATTGAGCGAAGAGCACAATGGGAAAAAAACAATGCAAAAAAAGAAATAATGAAAAACATATCTGTGGCGCGAACGGTAGGGTAGGTGAGAGGTAGGGAAACGTCAGGCCGCATGCGAGCGAGATGAGAGAACGGGAAACGGAAGGAGCTGCGGAGAGTGCGAGAGCGAGGAAGGCGGCGCGGCTGGCACCGCGAGAACTATGGCAATAGTCGTGATGGCGGAGAAAGGAGAGGGTGGGTGCCTGCTGGTGCCTGCCTCTCCTTCCTGAAACGTGGCCACCCCAGCACGCACATGTGGAACAGTTTACTGTAATGGAACTCCAAATTAGTGGTGGCTCGAAGCGGCCCGCAGCAGCAGGGTGTAATTAACTGCCTCTGTGGAAAGAGAATGAGCGAGAATGAGGAGAGGAATGACAGAAGGGGGTAGCGTGCGTGTGCGCGCGAGTGTGTGCGAGTGTGTGCTCAAGTGTGTGCTCATGCCCACTGAGTGCCCCCCAGTGCCAGCACTCACTCACTGCACCTTCTTGCTTAGCTGTGCTCAGACTTGCAGCTCGAAATCTTTTCTTCTGGATGTCAACTGTACCGTCGGCATGGGATCTGCCCCCGCCCCCCCCCCCCCCCCCCCCGTGATTTAGAACGCCAAGGTTAGTCAAAGTGTTGAAAATTCTATTTACCGCACTTAGAAACGGCATTTGGTCTCAGCTTCTCGTACTCTGAAACAACCAAGGACCGTTTCCAGATTGCCTATTTTAGCACATCGGGCCAAGACTTTATGAAGTCACTCATAGGAAATATACCAGTGATGCAATATAAATTATTGATAGGCTATTGGGAAAACAGAAGAAATTATTTTTGGGAACTGCAGCCGTTAGAAACAAAACCTTACCGTCAGACTTCTTCTTAACGTCAGACCAAAAAAGTTCGAGAGGTTTCGCTTAGTTGCTTTTGTTTTCCCGGATAATTTAGACATACATTACATGACCTGAAAAGGGCAAGAGGATGGAGTCAGTTAAATGAGTGACCCGGGGGCTGTCTCTCTGCAGCGATTGAACCCGTGTCTATGCCTCAGGTCCCAAGGCAGGCGGGAAAGGGGCTGGCCGCCACGTCAGACTGGCAACGGGAACAGAGGAGTTCTTTATAGTGCTGTTCTGGTGATTTAAATCATATGGCATAACCGAGAATCACAGCACAGTCTGGAAAACGTTCAAAACCTCTGGAACAAGAACCCCCCTCTCTTTCTGTCTCTCGGTCTTTCTCTCCTTCTCCTGTCTTTCTATGGTCCTTTTTTATATTCACTGTTTTATTCCTAGTTGTTACTGACACCAGCCCAATTTATCATCTCCTTGTGTTTATTTTTCTTTTTGTCTCATTCTGTAAATCATTCGGTATTAAGAAGAAGAATAACTTACTCTTTCAGAACATATTGTCCCATGATCCATGGGAAAATCAGTTACTAGTACTTATTTTAATTATATTAGCAGAGTTGAATAAAACATACGTTTATAAAGTTATCTAATCAGCTTACATGTCTAATCTAATTTTAATGGATTTCTTTCTTCTTCTTCCCTTTCTTCCCCAAGGTCCCTGTTTTAAATATCTAGGGCTGAGGTTCCATCGGGCCTGTCCTCCTCCGCCCCAGCCACACCCTGGTCCTCAGTTGACTGAAAGGAAAGTGCTGGGTCATCTGCCTCAGTTCCAAACTTAGAGACTGCTCGTCAGAGCAAGAGCGAAAGAGTCCAGACTGTCCCCATTTAGAGGCACTAACGGAGAGTTCCTTCCACTTGCAGCTTTCTGTTGGGTTCAACATCTGGCCTACAAGCCCGTACATATTTAGAGCGATGGCAACAAACCGAGAGCGGCAGGTGGGTCACATGACCAGTTTCCCACCTGCTGTCTACCCCTTTGCGTTTAATTCAGTCCGAAGCCACTCTCCGTTTGACCTACTGGCCAACAACAGCCTCTTTGGAAGATTTGGGACAGACCTTCCAAAGGAAATGGCAGCACTATGTGAGTATCCTTTCTCAACTTTTTTTCTTGCGCTTCTCTGTCCGTCTTTGTCTTGTAGCGGAGGCTGCCGGAAGGAGGACGTTTAAGGAGAACGTTGTGAATATACGAAATGAATATGTCTTTTTAAAAATAAACAATCAAATCATATCACTGCAGACCACACTTGAATGAAATGTCAACAATAGCACCTTCTGCAAATTTTAATGTAACCATTGGGGGCTTCTGGTTCCGCTTCTAATGTAGCTGTTTTTTTAAATTTCATTTCTATTAACATTTATGTCAGAAGCTGTTTGTGCAGTTACAGAAAGTGTTACTGACAAGACTGAATCTTTTTTTAACACACTTAACTTCAGTACATTTTGACACATTTCTCCAAAGCAACTTACAGTGTTCAGCCATTTCCAATTATTTACCCATCAGGGTAATTTTACTGGAGCAATTTAGGATAGGTACCTTGCTCAAGGCTACTACAGCTGGGATTCAAACATGCAACCTCCCGATCCACAGGCAGCAATTCTAACTACTAGGCTACCAAGGGCCATAAAACTTACAGCAGGAACTGATATTATTATAGGAGCTTAGATGATCAACTCTGAGGTGGTTAACATGATAATATTTTTACAGATTCCAGCTATTCAGATTCAACCATTAATAGTTTTATTGTAGTTAAAAAGTTTTGTATATACTGTTGATATTTGTCTACTTGTTTTTTTTTTATCTTACTGGTACAGCAGTGCTTGAAGGGAGAAGAAGACGTTGTTAGTAGACGCAGGTACAATTATCCAGCCAGCAACTGATTTATTGTAAGAAGTCACTAGCATCACTGATATCCTGCTAAAATGTCTTAATTCATTGCAAAGTCTTGATCCAACACTAACAAACCAACCTGAAATTCTCTTGAATATGAAAACGATAACATCAAAAACTATAATGACAGATGGAAACTAGTAGATATATGCCTTGTTTTAAGGAGTGCACTACATTTTATTCAAAATATACTACGATTTTGACCTCTGCCGTGAGGGTGCACTTCCGTTTGCCGTTGAGCGTGCAAGGTGGTGTGCGCTGACTCTTAGAGATGTTCTGTCGTCATCAGGATGTATGATAGAAAATATATAGTCTTCTGTGACATTAAGTGAAGAGAATCTGCAGTATTTTAAGAGGTCAGTGTGCTGGCAGTGGGCATGTAAATCTGATGTCTCTCTTCAGACAGTGAAGCACCAACATCATCTTTTCACATCATTTCACGAGTTGTAACTTATGGCGAATGGCATTAAAATGCTAAAAACAGAAGAGATAAAAAGAGCATGCTGAAATGTCTTCTGAGCAGGGCAGAGAAGCAGCTCTCGCAGCAGACCACAAAGACAGAGAGAGGCATGAAGGTGAAATGTGCACAACTTCAGAGAAACACATGCACTCATCAGTAAAACCAACTCACAAAATCCATACTAAACGGAAACGGCAGTCTAAATGAATGTACTGCGTGTGAGTGAGCAAGTGTTTGCTTGTTATCGAGCGCATGGTATCGATTCAGTCCTGATGTTCGCCGTTCACTGTTTTATCCCTAAGCACCCACGAGCAACCCTACACTGCTTGCTCGGAAAGTAGACACTAGATGCTGCATGTATCTTTATGATATATTTCCCTTGGGATTTTCGTTTAGGCTATGAACCACATTTGCATTTTTTCTCCCGTCTTCCCAACATATTTTTATATCTCTGATGCCACTGTTGGCCTGAGCCCCAGAACTTGACCATTTCTGAGCAAACTTCTGATATGAGCTTAGTATGAAAACAAGTGAGCGCGCTTCTCACAAACCTCTGGTAAGCAAACTTAACACCTCCTTCCATGTATTCCCTTCCATGTGAGCTGGAATGCTAAAGCAGAGATGATACTGCTCAGGCAAAGTGTCCCTAACCAGCTGAACCCAGATCTGTACTGTAGGGCATCACACTCTCACTCCTGGGGGATTCTCTGGAATGTCGTTTTACTGTCTGAGCAGCGGAGAACTCGCAACACTGCTCAGCCTCATGCTTCACTGACCTCCGCAGTGAGTAGCGCAGAGATGCAACTGACAGAGTCGAGGAGTCGCACATGCGTGCTACTTTATACTGCAGCAATCTGAGGATGAGGTGGAAGAAGAGGTATGAAAAAGGCTGAACTCTCTGTCCGCCGAGCCCCTCGTTTCATTGCAAGTTTTCCCAGCTACCCCTCAAACTGTCAGTCTGTGCTTCTTTTGCCAGGTGTTCCTCTGGTCGAAACTTGTCTGTATGTAGTGCCAACATTTCAGGTGTCAATCCTGGCAGCTGAGAGCCCTGGAGGTGAGTTAGTGGTGCAATAGAACAGTGGTGAACATATCCTGCCTTGTAGACTGGCAGAGATACACAAATACACACACGGACCCTCTCACGCATGCATGCAAACAGTTATACATACAGATGAATATATGCAAAAGTCATATATGCACAGACGTGAATATAAAAATCAAAATTAAACATACACACAAGCAACTAAATAGTCCTCAGGTACATACAGATACAGACACAGGTACGAGCGTACATACCGAGTGGTAATGAAGTGCAGGAAAACCAGATGGGGGAGGACTAGGACTGAGGTGCAGAGCAGCTGTGGTTCCAACAGAAAAAAGGCTTTAATTGCATTAAAGAGCCCTCATGAGGACATAGGCTTTTTCAAGAGGGTAAACAAAAACACAAACATCACAATATACAAACATAATAGTGCAATTCCAGGCACCTTGTCTGCATCAACAGAAACACCAGCCTAATGTAGTCCCACACTTCTGTTTCTTCCCAGCCTCCAAGTCAGAGAGACACACACACACACACTGTCAGAACCACTTGTCCCCTACAGGGTCATAGGGAGCCAGAGCCCAACTCAGCAACTCAGGGTATAAGGCTGGACGGGACACACCCAGGACAGGACGCCAGTCCATCACAGGGCACCCCAAGCAGGGTTCGAACCCCAGACCCACCGGAGAGCAGGACCCAGTCCAACCCACTGTGCCACCACGTCCCCCTCTGAGTCAGGTGCACACAAAGGTGGATACATAGCCTACATGTAGATGCACACAAGGGTAGAACATGGCCATGTGTGTACACACGTGAGCACGTACTGACACGCACGGTAACCTTGCTTCTCGACAGACCCTGAAAAATGTATACGCAAACTGACGCCTCGATGGACTGTAAAGGATATTTCAAAAATATAACAAATGACGATCAGGATGTTTCAAAAGCACAGTACAAGAAATGATGGCTCTAAGGACAGGAGGTTATGACACAATAACAAAGTCCACGTGGTGACAAGTGAATTGACAAAAAAAGTAAAAAAAAAAATACACTGCTGATGAAGCGGAAGCTTTCGAATGCGATTCTTCCTTTGCATGGGTAGTGTATGGATGTGATGTGCGGGTCCTGGGACAGATGTGGGAGAAGCTCTAATAGAAGGAGATATAGAAGTTCTCATATCCTGAGTTATACCTAAGAAACTAAGTGCTTCTGGAGAGTTATGACATTTAAGGACAAGTGCTGCAGTAAGACCTGTTTACAACATGTTCTGTGGGAATAGGTGTGTGCAAAGAAAAAAAAATGCACCTTTGTCTTGAGCTGCGCTGATTTCGTGCTTGTCTGCATTGCTGAAAAAGTATGAGGGTACTGTACTGGCTGACACAGCGAATGCCATCACACAACCACATAATGTGGGCAGCACAGCAAGTAGGGCTGCTGCTTCACGGTGCCTAGGTGGTGTGAGAGGACGGAGTTTCGATCCCTGCTCAGTCTGTCTGGAGTTTGCATGTTCTCCTCATGTCTGTGTGGGTTTCCTCCAGGTGCTCTGGTTTCCTCCCACAGTCCAAAAACATGCTGTTCAGGTTCCCCCATAGTGTGTGAGTGACACAGAGAGGGTGTGTTCCACTGATGTATGGATGAGTGGCCTATTGTAAGTAGTGTATCTAGCAGTGTAAGTCACCACGGTGAATAAGGTGTGTGGGCTGGTAACACTACATAGAGTTCACTGGAAGTTGCTTTGGAGAAAAGTGTCTGATAAATAAATGTAAGTACAAGTTAGCCTTTGTATTGTTATGTCTGCTCTTTGATGAACTCCTTACTATTTCATATTTACATTACATGCGAATGAGTCCTGGTTCAGAAGACGCTACACTCAGGTGGAGAGAATGAGAGATGATCATGGCATAAGTCAACTTTTGGAACTCCTCTTATGTGCTGCTGTCTTACTGATACATATTTTGACGTCTTTGTCTAATCCTCAGCGCCGTCAGACTAAAAAAAACACATCTGCCGTTTCAAATGCTTTAGGCCGTCTGATTTATTTAGCTCAAACCCTCTTTTTATTATGGGCGGACTTGACTGCGGTGAAAGGCTGCGTAACGGACGAAGCGCAGAGAAGGCAGTCTTTAAAGTGTCGCATTCTTCCGTAGATCTGAGCTCCGTGCAAAATTGCTTTTAGCCGACAGTTGAGGTCACGCCTACATTTACCGAGGCTGCGCACAGAGAGCGACGCTGGCCGACGGGAGCCTCGTCACACAGCTGCAATGTCGATAACCTGTTCAGAAATACCTGTTCGGCACAAAAGGCAAGCAAAAGAGAGAGGATGGGGCAGGGGCAGGCAGGGAGCAGACGAACGGACTGCGGCGACAGGTATGCGGGCTATGGACGTGGCTCAAGTTCAGCTCTGCTGACACTTCGTAATCTGTGCAGGAGATGTAAATGCTTGTACCTCTTTTGTGTGCATGTGCATCTTTGTGTGTGTGTGTATATTTTCACAGAGAGAGAATGTCAGAAAGCCAGTTAGCGCTCCGGAGCTTATCTGTCATTTTCGGAGCCCTTTACGGAAATAGCCAGGAGCCCATTGTCACCGCATGGTGGACGCTTGATAACATCGGAGCCCCTTAAATACTTCTTTAGCCTCAGCAGAGGTAGCGGAGCGTGTCAGCGACACCGTGTCTGAGAATGCTCAAAATTTACGAGCCGGGCCCGTCGCTGTCACACAGAGGCATCCAGCCCTGCTGCATTGCTTCGGCTCCCGGTAAAGAGAATGCAGAAACATGCTCACCTGTTATCCACCTGGTCCGCACATCTTCTCCGGCCCCCTCGGCTCAAGGTTGTTCCTGGATAGTTAAAGCTGCTGTTCTTTTCAGTGGAAACGTATCGATCAAAGCACCGTTGGAAAAGCAGGGCAATGCATCTCAGGAAACAAATGAAGAACAGATGATTGGCCTGCAAGCCTTCTGTTGTCTTCCTCTTTTGTGTAGCCCAGAGGAAACCGACCCTGCGCACATGCTCAACGCTATTTTTTGTATGATTACTTGCACGGCTTAACAAGGTGCTTTCCATTACCAGCGGTATGTCCGAATAGTCATATGGAGTTGCGAATGGCAGGCTGTTTTCCGTAACCGATTATGTCTTTAACCAAAGGCAGCTGGAACTGGGACTGGCTTCTATAAAATGTGCGATGTCTCTCATAGCAAGAGAAATTGAACAGACTTTAACTTTATGAGATAAAGTCATAATAATCAATATTTAGGGTTCACTTCAGGTTGTCTCTATGTGATGAAAGTGAAAAAAGAATCTGTTCGTTGGTTGAAATTAACTGTATTCTGTCAATCCGCCGTATCTACACACACACAGTCTGAAATTGCTTGTCCCGAGCCTAACCCAGCAACACAGGGCGCAAGGCTGGAGGGGACACACCCAGGATGGGACGCCAGTCCATCGCAAGGCACCCCAAGCAGGACTCGAACCCCAGACCCACCACCCGGCAGGACCTGGCCAAGCCCGCTGAGCCACCACACCCCACTCTGCTGTATCTAGTTTTTAAATATTTTGGGAATCAGTATCATATTATTTTATTGAATAACTGACATTTTGCCTGCATAACTTACAGTATTTGACCCATTTTTACAGCTGGGCATCTTTAGAGGAACGGTTACAGTAGGGAAAGTTCTTAGCTCAAGGGTGTTCTAGCAATAGCAGGGAGTTGGGCTTTAACTCGAAACATTCTGGTACTTGTGTCCAAGGTGGCTTACCATGCTGATTAGTACAGGGCTAAAGTGCATACAAGGTCTCAAGATGACAAACAGAGGATGTCAGTCCAAGAAGAAATATCGTTGCAGTCACACAAACACACTGTTGTTAACTGCTTGTCCTAATGCCTGAGGGGACAAATATTTTTGTAACTACATGCTCATTCTGCTTAACCACCATGTCTCTTAATGTTGAGCTTTAATGTGTGAGGTGAGAGTTTGTTTAATAAAAATCCTACAGCTGTGATATTTTGAGAAGACTCATTTTGTTTGCTATTAGAATACATGAATTCTTAATGTGAATATAACCGTCAATATTGTTCATCACTTGTCCAAGGCAGGGTCATGGTGGTCTGGAGCCTGTCCTGGAGTCACAGGGTACTAGACTAGGCACGATACACTCTGAAAGGGGCACCAGCCTGCTGCAGGGTAGCCACACACATTCGCACACTTAGGGCAATTCAAGGTCACCAGTTAACCTAAATGCATGTCTTTGAACTGAGAAGAAAATCAAAAAAACATGCAATCAAGATGAGAGGACATGAAAAATCCCAAAAAAGAGTGAACTGGATTCTTACGTACTCCCAACCAAGTCAGGGGGTATGAGATAGCAGCACTGCCAGCTATCACATTGTGCCAGTTGTTATGCTGCAGCTAACACAAAACTAGTGTATAACTAAAGTAGCCACAATCGTTTAACTGATGAGAAAAAGCATGGAACCAATAACAAACAAACAAGGATTAACGAACTACACTGTTTCCATACTGCTTCTGCCCCACCAGTAACAAGTATAATATCTTTTGTGAGTGTTTTTTAAATTATAAGAGAATCACATCCATTTTACTTAGAATAAAAACAAAATTATATATACGATATGGTGTAAACTTTCCGTAATTTTGATGAATAATTGAACAGCTCTCATAGTGGTTAAACTCAAGAAAGCCTCCATGATTTTCGTCCTCTTTATTCCTGATGTAAAACCTTTCACAGTTTTACTATTATTCAGTTATCGTGATCTGCATTCATACTGTTGGCTGTGTTAAAATCTGAGACAAAAAAATGCTAAATTTCACACTTCAGGTTTAGTTAAATGTCCTTCAATGTTATGATTTTATGACAGTATGTGCTAGAGTATCTCAAGTATTTTTGCACTCATTTGAAATTGCAATAGTGGCAATTCTCTCCCTTTCATTAACAGAAGAGAAACTAAAAGTCGATCTATATATCTGTATATTAAAATGAACAAGCTTAAGCCAACATGTACCTTTCTTTTATAATGTAATCAAGCAAACATGAAACCATGCACTATTTAGTAAAATAAAAGACAAGAGCATCTAAACTAAAATCCTTATGAAAAATTACATTTAAACTCCATTCTATATCCTGTGTACTGCAGAAATATATAATAAATAAAATAAATGCATATAGGTACATATACGTATATACATGTATACACAGACATATATATATATATACATACATAATATGCATGTACACATTGCATTGTACAGCACACAAACAGCAGAAAAACATATTCATCGAAAAAAAGCTTAGCCACACACACACACACACACACACACACACACAGTTTGCTCATGTAGTATATTAATTACACATGAAAACACCCCCCCCCCCCCCCCCCCCCCCCCCCACATACACACATAGTTGCTATGTCAGCTCCTTAATCTCCAGAGAGTTATAAAAACTAAAATTCTGGTGGGAAGAGGTCTAAGATGGAATGGAAAAATGGAGCTTTAAAAGAATGCATGCCACAGTTCTGTGGAGAAAAAACATAACAGGAAAATAAGGCTTACTGCTATTGAAGGGACTAAGCACAAACAGCACATTGTACGTAATTATTTATTTATATAAAACTCCACATGAAGTGCTGGGCTGTGTCCAGACCTTCCGCTGGCAGTGGTTTCTTTGTGTGTGTGCATATATGCCACTGTATGTGTGTGTTTGTGTGTGAGGGATAGAGGCATAAAAAAGAACATATCAGATCCTAGCAATGGAGAACAGAGACATATTTGTGAAAATGAATTAAAGTTGAACTCTGCATTTAACGTCCAAAAAGCTTCTTACTCACTAAGCAAGAATTTCCCTGCCATCAGGAAAAGCCAGAGGGCTGCATGGGCTCTCAAGTGAGACGGTGAAATGCTGGAGCTGTGTTCAAAGCATTCAGTGTGGTTCTTCATTGTGGCTTCTTTTCCAAAATTTGCTATGAAATATTGAGCTCCGTATAGGAAATGAGACAAATTCCCCCACAGTGTGTGAGTGACGCAGAGAGAGAGTGTGTGTGTTGCACTGATGTATGGATGAGTGACCCATTAAGTAGTGTATTTAGCAGTGTAAGTCACCACGGTGAATAAGGTGTGTGGGCTCATAACACCACATAGAGTTCATTGAGATTCGCTTTGAAGAAAACCGTCCGCTAAATAAATAAAGGTAAATGTAATGTAAATTAGGGTCCGGCAATAACCGAGGAACTGAAGATTGCATAAAAATTAATCTAGACGAGGCGTTACTTTGTATTTCCAGCACAAGGTTAATAGACTTCCTTCTGCAGCACGGTCTCAAACTGGATTTCTTCCAAAGCACAGAATGACAGGTTGTATGTATGTAATTCACATGCTTGTGGTGAAATACATCAGTCAAACTACATTTGATTTAGTCTCATCCTCTGCCAGAAGTCTCCATTTCTGAAATAGGCAAGCAGGTAAAGTATATGATACCATAAAATCATTGCAGACAGACCAGAAAGACTAAATCTAAATCTGGAAACAGTATAACTATGAATCCACCTGAAATATTTACGTTCCAATTCCTATAATTACACTTCCATTTTAAAATAATAGAAGAAAATACACTATATAAATAAAATACACAATATAGTTTGCAGTGGGGGGGTGCAGTGGTGCGGTGGGTTTGGCTGGGTCCTGCTCTCTGGTGGGTCTGGGATTCGAGTCCCGCTTGGGGTACCTTGTGATGGACTGATGTCCCGTCCTGAGTGTGTCCCCTCCCCCTCCAGCCTTATGCTCTGTGTTTCCGGGTTAGGCCCCGTATAGGACAAGCGGTTTCGGATGATGTGTGTGTTTGCACTATTTGTGAAAAATATTCCAAAAAAAAACAAAGGAATATTTCCTCCCGATATTAACATTCCTTTCCCTTCTTTTTCACATAATATTCAAAGAAAATGTGGGGATATACGAGCCATTACTGCATATGAACTAAGAAATTAAAGTTGCCAAGCTAGAAAGAGATTAAAATAAATGCATCTTTGGTTAGTGTTAATGTTAAAAATTGTTCTTTGAATTTTTAAATTAATTTAATTTATCATTAGTTTATAAATTTGAAATCCTGGTTGTTTGTGAGAGTATGTATTTGTGTGTGTATGTGTGTGTGTGTGTGTTTATACTATTTTATTTACAGGCTATGGTTCAGCAATGTTTTCCACTGCCAGCACTAACTTTAGGTGACGTACACTGAGAGTGACACAGGTAGCCTTTCTGTGTTCTTCTCTTACCAGTAACTGCTGCACCCACACTGTCAGTCCAGGTGGTTGCTCCACTCCTAGTTTCCATCGTGACCCCATCGGACATCCACCACTACCGGTTTGCTTTCTCAACGCGGCCATACAGTTGTAATGAACAGTAAAGACATTTCATCAGGGGGCAGGAGTGTGGCAGTCATTGTGAAAGGCAGATACAGTTACGATACTGCCTGTTATTAAGTGCTGCGTCACCGGCCCGTCCTCCTCAACCCCATTTCCCTTTCTCACAGTCGTTCAATTTTAGTTTTTCAGTAGCGCTTTCAAAACAATTAGATGCAAAGGAAACAATTATTTTTAAAAAATCTGAAAAAAGCGCAACATTCCAAAATGCAATTTGTGGCGGTGATGAGATTTTCAGTTGTGGTGAAATGCTGTGTATGGGCTCCTTTGAGCAGACGGATTTAGGAAGCCACATAAAATATATGCCATAAAACTATAAAGCCATAGATAATATTTCTATGCTTGCTGCACTGCAGAACAAAGCATAAAATGTTGCAAAAGAAAAGGAACTCAAAACGAAGGTAGAAAATAGAGCGGGAAGAGCATCCGAGCAAGTGAGATTATTTACAGGACTTGATCAACCGGGACACCCCAGCCAGGCCCCTTCGCTCGTCTACTTCTGCTCGCTTGGTGGTCCCGCGCACGAAAGGCAAAGCTCAGAGGTTCTCGGTTCTGGGTCCGTTGTGGTGGAATGACCTTCCCCTGTCACTCAGAACTGTGGAAACTCTGTTTTCGAGAAGGGTCCGAAAACCCACCTTTTCCAGATCCGCTTTGCCCAAGATCTCTTCAGATCGCCTATGGTGTAACTGTTCATGCATCGTAACTCCAGAAGCATCCCCAGATACAACCTTTATTCAGCCATTACTCTTGCATTGTACTTGCTCATTTGTGTATCTTATAATATTTAATACAAAAAAGAAAAAAATTGGTGTGGGTATCGGGATTTGTCTGTGTCTTATGCACCTACTTGAACGATGAACCTCGGTGCAGCAAGTGGTAGGGAACAAACTAGGTTTGCCTGAGACTTTCATGTCTGCAGCTATGTCTCCTTCTCTCAATGTAATGCATAAATTGTACTTTTGCTGAGATGTATGTCGCTTTGGACAAAAGCGTCTGCTAAATGAATAAATGTAAATGAGAGGTGTCTTACTGTTATTGGACATTGTTGTTCTTTTACTGTCCAGATTTCATTTATGAGTCATGAAAACATCATTGTTTTTTTGGAATGCAAGTAAGGCACCTCAAAATGAAATGGAAAGGATTGTGCCGAAGACAAAGTGAGAGGCGCCTAGAGAGAATGTGAGCGCGTCAGGGTGTGCGGGAGATGGCATGTGACCACGGCAGACTGAGATAAAGAGCCTTGAACTGAGGATGTGAGGCGTTCTAGGCACGTGTGCGAGAGGAACAGGCTAATGGAACACAGAAATGGGTGTGACTTCAGACATGGGTGGACAGGGCACATATTTGGTAGTGCTGGAAAACTGGTGGCCTATGCTGGCCAAGACTGACTTCACAGTTGCTCCAAAACATGTGCTCCTCTTTGTGCTTAATAGCCTCAGTTCTCAGACAGAACCCAATTTGTAAGACACCAATTATGCTTGGAAAATTTTTCATTTGAACTGCTGCCAAGGATTTAGCTTGTGATTGTTAGCAGTTTATTGAGTTGCGTTTATTCAGCCTTTGTTTTGCTATGCCCGTTTGACATCTTATTTTTCCGGGGTTACTTAGTTATCATAAAACACAATTAATTTTCACAGAAGCTGTTGAAGCATTCACAGCAGAATTTAGTTTTCTTATTGTACGTACTCAGTAATCTCAGTCTTTTATGATTTAATGAATATATGCCTTCTCTACTGGGCACTGATGTCAAACATCAACTGGTGTATTGCATAAATGAAGCAGGCATTTGTCTGAGCCTGGAAAGTATGGACCATTCTCTAATTAAAATGATTTCTGCCATCGTTTTTACAATAAAAGCATGACGTCACTGTGGTCATTAGGTTTGTACTGATCATCAGCAGAGTGAGAAACGCTTTGTTCTGCACAGTGACAGGCCGTTAGAGGACACTGTACAGTAGGTGTTAGGGGGAAATTCACCAAACCCAACACATCATTATCACAAGCTCTTCAACACAAATGCATGTAGGTCAGTAAGGAGGCACAGTGACATGGTAGGTAGTGCCAGTGCCTCACAGTGCATGGCTGTGGTTTTGGATCTGGGGTTTGATCCTCTCTCAGTCTCTATGGAGGCGTTTGCATTTGTTCTGTGTGTTCACAATCCAAAGACATCTGCAGAAGAAGCCAATGGTAAACCTTTTCCACACCCTCCTGCACTCTGAAAATGACACAAGTGGTTGCAAAGAGATGAGTTCAGATCAGCTGTACTTACCCTACCTTATAAGTCAGCACCTTTGTACTTTTTGACTTGATGGATTTTAGCTTCGGTAGGATGGTGGCACAGTCAGTAATACTGCTGCCTCACAGTGCCTGAGATCTTCAGGCGTAAATTCGAATCCAGCTCAGTCTATATGGAGTTTGTATGTTCTGTCGGTGTGGATTTCCTCCTGTTGCTCCAGTTTCTTCCCACGGTCTAAACACGTGTAGTTCAAGTCAATTGGTGACGTTACATTAGGCCTACCTGTAGTGTGTGAATAAGTGAGTGTATGTGCATGTCGCTACCCTGTTATGAATCCAGTCTGTATCCCAGTCAGCCTTGTGCCCACATATTCCAGACCTCCACAACCCTGTCCAAGAAAAGTGGTTAAATTTCCAAGGTGCTTAGCTTGATTAGCTTAGTTTGGTTGATTGAACATCTCATTCATAACACCCCGATGGGATGCTTGACCAGATGATATCTCTCTCATCCATGCCACCAAGTCTACCCAGGAAGGTGAACTGCTAGGGCAGGTCATGTAACTGGTGGCCAAAGCCGCAGTCTCTTCTACTGTGCTAAAAACTTCCAATGTGTCCACAACAACCTTCTTTACTTGCATGGTTTCAGCCAGTCTTTTCTCAGTGGTGGCTTTAGCTCTTTTCCCTTTGTGGGAGCTTGTGACGAAGAAGTCGAATAGTCCTTGTCCTTAGAATAAGACATATCAAAATCTATAAACTGTGATTTTAAGAGGGAGAGGGAGAAAAGTTTAGAAATTGTGGGTGTTTTATACGGTCATCTTGAGAAATTTCCCTGCGACCTGCCGAATAATTCGAAACTTAAAGCACAACGGTGCAAAACAGAGGACACGAAAACACAGACATGAGTAGGGGAGTGAGATGACAGAGTGTCAGATCACAACTGAGATTGTGGGTACCTTGTTCCTGTAATGCAATGAGTCTCACAATCTCTCTCATTCAATTGATTGGCTCATTTTTCAAAGGTGGTCTCAATTTATTACGGCAGAATGAATGGTGCAGACCTACGCCGGATGTTGTAGACCAGATAAATGAAAATCCAGACCAGTTAAGAATGGTGCTCTGGTGCAAAATGAGACAATTGCAAATATCCTTCATTCTTAGGAGTCATACAAAGACTCATAGGCAGTTAACATATGCATGTCAGGTGACATTATCTTCTGTGTCTGGCAAGTGCTCATCAGAATGTGTTCTGTTTACATGTCTATATTATTTGTGACTTCACATCCGAGTCTATGTGCGTGAGTCATGAACTTGCATGCAAAAGGTCCGATGAGTCGTAAGTGTGACTCAGAGCTGAGAAATGTGGTTCCACTGAACTCTTCTGTAAAATCCCAGTAGTGATGAAGCGTTCTGTTGAGACACACCCAACATGCCAGGGTTTGCATTTAGAATATGACAGCAGAGTCAGTATTTTCTTTTGCAGCATAATGCACACTCCAAAACCATACTGGTAATGTCATGCTGGATGATAGATGCTTCTGAACCCTCCTATGGCATAAAAAACCTAACACATTTTGACGTTATTTGGTGGGGGTTGCACTCACACTGACCCTACAATTGTTCTCCTAACCCAGGTGCCTGAGGGGGTTTGGGGAGGGGGGGCGTGCCGTTTTTTGCCTGGCCTGGCCAGGGGACCGGCTCAGAAAAATGGTAACTTGAGCTTAGGGGGTACTGGGAGAGCTGGCGCAGTGGTCCACGTCTCTGTCATCGCAGGCAATGTGTTTCAGCACGTCTGCAGAGCACACGCCTGCTTTCAGAGGAGCTGAGCTGCCGACCAGGCATTCCTCCTCAGTGCACCTCAAGGTGAAAGAAATGTGACCAAAGGTACCAAGTTCTACTTTTAGCTTGCAACTAATGCACACTAACTATGGTGTATCAGCAAATGCGGAGAATATCTACTATGCATGTTGTAGGACACAACGAGTGTATGTCATTTTGAAAAAACCTAATATTATGGCGACAATTAAAACCTCTTTCTAACGTCCTATGAGGAGTGGGTACGAGGTCTTCTTCAACTGGAGCAGAGAGAAAGCTAAAGCCGGCAAGGGAAAGAAAACGGGCCTCTGCCTTCCTGTCTGCATTCTGGCTCCCATTCCCTCTCCGTCTCGCTGGGCTCTGCAGACTTGGAGAAGGGTGGGGGGGGGGTTTAATTGTCTCAAGGTGTGGAGAAGACGGCGTTGCCTGAAACTGTACAGTTCCCTGCCACGACAGGATCTAGGACGGGGGGGGGGGCGGTAAGGAAATGATAAAGATTAATATGGACTCACCTGCGTTTCCATGTCTGCGTAGAGAGAAAAAGCCCGGCTTCAGCTCTTACAGCAATATATAATGTAATTTTGTTCCACAAAAGGGATTGGGGAAAAATGTCCATTCTTCACTTTGTTTTAGTTACTGAAAGCAGTAGTGAGTGACGTGCAGTTACAGTGGAAACACGACAGGGGGGTCACGCAGTAATTTGATTTAAAAAAATATTAAGAAAGTGAACATGAGAGAGAAAAATGGAAAGAAAGAATAACTGAGACCAGAGAAAGCGAGGGATATGGAGTGCACAGAGGAGGAAAAAAGAGCAAGCGTTGAAGGGAGGGAGGGGCAGGATAAGTTTGGGGGAAAGTTATCGGCCCAGTGGGGGTTTGTTACAGAGTTCAGCCTTCTTGGACTGGGAAGGAAAAGGAGGAGGGAGAAGAGGGGGAGGGGTCAACCATGCACAGAATGTGTGGAGTATCAAGAAACGCTCTGGACTACGAGAACCAAGCGCAGTGTAACAGAAGAAGCCACTAAAGTGAGGCCAGAGCAACCGAATTAAGGGCTGCATTCTAGAGAGGGCGTTAAGGTGAGGCGAGCAGGCAGGTGAGAAAGTCCAGCCTCCGCACTCCTGATATGGCACCGCGGTATCGAGCTGAAAGGACACTCACATTCGGGACATTTTTAAGGTGCCGCTTCAGTGCATCGAATGCTTCGCAGGCCTCTGGATTTGTTGAGTGATCTTTCACGGAAACTGGACAGAACAATAGGGAGAGAGCGAGAGGTGAGAGAGGGAAAGCGAACAGCACAATACGTGCTACCCTTGGCGGGAATAACTTTATCCGGAAAGCACTCCAATAAAAGCATTAACAAATTAGGCAGGGGCAAAGTGAAAAGGATGTGTCGGTAAAAGTTTGAGTGCGCGCGCGAGCGAGAACGAGGAGGAGAGAGAAAGTTGGTGCGGCGTTGGGAAACAAGATGAAGGGTGGAAGGCGCAAAAGGAGTGCGGACAAAGGGCGGCCGGGCATACAGAGCAAATGGAGGGAGGGCCGCCTCTTTCGTCTGAAACGATATTAAAAATAATCCTTATTGCCAAAACAACAAGGTTACTCAAGTGTTGTCATAGCGTTCTCAATAGCACATGTCAACAGTGGGACACCACAAACTCCGCCCATGGATGTCCGGTGCTTTTGAGAATGGGTGGCTGATGCAGAGTCAAGTCTGTTGCATACTATAAGAGCTAATTTAAATCTTGGGCTGTTTTTGGAGTTTGTGGAAACAGGTCAGCGGTGAGACACGTAGGCGTTAAACAGAATGTCGGCAGAAAGAGAAAAAAAAAAACGAGAGAAAACCAAGGGAGCGCGAGGCGACGGGAGTTTGTGTGGAGGCATGGGTGTTGGAGGGCAAAGAAAGAAAAGCGTGTTTATAGATGCTGCAGCACAGATTGACAGGAAATGGTATCTGTTCTAAAGTCTGCGAGCCATACCAAGTCTCTCCAGCTGGCAGGGGGAGAAGAGACATTTGAAGAAGATCAAGGCTGTAATCACATAACGGTCATCCACCGTGTGATTCTTCAGGTTTCTGCCATCTTTCTTACTGCAGTTATTAAGCGTTGCCACAATTATTTCTCCCGTTACTTCGTATTGCATAGCTCTTAGGGATTTGCCTCTAGCATCAGAGAAGAAACACGTTAAGATATTGTCTTTACAGACTTCGGTTTACTTCGCGGAAAGAGCCCCGCAGTTACGTAACGTGTACTCAAACATTATTTGGCGGTGTGAGAACAGAAAAGTCGGCAGTAGGAAAAGACAGAGAGGAGAGATGTAGAGATACAAGTTGTTCGAGGAGGGCGAGAGCCAGCGGATGTGGAACAAACTCACTCTCTCACGTGTCTCCTGTGTAGGCAGCGCGCTCAACCACAGCACGGGCATCTCGCCTCTCTTCCCCTTGTCGGTATGTCGCTTCTGTTCACACCTGCGGGTGGAGCTACAGTTCACCGGTGTGCCGCCGCGTGTGGGAAAGGGCCCCGGCCCGTGTCCGAGCAGCGCCTCGCCAAGTCGGTGTCTATCGGCATCGCCGAACGCGTCCTGTGTCGCGCGCGCAACGGATAACACTTCATCCTTAACTGCTGATGTAGAATATAATTACTCATCATTCCCGAGCGATGAGGCCGGAAGACAGAAACGAATGCCCTTCCGAGAGAAAAGTACCAGCGTACAAGTATTTGTCGGAGACGACTTGAAAGAGCACCCAAACAACGAATAAATGATTGCCTTTGTCAGCCTACATTCATCCTGTTCATAAAGCAAATCCATTCGGCATAAAAGGACTTGTGTATTATTATTGTTTTAAGTGGACGCAGAAGGATGAAAGCGAGCGCATTGCGAGAGGAGAATTTTTTCTGGGCCTGGTAAAAGTTAGAGCGAGGCTTTCGTAATCACTTCGGTTTGGTTATGATTAGACGCAGGGTGGGGGTGGCTTCAGAAAAAGCACTTATTTACTGAGAGGGAAATGCAGGTGGTAAAACTGCAAGGGGGAAGAGAGTAGAGGGGAGAGATTTGGGATGAGGACAAGGGAGGGTGTTTGTTTTCATCTCCAAAATATGAAAGAGAAAAAAAGAAGTCCGAAGGAAAAGAGGAGCGAGGGAGCGTTTGGCCTGCGAGCGGCTGGTTCCGCCCACGGGGCCGGGCTCCGTCCTTGTCTCCTCCCCGCGTCGCTCACATCCACCTCTCTCTCGCTGCTGAAGGGCTCAGACGGTTGGTTTGCTCCGGCGCGTCTGGGAGACAGCGAGCGCGGAGCGGGGCTGCTGTTCCACTGTGGCGGAGCAGGCGGGGGATCAACTCCCTGAGAGAGAGGGATAGACCAGAGCTGGGCCGGGCAGGGACTCGGGAGAGACGTGTCCTGAAGCCTGGACACGAGTCCCATACCAGCGCGAAGCTACACATTCTCATTCGCTCTCTTCCTTTTTGTCACTGAGACTTGAAAGCAACGCAGGGAGGGCGAGAGGGAAGAAGGGCGGTCTCGCTTCTTCTTGCTGTTGGTAGCTGAGGGGGACGCGAGGGTGGAACATGTTTGACTGCATGGAGGCCCTGGGGATGGGACCCCGGCAGCTCTTCAACGTGACCGGCCAGGGCGCCTGCATGCTCCGTAAAGCAAGCCCCTTCTTCCCAGGGCTGGACCCCTTCGCCTGGACCGGCACCTCCAGCATTCAGTGTAAGTGGCCGGCCCCCTCTCTTCAGCTCGGCGTCTTAGTAACGCTGTCGTGGACCCTCACGGAACGGGGGGCTGTTGTTATCACAGAGCACACTGCAGGAAGAGCAAGATTCCAGTCCAGTACACTTGGCATTCTCACACGAGTGTGTTTATGTGCTGTGCTGTGCTGTGCTGTGCTGTGCTGTGCTGTGCGTGTCTGTCTCTGTGTTCCATCCAGACGCTTTGAGATGAACGATTTGGGATGTGCTGTAATTGCTCTTTTCGCTTCTACGCTTGGCACCGTGACTCACTTCTCCGCTCACGTTTTCTGCTCTTCGCTTACTGCTCTCCTCATAGCCTTGCCCCCCCTTTTCGCTCGGAAATTCATTTGCGCACTTGTACGATGTTCATTTCACTTACTTTACCCTTCCCGAGTTAACGGGAGGTATTTCAATGGCCTGCCACATGTACTCAAATTCCTTTGGAACAAAAAAAAAAGTTAAAAATAAATATATAAAAGAAGTGGAATGTTCAGGCTCTCCACAGTAACAGTAGAAGCTATGGGAACACCAATGGGCCCAGCCAGGTCTCTCTCGCTCTCTCTCTCTCTCTCTCTCTCTCTCTCTCTCTCTCTCACTCACTCGCTCGCTCGCTCTCTTTCGCTCTCTGATTTCCCTGCTGTCCCTCCAACAATCTCCAGGCTTGAACAACAGAGCTATTCCAGATGAAGCTGAGCCTCATAGGATGATTCCAGGGCACCATTTAGTCTGTGTCCTGCGGCAGTATACACCAGCTAGCGTCCGAATCAGTGTGAGCCCAGACCTCAGCGCTGAATGAGCCCTCACACAATCACGCAAACACCCAAACCGAATCTTCGAGTCAGACTTTTTTCTTCACCTTCTGCCGAATTCACTCTGTTTTCCTGTATCTAGCAGCCATATATCTTCATTCATCATGGAGACATTAGCATTTCAGTGGCTGTCAGGCACCCTGAGTTCCATTTAATGAAGACAGATGTCTGGCCAGTTTGGTGAGGGGGAATTCTAGCCAGATTCAGTTTGCTGTAACGTGACTAAAGTTCAGAGCAAAATCCGAGTTTTGTTTCCTAAAACAGATCTCAGCACCGAGGATTTTAATTCCGAATGAGATCAGTTGTGGTTAACAACTTTGTGTTGAAGAAAGGACGGAAACCTCTGATTGGAATAGCAAGTTCTCGGCGCATGCCCTTGGGGCAGGGAGCGCGGTTTGGTGTGGTGTACTGTTTCAGCACCGTGCTCCCAGTAACCTTCATAAACAACACAGCAGAATCACATGTGAAGAGGCGCAGCAGCCCTCTTTACTCGCATCGGTTGGCCTTTATTGTCCTCCTCAATAGGGCAGATGATGAATTGGCCCAGTTTCTAAGTGCGCTTTGCCAACTGCGGCACAGTCAGGGCAAACCCCAACTCACGGAGCACAAATCTAATGCAAAATATTCTGTAGGAGTTCACCATGTGCTGAAGTTGGCAGTTTGAACTGTACCTCATTGTTTGATATTTTCCGCAGGTCAAGAGCCCTTACAAATAACTGGAGGTGGCACTTTTGCAAGGGAGTTACTATCTAAAAATGTATTAAAAATACATATGCAGTTAAAATATTTAATTCTGATGAAATGTACGTCAACATTTTCCTGTATACCTTTTCATTGAAGAAGGTCAAGGTTTTACTAGCTGTTTCTTGTCGCATTTGTGTTTTCTTCTCGTTATGGTTGAGCCTTTTCCGCAAGGAGAAGGCTTATTGGGATAATCTCAAAATAACGCCCTAAGATCCAGAGGCCTGACAGGATGGTAAAGAGCCTGTCCACCCAGGCAGGTCAGGCACTGAGCGATGGAACCGCTGCAGATCCCAGCCCATGCTGCTGTGCCCTGAGTGTGAGCTTAGCCTTCCTGTTTTTTGTTTTCTCTCCTCCATTGGTTCAAGACCTCTGCCTCTCCGTGCTACAGTGTCAGGGGTTACTGAGGGGCTACAGACAGGCCAATGTCAGGTCCCGGGTGTGTGCATGTGGCTTGCCTCTCTTTTCAGAGAGGGGCCTTCAGAAAGCTTTCAATGGGGAGTGTCCCTGTAGGGATGCCATATCTGGGCATTCAGGCTCCCCATAAAAAGGGACATAACTGCCCTGCCAATGTGATACCTCATTAAACACGTAGGCATACTTTTAAGTGAAGTAAAAATGGAAATAAAGCCAAACATTACCGTGATATTATAAGAAAATTTACAAAGTATTGCTATTCTTATATTAGTCAGGCAAGATTTAAGATTAGTTATCTGGGAATGGATCTTATTTCTGATGATGCAGGTAAGTAAGTTGGGTTAGTATAATAACTCCATATTGTTGGAACCCCAATCGGCTCTTGTTACCGTCCAGCTGAGATGCTGTTGCTACTGAAAAATTATATTTAATTGAAACATAATACACAGCAGTTGCACTGCAGCACTCTTGGAAGCATGGGCTTTCTATGTCTGTGTCACATTTACTTGATGTAATTTTTTTGCTTTAATGGCGAAAATAATTAGTTCATTAGTAATTACAAAAGACCCAATTAGAAGATTAAAATGCCTGTGGGGACAGGACTGTGAAATGACAGGGGGGTGAAGAAGTGGGGGGATTTGACAGAAGGCATGGATATGGGTAGTATTTCTTCTCTGATGATTTTAACAGTTTCATGTACTTGGCCAACTGGCATGTAGCACAGACTTATAATATATTTTCTGGCAGTGTTCCTCAACTTCCCCTAGATCTCTCAGGCAAACTTTGGCAGAAAATCATATATCTAGGAATCAAAATAGAAGAACTTACAAATGTTCCCAGTTTTGGTCAGAAAGCCATGTGGCAATGTTCAAATTACAGCAGACATCAATTATATGCACCTCGTTGGTAGCCAGATTAAGTCCTCATTCCTGTTTTACAAAGTGATTTGTATGGGTCACAATTCTGCTCCATCAGAATGATGTTGGGGAGCCATTAAAGTGCCACACTTTGACTAAAGGTGTAGTGAGCTGTGTCTCTAACCATCATCGTTTCTGCTGAAAACACAATTTGGAACCATCTCTTGTATGAGTCCAAAGCTGACGTGAAGGAGACACTGAGGATCTTTGCGTGGGTAAGTTCAGCCTTGGACAAAGTAGACACTCTTTCACACTCAAGTGCCACACATTAATTCCTTGCCCAAGGGCAGTTAATAACTGGTTACCAAGGAATGTGATTGCCATCAGCTAGTTCCCACAGATGCTCAGCACCTTGAATTACCTTGCTCAGCACGTTGGGTTAAGGTGCTCTTTTTGGCGTTTGTACAGAACAGTTAGCCAGACTGGGTGAACTTTTCTGCTACTGCTTGATGAGAAATGCCACTCAGATGTTCCACCGGTGGTGACAGCAATGGGAATTTCTTAACCACATTAAGGCTTATTTAATGTTTCAGTGCGGTACTGGAAGTTCTGAGTGCTCCTTTTTGCCACCACAATCACAGTTACACATCAGTGGAAGTGAGACATGTGTCATTCTGCAGCAGGTTGGCACTCAGATCTACACTGACTGCTTTCTGAAAGGGGAAATGACACTGGAAGAATGAGAACAGAATTGGGTGTAATACAAAGTTCATTTAATATTGTTATTATTCACAGAAGCAACGTGTTATATGACTGGTTACTTGTGTAGACTGAATAATAATATTACAGTTATGTTCTCCAAGTTTGTATCGTGCTATTTTCCATGTTGTATTATCTTCAACAACAGACAAACCTTATTTTCTGGCAACATATGCTAGGCTAAAACAAATGGCTGCATAATATTGTGTATATCTGATTTTAGGCACTTTATCAGAATACAGTAAATAGCTTCAGCAGGTGGATATGCAAATGACAGGGAAATTGCCGAATGGCAAAAGTTGGGGTTTACAAGTCAAAGCCGCATGACGAGACTACAACTGTACCGCGCTTTCAGATTTCGGTTTAGATACCTGTTATTTCTTTATCCCTTTGCTCATCAGAAATAATAGGAGCCTGATCTGTTTAAAGTTTTTCAACTGTTTTGCTTTCATGTGCTTAATGATCCGGCGCACAGCGTTACCTTCCCTTTTTTCAAATCAGCGAAAGAAAATACGTTAAAATTTGTCGGAGAGCAAGAAATTGTGTCGTCCATGTAAATAACAAATAACATAATGCGGTATTTTCCCACACATTGTATCAACTTTTTTCGAAGTAGTATATCCAATAGAGGGGGGGTGCGGTGGGTTGGACCACAGTCCTGCTCTCCGGTGGGTCTGGGGTTCGAGTCCCGCTTGGGGTGCCTTGCGACAGACTGGCGTCCCGTCCTGGGTGTGTCCCCTCCCCCTCCGGCCTTACGCCCTGTGTTGCCGGGTAGGCTCCGGTTCCCCGTGACCCCGTACAGGACAAGCGGTTCTGAAAGTGTGTGTGTGTGTGTGTATATCCAATAGAGTGTAATGCAGTTAAGTGACACCTAACAATGACAGGTTAATACATGTATTAATTAGTTACTTCCATACATTTTTACATTGTCTTCTTTTTATATTCTATTCTTTTTTATCCAGCAGTTACACTGAATGCGTTACCAGCGATGTGTCCATTCTAGCGCTTAACATATTTGAATTTTAATTTAATAAACAGATAGAAATGTGAATAGCTGTTGTACTAGAAACAGAAAAGCAATTAGCATTTTTGTTTTTGTAATTCTAGGATAATTTGTCATGTACTAAACAAAAAGATTACATGTGCTAGTCCCCAGAAGGTAAATTTTTACTAGTGAGTAAATCTAATTTGTTTGACAAATCCATGCTTCATTGTGCAATCTTTCACTAACGGGTACAATTGTATGTTTGGGTTTCAAAAAGTTGTTTCCTGGCAGTACGTTACGCTGAGCTGGCCTGCCCGTTTTTTTACGTGTCATTCCTCTCTGCACTGAGAATGCTGCTTTTGTGGCCTGCACTACGTGAATCAAAAATGCAGTAGGCAACCAGGAAGACATACCTATAGTTTGCCATCCGCTGTGGCTTTGGGGGAGCTTTTAAAGACAGCAGTCCTGACTGTTTTGTGACTTCCTCTGACTCAGGTGTCTCACTCCCTCTGTCTACATCAATGGCTATAGAAGAAAACAGGGGCTTTTTATAGTGACATTCTGCAGCACAGCCAAGGTAGCAATAAGAGCACACATGAAGAGCAGAAAATATGAGAAGACTAAAATAGTATTATCAGGGCTAATATGTAATTTTTTTAAACGTATATACAGTCCTGCTTCCTGTTGCCATTATTCTTTTATAAGTTTATTGTTCATTGTTTATTGAATTCTAAATGTTAAATCTTAAAATAAACTTACAAAATGAATAAATGATAATGATTTACACTCCTGATTCTTCCTACCTACTTGGTTTAGCTAATACAACATGGGATTCACTTATTTATCCGCCTGCACTACTTCCGTTTTTCTACTAAACATATAATTTTCTCTGAACCAACATATTTAATTAGTAATTAAACACAGATTATTTCAGACGAGAAAGATTGCTTCTCATTAAATAACCATTTTGTGGTAAGGCTGAGGGATACAAGGGGTTTGTATACTTTCAAGTAGCACTGTACTGATACAGATACTCACTTATTTCCTGTTTCTGAAAGGCATACCTTGAAAAAGAATTTTAAGATTTTCCTTGTGAAAAGGCTGTGGTTAGAGCTCTTAGGAGTGTGTTATGGACCATTAGTAACATGCAAGTGTTTCTTATTCCAGACAAAATTAACAACATATGAGAAATACAAGTAATTGCCATTCTTTGACATTTCTGTATATGCTGCCTATTGTCTGCTCAGTGCCCTCCGCTTTCTGACCATCATTTCAGCCAACAGGAGGCTTCACTATTCTTCAGTAGTGTACAGAAGAGCTGCTTCATCTGATCTGTATCTTTCAGCAAAAACATTCCAAAGGCAACCTCTGCCACACCTCTGACTTTACCATTACCACTTTCCCTCTTTTGACTTATGCTGCTATTGCTTTCCCTCGCCAACATACAGAAACCAGACAGCTATGATTGTGAAAGTGGACAAATGGCACTGACTTGTGAAAGTAATTTTCAACCTGAGTATTGAGTCTTGAATTGACTTGAATATTCTTTCAGACATACCCTTCCAACAGCAACAGCTGCTTAATCTATACTGAGCACATATTTCTCTGTAAAATCTCTGAAACTTCAACTTGAAAGTACACTTTGGTGACAACAGACAGTTCTGACTAGAGGGGTGCAGCTATAATAGGTCATCAACAATGGACACAGTCTGTTTGGGTTTTCCTCCTTGTTTGTTTGCCAAAGCATCTGATCTTCTCAGACAACAGTTGTGTCTCTTCTATATTAGTCTCAGTCTTCTAATGTCTATTTTTTAGCAGAAGGCCACTTGATTGGATTCACCCTTGGCTCAAGTGCTCCCTCCTGCTCTCCATCTTCATGCACTTCTTACTGTTTGCATCTCCTCAGCAGTACCGGCAAGGTGGCTGCAAGTAACCGGATCTTTGGAAGCAGGCTTTGCTCAGCATGAAGAATTATTGATAGAAGGTCATGATTGTGGCTGTGTGAGATTTGACAGGACAGTGGGGGCAGGGATGAAGTAGCAGAGTCAAATGTGTCAAAATAGAAAAAATATAAAGGTTTAGGGTTTACTACCTGTATTCACACATATTCTTCTTCTTCTTCTTCTTCTTCTTCTTCTTATTATTATTATTATTATTATTATTATTATTATTATTATTATTATGATGCCAGGTTCTTCTAGATGATAGCCCAGTTTTACCTTAAAATTATATTCTAAAGAGAAGCACAGAAGACCAGGATGAGCTCCTTTTACACCCTCCAGCTTCAGAGACCTGAGTGCAGGTGGAGGGGGGTTAGGGTTTGGAGAACTCAGATAATTACTTTGCAAATAGCTATTCAAAAGTGTAACTGCTACTCAATATCTTTGTTGGCTCTCCCCGCCCAATGGCTTGGTGTTGTGTTCAAAAAATTTCTTGGTGCTGTGAAGACACCTTTACCTCTGAGATAACTTCTGTGACTTGTGTCTCAACCCAGTTTCATCTGGATCCGGAAACTTCACAGTTGGTGTGCATGTGCCCTTGACTACAACAGATGTAGGTAGAAGAAGCTGTGTACACTGACAGGGAACATGAACCACCTCTGCCATTCCACTTCTGAAACAGTGTGCGAGACAGGCGTGAATAAAATGTGGTATAGGAAGTTAGCATAGAGAAGGGAGTGGACCTAAACCCAAGGCAACTTGGTTGTTGTGCAATGAACCAGGAAGGTGACAGCTTGGAGAGACATTTCAGCCGGTGAGCCAAAGTAAACGCATAGGAAATCATGTCACTACGTCAGCAGGTTGTCAAGTTAATGATCCTCTACATCAACATATCATTTAGAACTGCTCCACAGGTTATTTCATATTTGTAAATAAACATTTGACTGCTATTCTTGATCAGCAGTAGTGGTATAATCAGTCATGTTATTCACTCATCCATGAAGTGTTGGAACATGTAGTAGGTTGCTACAACTGTCTTGAAGTTAGAGACCACAGGAATATAACTGACTCTCAAATTTACAAAAAAAAAAAACAGCACAGACACAAAGGATGCATCAGAATGCTTTGCTGTGCCAGAAATTCAAGCATTACATTTTGCAAGCCGAGAGTGGGAGCAATTCAGTGACTGGACCATTGCCAATCCAGAACTGGAAGCCTTATATTCTTCACAGAGACATCAAACTTGCGTCCCAATGAAATACTCAGAAACACCCACTGACAAAAGCTGAACTTCTTTGTGAGGAAATAGTTGTGTCACCAACGCGTCACACGCTCTTGCAACACAATCAAACATGTGAAATGGAATACATTCAGGCCATTGTAAGCCTCAATGCGATACACCACCAGCAAATATTTGCCGTTCTCTGCATGCATGCATGATATGCAGATAAGGCATTTTTTTCTGTGCAACATATGTGACTTTCTCTTGGAAATATGGAACTATTGTATGGATGTTCCATGTGGATAAGTCCACGTGGTAAGGTAAGGGTAAGTGCCTTCAAGTTGAATTTGATGTATGAGGTTTTCTTAGCAAAGGAGCGTTTTGAAATGGTTTACCATTGCTTTCTTCCATGTATGTCTCTGGGTTGTTGAACATGGGGAGAACATGGAAACTGTGTACACCTTGAGCTGGAGCATAACCTACACCTGACCAAGCAGCTCAGGAGATGTGAGGCACCAACTTTACCTGCTGTGACACCATGCCAGACTCAAAAGCAGACCATGACTTGAAGAAAGAGATTCTGGGTCAGAAAATGTTCAAGGCACTGGTGGAAGGTGGTCTGCAGCAGAACGTGTGGTGATTAGGAGCAGCCTGTGTAATTGCTGTATTTGTCTAATGCAGCTCCTGAAGGACTTGGATTAGGGAAAAGCAATATAAAAGGAGGGAAAGACATCAACAGAAACTACTCCCAATTACCCCCCAAGACACTCACATAACTTCCTTGCTTTGCTGCTCTCTGCCTAGAGATTATCATGCAAATTGAGCCACGGGCTTCGAAGCTGATAAGGATGGCCTCAGGTTCTTTGGTTGCTTAGGAAATTGAGAAGTTTTAGAGGGGATGGGTTGCAATGGAGACCCCTTTAAGAATCTTGTTTAAGGTGTCGATGGATGTTTGGGTAGAGAGTGTGAGTGAAGTAGAATACGGTCAAAGGGGCCATGTTTGAAGGCCAGAACTGGTTAGGGTTGCTCCCTTCTATCTGTCTTGCCAGTGCTCCCACCAGCCCTTTGTCTCCAGGTCTCCTCTGAGTGACCTTCTATGTGTGTTTGCAGCAGAGAGTCAAGTCAGTAGCCTGCCTGCTGACACCGGACACAGTTGCTCCATTTCAATGGATTTTCAACACGTCTCCCAGAGCCTCATTCATGGTTATCACTGCAACATAAACAGAACACATGGCTCGAGTTACACAATCATTCTTCTTCTGAAAGCGGCCTAAAATGTCAGCTGCTGCAAAAAATGCTCCAATCTTTTTCTGCTTTAAATTTGTTAGCCATCACCATTCTGTAAATTTTGTGAAATAATTGTGCTGTCTGTGGTATCTGTATGCTTCATGCTGCTTGCCAAAATTGCCTGAAAGGGCTTTGAACACAATTGGTGATGGATAATTATTATTTCTACACTTACTACTATTGTTAGAAATCTCTTGAGTTGGGAACAGAAGGAAAGTTTAAGACACAGTTGTGACTTTTTGTCTCTGAACAGCAGCTTTGTCTCCTCTGTTTTTATTGGTTTCTTCTTTTATGCCCCTTTTTTCTTCTTTTTGAAGTTTCCCACTCTTGTTAAAGTTGGCCGTGGCCTTGTGCGAGACCTTTGGTGTGAAAGAGGGGATGGAGGTCGCTCTCTCCGTTCAAGCCGCTCCTGTGGTATCCATTGAAGATGACATAGGCTTGGGAGCAGTAAAAGTTAGATTGTAGAGCCTCCTGTTTTTCATTTTATGATTGTTTTTTTACTGGCTAGGAGTTGGAGCTACAGCTGGGGTGTGAATAGCTACCCAAGGTGACTTGGTCCTTATAAAGTCCCTGTGAGCCAAAATGGGGCCCCTTTCCGAGTCATGGGACTGCCTTTATAGGCCCGCTTATGAGCCTGGGCTTCTATTAAAGCGTGGCTGGACTTTGCTGTGGAATTTAGGGTCAGGAAACAAGAGAAAATGGGGGCTGGAAAGGTGGGGGTTTGAAAGCGAGCGCGGGGTAAAAGTTAACACAAGTGAAGGGCATGTGCAAGACACGGTGGCTTCGCAGGCATTAAAAGCCACGGTCATGAGCGTTGGCTGCGGCACATGTGGTTCTGTTACATCTGAATGTCTGCCTTCGTGTGTTTTGGATGAGTGGTGGTGGGTCTGATTTATCCGCCCTGTGGAACACAAGATGTTTTGCAACATTGCCACATGACACATGACAACAGTAACTGCATTCTTCTCACAAACACTGTCCTGCCGTTGCGCATTTGCAAAGTATGCAGTCGAATAAACACGAGGGAAACTGGAGACAATGAGCTGCCATCACGCACCCAGGTATGGAATGAGGAAACCAGAGAAGACGCAGGAAGGAGCTCTGCTCTTAGCCAGCACACCGCTAAGAACTCGCTGGCTGGTCAGCCATCTTATCGCCATAGCGATCTGCCTATCAGCTAATTGTTTGTTTGTTCATTCTATCTCCACTTCTGTCAATCAGCATTTCCACACCCCTGATCTCTCAAAATATTTGCCTTCAAGCTCAGCTCCAGGAAAGGGGGTGCTTTGTGTGCATGCATCTGTGAGTTTGTGTGTGCTGCTGGTGGTGGTGGTTGTGGTAGAGGTGGTGGTGTGTGTGTGTGTGCGTGTGTGTGTGTGCGTGTGTGTAGGGGGGGTTATGCATTCATCCTCTGCGTTCTTTCCATTTGTCTGTCACTGTCTAAGGTTGTCAGCTCAGTACAGAACAATGCAGCCTCCCCCACAATGTATCCAAATTACACACTTTATTCTATTATATCGTTGAAACTCAGCTTTTCATTCAAACTCTCTGCGTTACTTTGGGTGTTTTACATTTGCCAGATTGCTTGATGTGATAGGTCGCTCATCTTATTTTGTTTTTGTTTTGAATGCTACGATAAGAGTACACATGGTTTGTCTTTTTTTTTTTCTACATTGCAGCGGTGGAGACCCAGAGCACAAGTTCAGAGGAAATGGTGCCCAGCTCACCTTCTCCGCCTCCACCACCACGTGTCTACAAGCCCTGCTTTGTGTGCCAGGACAAGTCCTCGGGTTATCACTATGGGGTCAGCTCCTGTGAGGGGTGCAAGGTGAGTGTACTTTGGAGAAGCCACCCTCCTGGCAGCACAACATCACATGTGATGTGTACGACAACACAAGGTGCTTCCCCTGAAAACTGTTTTGATTTTATTCTCCTTCTCTTTCTTGTGTTTTTTTATGTTTCCCAGGGCTTCTTCCGACGGAGCATCCAAAAGAACATGGTATACACCTGCCACCGTGACAAGAATTGCCAGATTAACAAGGTCACACGCAACCGTTGCCAGTACTGCCGGCTGCAGAAATGCTTTGAGGTTGGCATGTCCAAGGAAGGTGAGGATCACAGTAAAGGATGGGCAATTCCGTGCAAGAGGGCACAAGGTCCAGAAATCAAGCGATGTCTCTTGATCGATTTAAAGCCTTAGTCAGCTTCGGCTCAGATCTACTGCCGCCCAAGTGTCTGTGAAGGGCCTTCTGCTCTTCGCAGCAACAGCCACTTCACTTTAGCAAAATTTTTGAGCCGAGACGGCACACTACAAAACCGGTCCACGATGGAGTCATACGCTCCTTCTGTATCAATGCTTCTTACAGCTCAAAGATTACCAAAGAAGGAGAGTACAATTCTCCATGCAAACACAATTCTCAGAAATCGGTAGAATACCGCTCAACTATAGTGCCAATAACCATGCAAACAGATTTCGCTGAAACCATTAGAAAACCGAAGAGGGATTTTATTCACAGTAACCACATTAGAACGAAAGAATAAAATCACTGTTTCAAAGCACTTGTATGGCTGTTTCCTATGCTGCATCTCGAAACCAACGCTTTGACTTCCTAGAAATGTGAAATTGTTGTTGCTGGCGAAATTGGTAGCGATTCTTTTCCTCTTCTCCAGAAGATTCTGCGGTCAGGAAGGTGACCGCAAGACCTGTACTGAGAGATTTTACTTTGTCTGTCTCTGTCTTTTCCATTATAACATAGCTCACAGTTTGAGGTCTGGTAAAACTGAACGGCTAACTCCATCGAGCATTTATGCAGTGCAGAACTGCTACTGGGTCTTCCTCAGAAAAAGATAAAAGTTTCTGACAAGGCCATTCTGTGAAAGGAAGCTAAGTCTGTGGTTACACAGCAGGATTTGGTTTTGGCCATCTCTGATGCTCACTATATGTGCAAGGGATGGTTTGACTCATTTTTTCAGTTTTCAGAGCAATGACAAATATGAATATGATAGTGATGACGATGATGATGATGTTGATGATGAAGATTATTATTATTGTTGTTGTTGTTGTTATCATTAATATTAATAGTACCGTTGCTGTTAACATTGTTATATTTTGTAAAAGGAGAGTTCAGGATTCGTGAAAAGGACAGGTTTTGGTGGGACATTCCTGTTGTAGTTCTCTCTGATTCAGCTTATATACGTAGCATGGACGTGGTTCTCCCTTCCATCGCTCTAACAGTTTGTTTAGCCCCTCAGCCAGCTAGTTTGATCCAGGCCTATGGAGGCGTGTGTTTGTGCACTATGTGTGACAGGGAATGAACTAGGATTACATTGTGCTTCTGCTATTACTGGATATCCTGAGAGGAAGGAAAGGGGGGGTTATGCTGGCCATGGGACATGCCTCTCCTGATGGGTGAACTCAACACCACAGTGGATGGGAGTGGGTCTTGGAGAAGGGAGAAACAGAGAGAGAGGTCGACTGAGGATGGAGAGGGGTGCTGGTTGCACTCTGCTAAGAGATGAGAAAGAAAGTTACCATGGTAGCTACAAGTGCTTTTTTCACACTTAAACGCCACCACTTTGGCCCAAGAGTCTTTGCAGTTAGGATATAAACCTTGAAACTCAAATATTCTTCATACTCTGCACATGCAGTCTTAATATTTAGTGTCCATAGCCCACGCGCTGTATTTTGGCCGCTGGTCTTGGATTTTTCCCATCAACACACCCTGTTGCCCTGCCTCCCTCAGCTGTGCGCAACGACCGCAACAAAAAAAAGAAGGATGTGAAGGAGGAGCCAGTTCTGCTTGAGAGCTACGAGCTGAGCGGGGAGCTGGAGGAGCTGGTCAGTAGAGTGAGCAAGGCTCATCAGGAGACCTTCCCCTCGCTGTGCCAACTGGGCAAATACACCACCGTGAGTCACTTCAGCTCCTCTACTTCTCTGTGCATCATTTCTGCTACATTGCTGTCTGTCTCACGCAATCACTCTCTACATCTGTGTGTCACACTTTCCTTCAGACTCACATACACCAACGCACAAGGTACATCTACACGTGTTCACACAGTATTTATGTATTTCCCTGACTCTGTGGCTCTTCTTGTGCCCTTTGCTGTTTCTTTCTGCCCTGCAGTCCCTTTTAGTGCCCTGATGCCCTCTCACTGCTCCCTCTCTTTCTGTACCCTGTGTGACAGAACTCCAGCGCCGACCACCGGGTTCAGCTAGACTTGGGCCTCTGGGACAAGTTCAGTGAACTCTCCACCAAGTGCATCATCAAGATAGTGGAGTTTGCCAAACGGCTTCCGGGTTTCACCACGCTCACCATTGCTGATCAGATCACCCTGCTCAAGTCGGCCTGTCTGGACATTCTGGTACCGGTGTTCCTCCGTCCCTCGTACCTCCCCTAAAACCCCATTCCAGCCCACACCTGACCCTCAGCCCTTGTTGAAACAGCTTTTCTCTCATCATCAGATGGCAATGTTTAATACGCAAGATTAGTGGAGAGCTGTGACACAGCATCTCCTGCTTTCTCCCCCTTCGGTTTATGGAAACTTAATCATTTTGTTCACATAATATTCACCGTTCTTTGCTCCTTCACACAGTCCACTTTACCCCATTTTTCTGTTTTACCAGACAAAGATGACAAGTAATACCAAAATGTGACTTTATTATTGTGTAATATAATCGCCATGCCGTATTAGCCCGGAACGCTACGGGGAACTGACAGTGCTGTGGGGCGTTGAGGGAATCGTGGTTTTTTCTCACTCTATGGGTTTTCTTGTTCACAATGAAATGAATAAATCATGCTTAATGCGTATAATGAACCCCTCTCCTTTCTCTTTCCCTCTTTGTCCCTGTCCTCTATCACCGCTACAGATGCTCAGAATCTGCACCCGATACACACCTGAACAGGACACCATGACCTTTTCAGATGGACTGACGCTGAACCGCACACAGATGCACAATGCAGGCTTTGGGCCACTCACTGACCTGGTGTTCGCTTTCGCCGGCCAGTTGCTTCCTCTGGAGATGGATGACACAGAGACTGGGCTCCTTAGCGCCATCTGCCTCATATGTGGAGGTAGTGCAGTTTGTGTACAGTCTTCCTTTCCCCATTCAAGCAGATAAAATAAATCAGTGATAAAAAAGGAAAAATTAATTATGTCGTATGGCATCTGAGTGCTAATTGCTTTTATTGCATGAAGTTACATGTTAGTGGCATTGGGTGTATAAGATCGTTTTATTTCCATGGTTTACTCAATAAGTTACAGTAAATTTGAGACTAAATCTCATTTCCCTCACCTTGGTTTAATTGAGTGCTTATTCACCTGTGAACATGTGACTGAGCACTTCCTCTGTTATATAGATGTGACTGTCTGCTTTGTCATTCCCGACTTTGTGTGAGTGGACGTTCACTCCCATTGCTCGTGTCTCATCAGACCGCATGGACCTGGAGGAGCCACAGCGTGTGGATCGCCTGCAGGAGCCCCTGCTGGAAGCCCTGAAGATCTATGCCCGGCGCCGTCGCCCCAACAAGCCTCACATGTTCCCCCGGATGTTGATGAAGGTCACTGACCTCCGAGGCATCAGCACTAAGGGTAAGTCAGGGGACTGCATGCACACTAGGAGAGGGTAGGCAAGCAGGGGATCATATCACAGTGATAGACGAATGCTATCGAGCCTTCGCTCCCCCAGTAACCCCACTCTGTTTGTTCAGGGGCAGAGAGAGCAATCACGCTGAAAATGGAGATCCCAGGTCCCATGCCACCTCTCATTCGAGAAATGTTAGAGAACCCTGAGGCCTTTGAGGACAAGGCTGAGCATGGCATTGGTGCCGCAGCAGTAGGCCCAATCAAGCAAGAGAAACAGGAGGATGCTGGTGCTACTGAGAATAGTTTTGAGCCCTCCCTGGATGAGGAAGAAGATGACGAGGAGGATGACGGCGAGGGGGAGGAACGAGAGAGAGAGGCAGACAGTGACGGAGAAGCCTGGAGGTCACAGAAGCCTGACATGTCCAGGAAAAATCACGTGGGGCGGGCACAGTGAATAATCTCATCTTCCCTCTCAACCGCCAACACCCCAATGACCAGCCATCTTCATGCACAGCTGTCTCTCGGCTAAAGTCCTCCGCTCACGGTTCGGCCTTCTGCCACACAGTGTCACAGCTCCTCTGGTCTGGAGCCCGGCTTCTACAAATACTAATGTGGTTGTCCAGATCCCTCAGCAACACAATGATTCCACAGAGAGGAAAACCAGGAAAAAAGCCACAAGAAATCTCATTTAACTGATCTTGCAGACTATGAGAGAGGAAGCTGAAGGAGAACTGACGTTCCACATATTGCCATTATTTTTTGCAATGGTAGAAACAAAAGGAAGTGCCAAAAATGGAGAACACCAGTTCTGAATGGTGAGCTCTGGTTAAAGTGCCCAGACTCTTCTCAGTGCCCCTATCATGGTCCAGTGCTTTCCCAACCAGTAGTGGGTACACATGAGTCTTTAAATAATGACTACAGAACAATCCGAAAAACGCATCGTTTTGGACCTTGGTTCTTTTAAGTAGTTTTCATTTGACATGTATTCTGCTTTGTTTCATATTCTAACAGTATACGTATGTGTACACTGTATATGTCTATGCATATATTTTATTGCCTTTCTTGTTACTGTTGCATAATGACCTTTTAGCCATGAAAGCTTACCAGAACCAAGTGCGCTGCCAAATCATATCTAGATCAACTCAGCTGCCTCTCCACTGGGATTTTGAACATTGGCTGAATGAGATGAACGGCCAAACCACTGGCTTTGTATCTAGAGTCTACGATAAGGGATAAATGTAGCCTGAGGGTTCATATGAAATGACTCGTCCTTACTTCCCGATGCTGTTGTGTCAAAATGCACAGTTATATTATTGCAGCTTGGAGGCTGATGTTCTAACGCCTGCTGTGAAGGACTAGCATCTGACTCTCCTGCTGGGATTCAAGCCATTGATCCTTCACACCAACAGTGTTCTCTCCTTTTTTTTGTGCATATCTGAACATTGCTTCACTCTGAGACAAAGGTGCACAGTTTATCCCTCTACTGTGCTTTCTTCATCTGGGTTTTCCTTTCACTCACCGCTACTGAGCGTATCCATGTCTGCAGCACTTTCGGTCCCGCCGTCAAAGAAAGCACAGCAGAAAAAGACAAACAAGCTATGGTGATGGCAGCGGAGCGGTGTTGTACACCCACCATAACTGATGTATCTGGTTTACCCATGTCAGTGAAACATGTGAACACACACAGATGCACAGAGACGAACACAAAGAGCATTCTACAACCATGAAGGTGCCTGCTTCAGTTTGCTTCAGGGGTTCTTTACACGGCAGCATGCTCAGGGCTACTCTGTCAGGACCAAACACTAGGTGCTCCCTGGCATACCAGGCAAGGTAATATTCAGATGTATTATTCCGATTTGCTTTCCACACTGCAAAGTACTTTGCGATGGGAAGTGGCCAGATAACTTCAGCCCATCACCAGGAAGAGATTTCTAAATGTTTAAATTCTTTCTTTCTCCGGCAGTTTGAAAGAGCGAAGGTGATCGGCCTGGCAAGTCTATGCATAGACTGGTTACTTTTTCTTTTCATTAAAGCAATATGAAATCACCAGCCTATCTTTTGACAGTCACTGGAATTTCTCTCCCTGTACTTGTGTGTGTGTTTGATGAGTTTACTGAAACCAGTATGTCAGCAAGACTCCATTTATGTAGCACAAATAAGAAAAGAAAGACCCATGAGACACTTTCGTTTGAGCGCAGTCTCTAGGTGGTGCCCACTGCGGTGCCTCATTTTTCTTGTTTTTCTGTATCTGTCTGGCTAGATGTGGGTACTATCTTTGTTTTACTCATGCTGTCAAAGTCTATCATATTAAAATAAGCCTTTTTTTTTTTTTACTGGGAACGGGTTTTAATAAATAATGTTTTGCCTACATTTTTTCCTCTGCTTCCAGTCCTTTTCTGTCTTTGGCGCTAAATTTGTGTGGCTTCTTTATGATTTTGAAATAATATAAAACAATCAAACGGAGGATCAAATGATTTTTTAAAAGAAGTGTTGTTTGATCCCACATACATGCACTATATACACTTTAAATCTAATTCAATAATTATTTTTTCTTTTTTTTGTTTTTTCTAAATCCATTTGTGAAACTATGCCTTGTAATATGGAGGATATATTATAACCTACTAAAAGGATTATAAGTAATATTAGTGCTTCTACATCCTCCATGATCTTGATTATGATCTATGCAGAAAGAGGAGGTGCAACTCAGTGACCATGTGGAGTGTCCCTGCAGAGTGTAGAACTTTGAGCACAGGCTCTACCTGCCAGGTGATTCCCTATGATGCTAATCACTCCAAGACAGATGTGTGCAAAACTAATTAAAAGGCGCTGATAATGGACATTCACGAAGGATGTGATCAGTATGATGAGTCTGAATAAACAGCTCTTTTTTCACAAATGACCCTCCCAACATATGACTGGGGCACAGGAATCCACCAACATTTTACATTTTTAGTTTCGCAGTGCCGGTCGAACAATTTTTTTATTGCTTTTGAAAACGAAACATTCAGCTCTACATAACCAGGAGCCTCAACTTGTTTTGCAAAGCAAAAAATGTGTATCGGGCAAGCTGTAGCTCAGCTGACTTGTGGCAGGAAGCAGGATGACCTTGCTGTGTTCCCCTCCCAGTTTAATCCACATTCAGGATGCTTTGTGTTTGTGCATTTCATTTATCTTTTTTGTGACATGATAACATTTTTGGGAGTTAAGGCCATAGATGGATTTAACTCAACTTATGCCGCACTATAATATTTATTCATTAATCTTCATGAATATATTAGATTTCTTTCAGAGGTATTACAGATGAAGATGTACCAGAAAAGCGTAAGGTCCTTATTGTTACTGTTTTTCTCAAAATGTGTCCTTTCCCAAGAAATGGGAGAAACGACTTCAGGGATTTAAATAGTTTTTTTTAATATAGCAATGGGATGTGATGCTTATTTTGTGTACTCCTTTAAAAAGCACATCTCATATACACCTGTCATTGTGTCAGTAAAAAAACCAAACGTAACTGTGTCTCCTTGCTGTTGTATCGGTTTACGGACATGTATCTGCGCTCATGTCACCTGTGTGCCTTCACATTCCCCTGGTTTCCTGTGTGTTACTCACAGACTGATATAGCCGCTCACTTTTTCCACCTCCTCCCTCTCATGCCCAATGCAAGCAACAAATATAAACCTTTTGGGAAATTCTCAAAGCTGTTTTTGCATTTTCTGGCATTTTTAAAACATTTTGTAAAGAAAGTTTTCTCTGAAAACACATTTTTTCTTCTGAGCTGCATGTGAGAAGAGGGTATTACTGTAGAGAAGATGCAAGGTTAAAGAAAAAGAAATTAAAAATATATGGGAAAGGGTCAGAAAAAAAATTGTCATTTGTGGTTTTTTACATTTGTAAAAAGTATTTGTAGGCAGGAAGGTTCATACAGTGTCGCAACTCTAGGGGGCAACCTGGTAACAAAAATACAGTATGAGAAATTCGAGCTTTTTACACTAATAGCTGCTCAAAACTCATACTCTTCTATTGAACATTGTTGAATATTTCACTTAAATCCGAATGGCTGTGCAATACTGATAATCTTTGTTTTCATTATGACTTTAGGTGTACTCTGCCAACAATTTATGTGTTACAGTAACACACAGTATTTGTACATCAGCACCAGTAGCAAGTAACAGAGCTTAAACAATGGAACCAAGGCATACTATGTGTGTGTGTGGCATTGGGAACATGATACTAATATGAACCCGCCATGCATAGAGTTAATGTGATCATTCATTTACAAACACTGTCTAAAACCACTAGTTCCAAGCAGGGTCGCAGCAAACCGGAGCCTAACCCGGAAACACAGGGCGCAAGGCTAGGGGGTGGGGACACACCCAGGAGAGAATGCCAGTCCATCACAGGACACCCCAAGCAGGACTCGAACCCCAGTCGCGCCAGAGAGCGAGACCCAGCCAAGCTCCCAGCGCCACCGCACTCCCCTCAGTCATTTACATTTTTAATTATTTTAGTATCATAAATGTAATACCTGCTCTCTGCAATTAAGTAAAAAACAAAAAATATCAGAAAGCTTTGAATAAAAAATACAATTAGACATAGAAGAAACATTCAGCAGAAGGTTTAAAAGGTGTGACTGTGCCTAATTCCATGCCGGGGACCAAAGTTCGGACCAGAGCACAGGATGTTTTAAACCAAATTCATTTTATTCTTTTAATTCAGTGTGTTTGCTTTTAGATTTGAGGGTGGAATATGTCACTCTTTAACTTTCAATTCAGTTGTGCCTTGAATATGTAAAGGTTTGATAGCATTCTAAATTTTGTCTTTTTACAGTATTTGAGCATATATCACAGCACCCAGCACTTACATGAGACACAAATTCAAACCCCACGTTTTGCAGAGAAGTATCATGTCAAGTGGAATCAAGGTAACTAGAAGACAGAAAGTGTGCCTCCAGTTTGCTGCAGATATTGACAAGGTGCTGGAGGCCACTGTGACGGCTGACATCGATACGATACTTGAGACTATCACACCCATTGTTGTAAAGTCAGCAACAAAGAGGTTTGGCATGGAAAGGAAGGCAGTGGAATCAAGATAAACCGAAAACAAGAGAGCGTGGAGGACCCAGGGTTTCAGGTAGGAACTGAGAGCATCATGATGTCAAGTTAGATTAGTGAGCGAGGAGGAGAAAGTAGCTGGCAGAGTTGACGTGTGTCTATGGAACAGTCTCTGTGGGGGTTAGACTGCCACGTGAGAAGAGGAAAGGAGAGGGGCCAGAAAGTGGGCAGCTTTTCTAGCAGATCCCTTTGGATTTACTAGAGTTTTGCTGGTGCAGAAAGGTGGTGGGAAGCTGCTCTGCTTCAAAGAGAATATTCACTACCTCCAAACTACATACAGTGAGACCAGGAGCTCCAGCAGTGTAGAAAGTTAACAGAACTCCAAAGTCCAGGAGTAAACCTTCTTGGAAAGAGGTACAAGAGACTGCGAGGAAAGAAAGCGCCAGCTAGTCTATTTTCAGGGGCTTAAAATTCAAGGGTTCCTTCAAAATTCTCGTTGAAATATTTGCTACGACTGCCAAGAACTGCATCCATAGCGACTCCACCTGGGCCCGCAGCATAAACTTCCACGCTCACGGCGGTGGTCTTCCTACTCATTGTGGCACAGCCCCCATAGCCTGTATTGCTAGCAATAGCTGATAGAAACAAGGTTTAAATAGTTGCCAGCCTTGTATGTGGCAGAGGACTTGTGCATGTAGAGGTCAACGGGCTGCAGGAGTGATAACATATCAGCTGATTGTGTCAATGTCCTGAAGATGTAAGTTAAAGTCACTCAAAAGAGTTAGCGGAGATTTGTCCACTGTGGGGGAACTCAGCAAAATGTCAAGGTCATCCAAGAAGCAGCTGGGGGGCCAGGAAGATGGAAGAGGAAAAGCACAGCGATTGTTGTTGGAACAGTGGTGGCTGTCAATGCCAAACATTTTTTGGACATGTTAGTTCGGTGATTTGGATGGCAGTAGTCATGCAGTAGCGGTAGTCTCCCTCAATTGATTTCCAGAGGTGTACAGAAGTAAAAGAGAAAGAAAACCATTATGTGATCACAGTGTGGCTGTAGTGAAGGCCCTCCAAAGCAATGTAATGCAGAGTGTTTTTGGGTGCAAGGAAATAACACAAAATTCCAAAAAGGAGTGACCATTCCAAGGGGAAAAAGGTGTGATTTGAATAATAGCCGGATTGCAAACACAAACTCACAATGATAGACCTCATTGTCTTCCGAGGTTCAAAATAAGCTAATGATACTAGGAAGAGGATAATAGGATGATACCTTTATACCCACTTCAGTATCAACAAGATATGTTTAAAAGGTAGGGCTCATCAGTAAGTATTGGTACAATTTCTCAAGACGCATTTTATCCATTGCATGTACGCTCAGCTACATTATCTATAGCAGCACATTGCATAGCCATATACAGTACACTGTATCTACTTCTAACTGCATTCAGTATTTGCATTTTTGTGTTAATTCTTGACAGTTTTCATTGCAGAACATGCTACAGTGTGATTACGATATTTGTTTTATCTTGGCTATGCAATTAATGTGCAAGTTACTGGCACACTGCATATTTGCCTGCATAAAATCCTTAATACTTGTTAAAAGCACACGGACTCAGCACTGGAAATGATGAACGGTTTTCTGTTGGCACGGTAATTTTTATTAATAGGAAGATAGAAAGAACGCAGTAAATGCAAATAGGATCCTACTAATTAAATTATTGCTAAAATTAACTTTGATGAAATAGAAACCGATAAAGTGGCACAAGAATTAAAGCGGGGTCCATACATTACATGGCATTTTACAAGGGACTGGTAAATGACCTCGTATATTCAACCACAGCTGAACGTGTCTCCATGGGAACACAGGGGTGAGCTTGTTGGGGTGGAGGGTTTTAAGATTCCATGCAGTATCTTTTATTTCCCCATTTTATGTGTTTCTCCCTTCATTTATATTTGATCTTGGCAGCTTGAAATGAGCCTCGGCGGAGAGAAAATTATGTAGGATAAGCATAACAAGTAGAGAGAAGAGGGGAGGAAGTGGAGGCCCAGAGGAGAAATATGGAGAAGGTGAGAGCTAGCCGTTTTAAGCGAATGGTTAGTATTGACCGGAGCAGCAGCAGTTCTACATCTTCTTGCCCTCCACAAGGTATTATGAGGGCAGTCTCTCTACACTAATGCTTTCTTTGTTTACTTTTCCATCCAGTTTCCTGCAAGGCATCTGGGGCAGTCTCCCCATCCCACATGAGAGCTCCCCAAAATCCAGCTCTCCGTTGCTTCTGCATTTCCTTCGGTGACAATGTCTCAACTTTAACTGAAGGTTCTGACAGGTACTTTTACCCAAGAAAGTCCATTCTGAGCTCAGCTTCAGTTTTTCCTTTTGCACTAAGCAGTCTCTTCATTAATCCCTCAGCGAAAACAATTCAACTTATGCTTCCATGTATATCTGGATGGAAAAAAACAGTAGTGAAATAAACCTAGATTCAAGCTAGGATGTGTAACACTAACACATAGGATTTGAATACATATAAATATTCACTTTTTATGCTCAAAATTATTATTTTCTGGTAATGACATTAATCCTGCGTGTATGTTAACTGCACGTAACGGAGCTTTAGTGCTTTGTTGTTTGCCTGCATAGAGCTTTAAAGGTGGTATTTTCCCCACCCTGGTCACTTTTGACTAGGACAGTGCAAACAGAGGCATTCTCCAAATTCTACACTGAATCATGAAGAACTGCAGTTCACGGTGTACATGATCACTCCTGCATCATACTATGCTGTGTACTGCATACATTTTGCACTCGCAGAGACAATTCTGAAAAATAAAGGGTTTAAAGAGATTAAGCAGAGGCAACCCAGGTGAAGCAAGCCAGTCTAGATAAAAGCTCATTTAGGAGGCAGGTTGGTGCATGAAGAGAACCTCGGGCCCATGTTTACAGGCTCCATGGGGAGGAGACAGAAGGAAGGTCAGGAGAAGGTGAGACTACATTAGACACCTTTGCTGCAGGAAAATGACTAGGAGAGCGAGAGAGCTGGTCTGAAATATTTGAAAGGCAAAGTAATAAAAAATGAGAGAGTCAGAGAGATAAAGATCAAGGGATCCTTGACAGAAGGGCTGGAGTGAGGTAAATACGGGGAATGGGAAAGCGTAACAGAGCAATATTCCAAAAAGAATGACCAGACCCCAGGTCTTTGTTTTTTTTCCTTCTTTTTTTACATTTCTAATTAAAAGAGATAAAGAATGAGGGAGTTGTCAGTGCTGCAGTGATTTCTCACTTACACTTTTAGGGCAGGCTGTAAAGCAAGCAGGCAGCCAGCCACCATTGATTTTATAATTAGCCCCAGTCAGCTCAGACCGGCTATAGAAAAAGAGAGGATGGGGAGGGAAGGAAGGAAGGTTGGGAGAGAAGCATATGAAAAAAATCTTGAAGTTCTGAAGGAACTGACCAACTAGAAGACTGGAAAGAGCCAATGGGGTAGATGCTACACAGGGAACTCTGGTACACTGACACAGACATGAGGCAGAGCAGCATCTTACTCAACACACACATTACAGTGTAGTTTATTCAAGAACATAAAAATGGCTCCAGCATGAAAAAGATCTGTTGAACACCACAGCTGGATATGACAAAATTTTATTAGAAAATCCCATTCTCCATGTTGTACAGCAACATACCGTATCAGATCACACCCAACCGACTAAGAAAATCAAAATCCAAAACACAAACTCAGGCCTTGTGTGACGCTGGGGAAGCGTTCGCCGTTTACAGTGCTCGTTTTAAAAGGCATCAGTGTTTTGAGACTGAAATAATACCACTAGACAACTCTACCCAGGGTAATGTTTAAACACACCGTTTCTTAAATGGGGGGGGGGGGGACTTAATTTGGGGAAAAAGCTGAATTACACAAACGTAAGTATGGCAGTGAAATAACTGTGCGACACTCTCAGTTATTCCAGCCATTTACATAAAGAAGATTTTAGATTTCGGGAAAGACAATTTTGACCAACATATCAAAAGTAACCAGGCACAATTTCACCGGAAGAGCAACAAATGTGCAGTACAAACTCCCCTGTAACTGACGACAAGTTTGTGTAGAAAATTCTCTATAAAATTGTTATAATTCAGGAAAATTGTTACGTGCTAAATCAAACTTCAGAAGTGCTCGTAGGTTCATTTCTAAACTAGTGCATCGTAAAATCACGATAAAACAAGAGTCCATATAGCATCATTGCTCCACTTAACAGTAACAGCAAAAATCCTTTAAATGTGACTAAAATATGCATAGAATAAAAAGCCTTAAGCATTAGCCTTGCACCTTCCCTTTCTAGAGATAAATTCAGTCTATATGTATATTGCTGGCATCTCCGTGAATACAAACATTCTCTATTCTAATATCACTTATTACAATGGAAGACAAAAATACTTTGAATACTCCAAGAAATTAAGCAAGGATCACACAAACAAATCTTAGGTTTAAAGTACTAATTTACGAAGTATTGCTCGTTTGTGACTTTCTCTGATTGAACTGCTTTATATCACATAGACAACAGATCTATTTTACATAAAGTGAATATTTTCACACAGAACAGGCCTCATTAAAACCATCACAGCTAACACTACTATCCTGCACAGGATATGGGTTAGTAACTCTACATTATCAGTAGGAGTCTGATAGAAATGTAATGCCGTTTCAGTTCATGGCATTTACTGCATATTTTCTTATTACAGAAAATTACTCTCGGGTTTTGACTCTCCTATCGTCCATATTGCTGACCATTATGGTTCTGTAAAAAAAATAAACCATAGAGGACATTTTAGCGAATACACTCTTCGCAACAAACCACGGAAAACACCAACACCAGTCAATGCAATATGTTTTTCAGTAGAGCTGTCCCATAATTTAACAGAAATGTATTTAAAATTGCAAACTGCTAGAAGGTACAAGAGAGGATGTCCAAGTCTGTTCAGACGGAATAAAAAAAGTGCACAAAAGAAGTCTCTAAGTCCCTGAATGCAGGCTTTTAGGAGCTCTGTACCCCACCTCTCCCCTCCCTCAACCGCCACCTTCACCATACAGTACTTTACACAAGACTGCATACAACTGCAGCCAGGAAAAAAAAAAAAAGTTAAACTGCATCTCGTTTACTCTCACTAGCTGCACCAACACATCTTCTATGGGGAGGACATCTGTTCAACACCCGCATATGTAAAGGGATACAAATCAGCAGTGCAAACAGGTCAAAACAGGTGTGCAAGGTTGAGACGTCGTCCACACCGGGCTGGGAGGTGTAGCGGCGCTTGGCGCAATCGCATTTTCCGTCTCGGCAGCTCCTGGAGACAACGTACTAAATGCATAGCTAAGGAGATCCAGTTAGGCCGTGTTAAAAAGTGAAATAGGAAGTCTATGCAGACACACATACACCTCAACCTTGTAAAATACACATCCATGCAAAAAGAAACAAGCCCATTCTGTTAGCTGACTTTCAGTGACAGGCGCTGGGTCCTGATATATTTTTCATAACACAATTATACTATATAATCTGTTTTTATTATGTGTCGTGATCTGTTCATGCTACCACTAGTGAGTTGCTGGCTTCTGTTGCAGTTGAAAAATCCAATGACAAACATATTGTAAAAGAGACTGTGAATGAGTCATGTACACTTTGCAGAGTACCAACGGAAGACAGAACTCTGCTTGCCTCCATTCAGCACTCCTCTTCTGTATGTGCTCATCACCACATAGGGGCGTCTGTGAGCTCCCTGGTGGAGGTAAACACAAAGAGGAGAAAATAAAGGTTGTATGCAAATGCAGGGGAGAGGTGCACGAAAGGGAGTCCGAACGATACTTTAATGGTGCCGAAAATGGGCTGCATAAGCCCAGCGGTAAATCACTGCTGCAGCCTGCTGACACATCCGCCCTCCCTGTAAGGCTACTCCCTCTGTCCATCTCAACGAGTTCACTGCTGCCTTTTCTCATCCTTAGGCACCCCCTTGTTCTTGCACTTGCTCTCCAACTTTTTATTGAGCTGATGCTCCTCCTATGGCTAGAAGCACCCTGGCAGAGCCACCAGGAGAGGTTCCATTTCCTAGAGAGCACTGACTCGGAACCTCCTCGTAAATAGCAGGTCGACTCCCTCCTCGAAGGCCGACAACCTTGAGCCGACACGCGGCTGCACGCTTGCCTGAAAACCACTACATTTTATCTGAATTTTCTTCCGCCTCTCCATATGCAGAATATAACCGAAGAAGGAAATCGGATGACGAACTAGGAGAGGCTGGAGACAAAGAATAACGGTTACCACAAGATGGCGGTCCTGTTGTCTGGGACAAGCAAGGGCGAGTCTTCCTCAGAGCTCAAAGCTCCTAACTGAGACACCTCTTGCTCTTCCCCCTGCTGTTTCAGAGACACAGACAGACAGCTGAAGCGCATACGAGGAAGGAGGTTCGAAACAAAACCCTGGAGCGCCTCCGAATGTGCCTCACCAGGTCCGAGCCATGAGGGAGCTTGTCGGCCCCCTGCTGTCGCGAGGAGGACATGGAGACTGGCTGGTTGACAACCACAAGTTCACGGGCGAGTCCCTGTGAGGGCGACCGTGCCAGCTCATTCTGGGGAGGGTTACACTGGCTGTAGGGGCCCGGGGGGCCACCCGGTCTCTGAGGCTGCAGAGCTTCAGGATTCTCATCCTCAGAGGCAGACAAGGGGCTGGAGGGGCGACCTGCAGACACACAGAAGACAGCGTCCGGCAAGGCTCCTCCGGTCATGTGCTCACCACGTTAAACCCACGCTGGACACCAGCAGTGGGACACAGTACCGGAACGCGTGAAGAGGAATGAGAAGTACAGCCGTCACCTGGGAAAGACTACAGTGGCTAATGAGTTTGAACCTGAAAATGTTCCTCTCTCTCTCTGGTATTAAAGCATCTATTCCACTCAAAGCTGAAAGATTTCATTCCCCACTTCTGCTCAGAACCCGCGTTACTCACCGCTGAAGCCGAATGCCTCCTCGCTCCATTCGGCATCTGCCTCCAGCCTCTGTTCCGACCGCCTCACGTACTCCATCAGTTCCTTCATGGAAAAACACACCCTGAGGATGCCTGCATCTTGTAGACAACTCAGCCCAAAAGAACCGATTTCCTCCATTCAACCTCCAATAAAATTCTGTGCAGTGGTGGACAAGCCCACTCACTACGGAACGCTGCTTGTTCTAATACAGGGCTGTGGCCGTCCAGAGCCTATCCCGCTCCACCGCACGGTAGCCACGCACACATTCACTCGCATATCCACACGCTACTGGCAATTTAGACTGAATAATTCACCCGAAACGCGTGTCTTTTGACTGCTGGAGGAAGCCAGCAGCTACCTGCTTCCTGGAGTAGTACCGTAGCAGTATTGAGGTACTGTGGTCATCTGTGGTTTTTTTCATATGTTGTTCATACATTGTCCGGATCTACTTATTAAGCACGTTAACACAGAATGACTCTGCTGAGTTGGTCAGTCGGGCCTCAACACCTGACTGAGAAAGGACTGCTTAGACTGCGTTGACCTGCCTGTTTCTCCAGCGAATGCTGCTCCTTCTCCTTCTCGGCCACACGCAGGCTGGATCTCAACTCCTGCAGCTCCCTGTGCGCTTCACTGAACTGCACCTGTAGGGGACGGTATACAAGCAGTAGTCACACAGCAATACTGGTAGAATCAATAATACGAGGGCGCTCTCCCCTTAATTAACCACAAACATCCTTCTAGAACCGGGACCGCGCTCTAGCTGAAAACCGGTGTTTGGCAATTTGGGTAAGAGCACTTACACGGTGGCAGTCCTTCTCCTTCCCAAGCTCCACCTCCAGCTTCTCCCTCTCCATCCTCTCCTCCTGTAGCTGCTCTTCCTTCTGCTGCAGCTCTGCACTGAGCTTCCACACTCTTCCTTTAGCCTCCTGCGGGTGAGACTGTGTGTCAAGTAGAGGCCTTCAGAGGCAACAGTGCACACTGTTGACCAGAACATGACCGCTGCGGTGAAGGCCTGAGCGATGCCCATGTGAGAAAGGCTTCCCCTCTCACCTCCAAGCTGCAACGCAGCTCCTCCCGCTCTTGGGCCCAGGCAGCTCGGCGCTCCTTTAGGGCCAGGCTGGTGTCGGACAACTGCAGAGTGAGCTGGGCAGCCTGTAGGCGTGCCTGGTGCAGCTCCGTCTGGCTGCAGTCTTGGTGGGCGCTCTGTTCGGCCAGCTGGGTCCGCAGTCCCTCGGCCACACGCTCGCTGGCAAAGAGGCGTTCCTGGAGATGGTTCACCTCCCTTAGCGATGCCTCGAGCTCCACCTGACAGCAGGGAAGGTCACACGCAAAGAGGGAAAGGACACGAAGAGCACCTGGTCAGTGCGCACTGCCTGCCTCTTTACCCAGATGCAAGATTTACTCTACCATGGTGTGGTTATGGTGATGGCCTGTCTAATAACACGACATCTGTTTTGCTACTATCCTGCTCTTTCATTATGGACATGTTTGCCCCTTCACCCCTTTGTGCCTGCGTGTCTCACTCTCACCTCTTTGCTCTGTGCAACGGTGAGCCTGTATGTCAGTGTGGTGATAGAATGTCTCAGCTGTAGTGCTTGTGTGTCTCTCTGGGCCAGAGAAGCCCTTAGGCCCTGGAACTCAGCTGCCAGGCTGCGCAGCTCCCCCTCCGAATCCTCCAGCTTGGACTGAGGGAGAGAAAGAAACGGTGGGGAGTGGGTATAGGGGTGGAGTAGGGGTGGGCATGGAGATGCAGAGCGCTATCAAAGACTCGTTGTTACCCTGAACTTTACCACAAATGGCATCTTGATGGGCTCCAAGGACTGAGAATGTGCTAGACTGTGTGCGGTTAGGTGTGTCATACATACTGTATGAGTAGGGTGTGTCCAGTGGTTGTAGCTAGGTGGGGGGGGGGTCCAAGTTACCTGTAGCCTCTTTCTCTCTACCTCTTCCTCCCGCCTCTGAGCTGACATCTTCTTGATCTTCTCCTTCATCCTAGAGAAGAATACTAAATGTCTGACCGATCCACAGACATGAAGGTTTGAGGAAAGACAGGACAGTTTGATGCTCACCTGTCCAGCTCCATCTCCCTCTCCAGGCCTTGCTTTGTCAGAGTGCTGACGTCCGCATCCAGGTCTTTGATTTGCTGCTCCCTCTCAGCTTTTTCAGCCAGTAAGGAGCCTCTCTCTGCCAACAGTGCTTCATGAACAGACTGGAATTCCTGTGATTGGAGGGGGGGCAGGGTTAATGTGTATGCATGTTGGGGAGAAACTGACTTAAAAACATGGACAAATATCTTGCTGCTGTGAAACTTCTTAAATAAGGAACTGTAGCTTCATCCAAACATTAAATTAAATCCATTCGTGCGAGTATCATATCGACTATACGGGGCTGCTATATCCTTCCACCGCGTGCATGTTATACCAGCTACCTGGTAATGAGCATCACAGGATTTACCGTTACTTGCTCCTCATCACGGTCATCGGCAGAGACCCGGGAGAAGATGAACGCGCCCACAGACGGGTGGCATCGCAACACGTTGCCGTCTTCCTGTTCTCAGTTGTTGCTCATGCAGTAAGTGCCCTAAAGCACTGCAGAGTCCTGCTCACAACGTGACGACCCAGAGGCAACCCTCAGCTGCATGCTTCTATTTTTATTATTTTTATGGTTGCAGCCACTTCTAGTTCTCTCTGGAAAACAATATCCTACCTCTATGATGCCACTGAATCTTGTTCAATGCCCTGACACCCAATTTGAAAATACACTTTTGAAAGTAATTTTAAACAGGGACCAACTTGCTAACTAAATAATACACTACAAGATCAAACGCATTTAAATAAATCATTTAAAGCCGAATTCCAACGTAAATAAAAGCCACACACAGCTTCTGATTTATGAAGTACTCGTAAAACGTACGTGATATATTCTTGCCATTCCGTTCCAACGCATAAAGGAATACACATGCCTGGGGTGCAATGCGTGTAAATGCAAATACAGATTGATTATGCAGATTGGGTGTCAACTGAAATAAAAATGAGTGTCTGTCAGATATGTAAATGCTGCGAGCAGAGGAAAGGCGCATAAAGTGTACGCGTACTTCGGCGAACAGGCCAACACTTTCAGAAACACACCCTAGATTTCACGGTGACAGGTGTGTATGGCGCGGTTGCGTCGGTGCTCCGAACGCAGACGTCCCGCACCGTGAAGTGAAATGTAAATGTAGATGGGACTATGCTCTACCTTCAGCTTCTCCTCCGTTTTCGCCATGTCTTCTCTGCTCTGTCGCAGTTTCCCCTTCAGTTCATGGACATCGCCCTCCAGTTCCTCCCTCACTCTACCCCACTCCTTTTGGGCCTTCTCCCTCTGTTCTCTCTCTTGCCTCCGGCCCCTCTCTGCCACCTCCTTGGCCTGCAGCAGCTCCGAGCGCTCCTGGAGACATTCCTCCAGACGGGTCTGCTCAGACAGAGGAGTGCGTGCCAACACACAGGGACCGGACATAAATTACCTTTAATAGCTGTGTAAATCCCCAACAGTTCTCTTCTTTTATTGCAGGAGAGGATCATTTCCTCTCCACCACCACCACCGAGAAGCTTGCCCTTTCTCTTCCACACCATGTGACAAGCGATGGGGTACCCCTACCCTCTCTCTCCCAGCATGCCCACTCCTATCCCACCTGCAGTAGTTGAGCCCTGGGCACGACCAGCAGTATTTCCTCTTCTTCCCCCTCCCCGTCGCACCCTTCCTCCAGAGTCACCACATCCTCCAATGGTTCGGGGAGGCTGAAAGTGAAAGGCAGGCTACGTGCGCAGACCTCCCCTTTCCCGTCCACATACACAAACTGGTATTCCTTCGCGCTGGGACTGGGTAGGTACGAAGCTGAAAGAAAGCGAAAGAAAAACAATGGCCTGTGCAGAAACGCACGGGTGGACGTCCGATGAGGCACCTCATACGCCATACAATATGTTCCTATTGTGACATCTATTATTATTTGTGCAACGTGCACTGTCTTCGATGGTATAACATTTCGATGAATGGAGCGCAGCACGGACTGCGAAGCATGATTAAAAACAGCAGAAATTTCAGTGGAACAAATATATATACGAATATTACATTTGTAACAGCCGGTCGATTCCGTACATTTCATTTTAAACAAAAATTTTAAACAGATTTTAAATATTTGGAATTACAGCTGCGATGCTAATTACCAAACGCGCGCACGTTGCTGAATCAGCGCACCCGTTAGTGGAAAGCCCTTCCTCGTCGCTCACCAACATGCAAGTCCGTACATACTGGGTCAGGCAGCAGGGGCTACAGCTTCAGCTTTCAGCGCCTTAAATCTTAGGCGAACTGAGATCCAAGCCTTATTACACTGCTTCTTCCTCCTCGCGCGGCTACAGCATCTTCCTCTACCCTGCCACTTTTTAAATTATTGATTCTGTTACAGAAAAGTCCTTACCACACAAAGCAATCCTTGTTGCATATAAATCAACCTATATTTTTTAAGCATAATCTGATAATTTCCCAAAGGGAAGACTTTATAGTAAAATCTATTTTAACGATTGCTGCTTTTGGCATTGTTTTACAGCCCTCTTTCTCTTTGTCTGCCTTGCCCACAGTCATAATTCTTTACACACTACCAAGAATATAATAGGATGCATGGGAGCTCCTGAGCAGTTGGCTACCTGGTAGATTGAGTGATAAACAGGACCTTATATCAGCTTTTACTGAGACACCAAAGATGTTTTTCATAAGAGTGATTTATATTCCTTTATTTTGTAGGTCTGCATGTCTTCCAATATCTCTTAAAATGCACTCAAAGACTTAAAACACTAACTGTATTTTAGATATTAGGTATACTGTACATATGTACATCATTGTGTTTCGGTGTAAACTATGCAGCCAGAAGGGGTCAGGACTTGCTTGTCAGCTACTAAGCAAAACGACAATGGGAGCTTTACTTCTAAAAGGATCTTTGACTGAGGAGAGACACAAATTTACAGGTACTTAGGACTAAAAAATATTAGTAAAGGTAATAAGCGGAGGAACAAACATATGGTGGATCATAGTAGTTAGAGCCCCCTTTTGTTACTCCTGTGCTTTGATTTGTCTTCAAATTTACTGCTGCCTGTTTCTTTTTACTGTTTAAAAACCATTTTGAACATAGATGTAATAAAGAAAGATGGGAATGTCCCTCAAATATTCAAGTAAGCCAAATACGTCCTTGAGTATTTCATAACTCCACTGAGTACTGCTGCTGATATTTTTTGGTCCCCTAATAACTGACAAGCTGTAAGATCACTGATTTACTATGGTACTCTAAATTCATCACTTACATAAAACTATGATTATTTTAAGTATGTATGCATGAAATAATTATTTTTTAATTATTAAAAAATACATAAAAAACCTCAACTATAATTTGCACTTGCACCTATCGGTAGTAAATGTTATATTACCACAGACATAAGAGTGCATTGAAATGCCATGAATAAAATAATAGAACTCTTCTGCCCGGGGCTGGAAAATGACACAGAAATGTCATCGACATACAATGAAATGAAGAGTGACGCAAAGGACGGGCTGGAATTCGTAGCTGAAGACAACATGCCAACACAAACAAATCAAAAAAAGCAAACTCTTTGCATTATATCGCCTGCGGACGTAAACACCTGCCCAGAGTCGAAGGGGGAGAGCCGCGCACGACGTTTTGCGCAGATGCTTTCACCGAGCAGTAATCTGTCCTGTCGGGTTTTGGGGAGATGCTGACATACACTACCTTGGAAGTGCACGCAGCAGTTGACGCTCGTCCCTTCGGTGTATCCCTCCGGGGCACGGGCCCAAACGAAGGTGTGGTAGTCTCTGACGGAGCACCAGCCCACCTGAACAGCACGGAGTCAGGGAGACGCAAGGGGGGAGAAGGCACAGAAATTAAACGCATTCACCACTATCATCACCTTCAGCAGCTTTCTCAACAAATGTGAGCGAAATTGATCCCTCTGGGTTTTCCCCCCCCCCCCCCCTCAAAAAAAAAAAAAAAAAAAAAAAAAAAAAAAACACATGACAAATGACAAAATGTTTTGACAGCTGGGATTGACAAGTCAGAGCATGAAAAAGAGATGAAAATTTCACCTGTTCAATGACTCTTAATTAATGTTAAATCTGCAGTGCTTGGAGTTTGCAGCTCCATGTGTATCCTTGGTTCGTTCCCCAAAAAAAGTCATTTTATAAACACAGAGCTCCATTAAACAATTTTACTATAAAGTAAATAAGATGAACGTCAGGACTGGCAAAGAGCTACGATACGTCTCCGCATACAGTCGCTCCATAAAAAGACCATTGTTACTGGTTTTCTGAATTAATTGACTCACACTATTACATAAATATAATTTTGTAGTTAAATACTGAAATTGAGGATAATTTTTTTCCACCACCCCACATCACTACGTACTACAGCTCTGCATGAACAGGGACAGCAGGCAGTGTAGAAGTCAGAGCTGCTGCCTTTGGACCCAGAACGTTGCAGGTTTGAATCCCACCTCCAGCTGTAGTACCCTTAAGTAGTGTACTTACCCTAAACTGCTACAGTAAAATCACACAGCTTTATAATCGAGTAAATCATTGTACGTTGCGTTTGGAGATTTTTTTTTTTTTTTAAAAACATGTGCCAGTGTTAATTAGCTGACATCTTTTTCCAAGGTTGGATACTATGTAGAAGAGCAACTTTACACTAATTTACCCATTAATACAACAGGGCATTCTTGCAATACCCTATCAATTTAGGGTAACTACAATGAATATGTGCAGGACAGCAGAAACAGGGATTCAAACCAGAACCCTGAGACTGTGAAAGTCCTAACCTTTATATTATCCGCAATTATGACCGTCTTTTATTATTTATAAATAACTTTCAACTCTGCGTTAGCTGTTAAACGGAGGACAAATGGTGCGTGTGATAAATGGTGCATCGAGTCACACTTTAATTAGAGCAGTTTACCTCGAAAAGGCCAATCCAGTCATTACTGGCCCAGCTATGTTGTTCATTGAGGCTGTAGTGACATTCCACTCTGCTCTGAGGGAAGTAGTTCTGCCCCACATTCTGGAACGCCACCTTCCACGTTTCCATGGCAACAAAGAGGCGTGGAGAGAGTAGTGTGTACTGAGAGACAACCAGAGAAACAGGTCACGAAGAGAGATACTCGCAGGGCTCGAACATGAAGAGATCCTGTCAGGTATAAACATTTAGAAACAAAAACTTAAGAGTTGATGCAGCATGAAAACTGAAACACCAAGAAATAAGTACTAGAATAACCGTTCGAAAGCTACTGCACCCATTTAATTTGGATAAAACTGTAAACGGCAAAAGCATAACATGGATCTAAAATGTATCAGCCAGTGGTGATGGGTAGAAAATGGCAACAAATTCGCTCAGATATAAATTATATGGTGTTTCAGAAGATAGTCTCCATCAATATAGTAACTAAAGCAGCCTTGGAGACTCAGACACACATGCGCTGCTCTTCTGTGACATAATCCACGATGAAGACATATGACAATGTTTGCGTTTAATAACACACGAGTACTTGGAACGTGTTACATTTGGGATATTGTGCGAAAGGACACATTTCACATACCACTAACGAGTCGATTGTTAATGCATTGAAAATGAGCAAAATTATTACAAATATCCTTTATTGTTCTAAGAGCGAAAACGGTGCCGTGCTACAGTCTTTTCACAGTTTCACTACGACAAATGTGTGTTTATGGCCTGCCTGCGTACGGTACTTAATAAATTGTAGCTTCTACACAAAAGAAAAATATATTTTCACTTCCACACCAACTTTTATGTTTTATTTTCCCCCGATTATTACCTCTATACTTGCATGTACAATTCCTGATACTTTCACACAGGGTAACGCCAGACAGCCGGAAACCGTGACACGTCCAGAAGACCCCGCCACATGATCTTATAAACACATGAACCGGGTTTCAGTTACTCTGAACCGCTCTAAAAAAAACTGAATAAAACAAATGGACGGAAGCCAGGATGAAACGAACG